>NC_053489.1:319571971-319941971 GCF_905171775.1 Rana temporaria
ATCCTAACCAGATGTAAGCACTTACAAGCTCACCCAAACTAGAGACTGAAATTTGTTCATGTGATTTCAATTGCTTAATTAGCACACATGTTATATAAGGCTGGGTTCACACTACTACACTACTTTCATCCTACTTTGCTCTGTGTTCAATGTTTCCCTATGAGAGCGTCTTGTAGTGTCCTACCGACTTTGAAAATGCTCCCTGTACTACTTTTGGTCCTACATTGATCCTACTTCAGGCCCATTGAATATCATTGAAGTCGGACCAAAGTAGTATCCTGTTCATGAAAGTAGGATGGATGTAGGACCAATGTAGGATAAATGTAGGACCAATGTAGCAGAGCAAATTAGGATGAAAGTAGTGTAGTAGTGTGAACCCAGCCTAAAGCGTGGATCGATCAGTCCTCAGCTGCCCTCAGAGGGGCAAGCTGGCAGGAATGCTGTTGCTAAACAGAAATGTGGTTTGGAGCATGTTTATTTTTAAGTGATGTTCACTTTGATGTATTTGTCTCTGCTGCCTTATTTTGATAAAAATTTCTGAAGATGTTGGGACGGTTAAGGCTCCATTCACACCTAGGCGTAGGGCGTACAGGCGTTTTTACAGGCGATTTTTACCGACGTTTTTGTCGCGCGTATATGCGTTTTCGCACAGTGGCGTTCGACGTTTTTGTACTTTGTCTTTTTCCATATTAGCCAATAAGAAAAATGATCATCCCTGACATCACTTGTTGCTCTCCTAGGAATTTTTTATTCCTCTTCCTGGGTGAATATACCTCTTCCGGATTTCAGCAACACAGGCGTCAAAACGCTTGTACAAGCGCGTGTTTACGCGCAATACGCGCGTATCAGGCGTTTTACATTGACTTCAATGTAAAAAAAAAACGCTCAAATACGCGCATATCGCGCGCTAGGAGCGACAAAAAAGGGTCCGGAACTTTTTTGAGCTACAGGCTACAGGCTACAGGCGTTTAGGCGTTCAGATGTGAACCATCCCCATTGCCTTTCATTACTTTTCGTTCCTCTGGCGTTTGTGCGCGTCGCGCTACAGGCGTAAAAACGCCTAGGTGTGAATGGAGCCTAACCTATGTTTATTTTGATTTTTGAAATGTATTTTTGTTTGTGTGTGTGTGTGTTTGTTTGTCTTTTTTGCTTTCCTTGTTTTGTTGACCAATAAAAATTACTTTAAAATTTTGAAGTTTGTTTTTTGTTACTTTTTCATGCTACATATTTTGACAGCTGCAGCTGAAATAGGTTTGGGCCTAACAAATTAGGTGTGATTTTTGTCTAAGCTTCTTTCCTGGTGTGTAATCATGAAATGTTTGCCATGTTTATTCTCCATGAATTTAAAGACAAAGTGGTAAGTATTTTCTTTTTACTGCAGTGGTCCTCAGCCCTCAAGTACCCCCGACAGGAAATGTTTTGTGGATTTCTCTTATCAAGAATTGCTGTCCAGACTGTCTTTTAAAGCACATGTGCAAGATGAAGGAAAACCTGCAAACATGGCCTGTTGGGGGGGGGGGGGCTATTGGTGGACAGGCTTGAAGTGCTGATTTACAGCACTGTGCTTAAATCTAGCGCAAGGCAATCCTATTCAAATTGTGGGTGTTTGAGGGAAGCCAAGTGAGTGTTAGAACCCCTGCTTGTGTTTTTTTGGGTTGAGCTTTGTGTCCCTTTTCTTAAAATTGGCTTCACTTCCTGTCACACAGCTGAACAGGAAGTGAGGTTAAAACCCTACCAGTGTCTTTTCTTGGGGACACAGGTCAATCTAACTAGTGTCCCCATTAAGCAAATTGCACTCCAGCACTGCTGTGTACACCCCAAATCATGGGTCTTCAAACTACGGCCCTCCAGTTGTTCAGGAACTACAATTCCCATCATGCCTAGTCATGTCTGTGAATGTCAGTGAATTACAAGGCCTCATGGCATGTGTAGTTCTACAACAGCTGGAGGGCCGTAGTTTGAGGATCCCTGCCCCAAATGATTATTTAGTTTGGGGTTTAGTAAAGGCAAAGCCACTCTGCAGTACAAGCGTAGTCGCTGAAAATCAGAGAGTAAGCACTGATGGTTTTAACATCCAATCCTGTAGAAGCAAAGTTGTTTTGTTTTCTTCCTTGCTTGTGGATTTGCCTTTAGTAAATGGACCCCCAAAGTCCAAGATCCCTAATAATTTGGGGTGTACACAGCAAAATGCTAGAGTGCAATTTATATTATGGGAAACTATTTAGATTGATCTCTGTGTCCCCAAGAAAAGATATTAGTAAGGATTTACCCTCACTTCCTGTTTGGCTATGTGACAGGAAGTGAATGAATTTGAATTAGAAAGGGTGAAGACACCTCACAAATGCTACTATCGGGGGGTGCAGACATCCCCAAAAAATTAGCAGATAATACTTATTTGCAAATTAATAATTTTTTATTTAACATTGGGTGGTGTTTGTGGGGGGCCCTAACACACACATTCATACATATTAGCAACTCTGTATCCTGGCCTATTGGCATGGTTATATTTTCTTAGGCCTCTCAATAATACTCTCTGAAATTTGTGCTTCAACAAGAACTATAATCAACACTTTTTATTTTCTTTACATTTGGATAGAGTGAGGGAGGGTTATAGGCCCTGTCAGTTTATTTTGTATTATCTGTGTCCAATTGGGGAGATTTGCCTTCACTTCCTGCCCCATAGCCAAACAGGAAGTGAGAGAAAAACTATGCAAATTAGGGGAATCCAGTAACCCCCTCCCCCCCAGAACTAGTGTGTGGGTCCCCTGAAAATTCCTGGGCGGGTCATACAAAAACAGGGTGTGGCCTTGACAGGAAGGGGTGGGTCATTTTTCTATTAGGAGGTGCAGAAATGTAGTCAGGCCTAGGGCAGCACAAAACCTAAATATACTACTGCATATTAGTGCTTATTTAGACCGGATCCGATTTACAGCATGTTTTTATATTGTGGGAGGAAACCCATGCAGGCACAGGGAGAACATGCAAACTCCATGCAGATGGTGTCACGGGCTGGATTCAAACCAGCGACCCTTTTGCTGCTAGGTCAAAGTGCTATACACTACACCACTGTGCTGAACGAACATGATTGCAGCTGAAAGCATTAGATCTTTTTTTTTTTCCTACCATGCTTTCCAGCCTTATTGACCCCGCCTCTCTCCATAAAGAGGACCTGTCACACACTAGTCCTATTACAAGGGATGTAAGATTGGAGTTCATGCGGACAGACTATGGGATTTCACTTTGTCCGACTAACGCATGTCCAGACCAGGTAGAGGTCTGGGACCTTGTTAGTCGACTTTTGATGGGGGAGAAATGTGACAGACCCTCTTATGTCTAAAATCATCTTATGTCCACTAGGGGCATAGGATGACTGAGAAACAATATCTTGGACTACCTAAGAGGGGATTATTATGTAATTATTATCCACAATATATTCCAGGATATCTGTAGAGAACTATTTGCTGGTTGTTGATTCTGAACTCAAAGGGTTGATTGTAAGAGTGACTCCTTCATACTGTTAGATGCTAATTGACCCTGCTATTGTGTGAAGATGTCCTGTGTTTACACTTATGATAATGTGTATTGTATAGCAGGTGAGAGGAGACGGGACGTCTACCTTGAAAGATCATGTCTTGGAGTCGCCTCGTCTGGGTAAATGATTAGTCAATTAGCTCATGTTAATTTATGTTCTGGTTACCTCCTCTTTATACTGTATATAAGGTTGTACTCTTGGTCCTATTAAACACTCCATGTTTAGCACACAAACAAGTCTCGTCTCGTTGTGTGTTGAGGGCAGCTGGAATATCTGATATCTATATCCAGACTGATAGGAAGCTGTATATGATGGAAGCACTCAAGCGGAGATCGAGACGTTCTGTTACAGATAGCATGTACCGTTTAATATTGAGTTTCCTCAATATTATGGACCTCATATTTATGGACATCCATATAAGTTTGAAATTTGCTCAGGGTCCTGGGTGGAGCAAACTTCAAACCTTTGTCAAGCAATTTTTTCTCAGGGTCAGTCAAGATCTGTTTACTCAAATTAAAAACCCCAACCCCTATGTCCTTTTTCTTTTTGGCCGACTGGGCCCGCCTCCCCCCTCTAGTTCCTCTCTTCGTTCTATAGGACCCCGGAATCCCTGACTGTCCCTGGGGAAATCCCAGCTCTAGTGACCCCAGTCACCATGAGGGCTTGCAAATTGGTCTGGCCTGAATTGGCTGGAACTATGTTGGTAATTACCTGGTTGCCAATTCTGGGAATTGCTCCCATGGTTCCCATAACCAAATCTACCGTCCTGAAGTTCATAACCTACAGGGGCTCCAGAGTCAGATAGAGGGTGGAATCTATTCTGAGTAGGGATATTAAAACCCTGATTCCTATTCCATGCGTTATAATAAATGGAATTAACCTGATCATACCCCGGAGGGTAGGGGAGAGGAGCCTGTCTAGTTGGGGAATTTTCTCGAGGTCTTTGGGGTACACCTCCAGGGTGCTGATTATGGCTATCCTGTCTTAAACTTGTTGATTTCTGTGGTCCTTTTTTAGGGGTTCCCACATAGACTGGACCATTTTTACCAGGTTCACCCTTATTTTTATTGTGATTAAAGGAAGTCCCTGGTTTGGGTGAGCTATAGTGATTGCTCCTTGCTTGGGAAAGGTTCAAGATAACTCCCAGGGTGGTTCCAACCGCTCCTTGAGCTGAATTATCCATTCCATTGGTGCCCTCCATCTCAGAGGCTAGCTTTTTCTGCCATACAAATACAGAGCTGATCTGATAGTTCTCCATATCTCGAATGAATTTATTTTTCTTCTTTATCTTCTGATCCTTTTCCTCTTTATCTAGCGTTTTTAGCAGGTTAGTTGAACACACCTTGTATTCTTTACTATTCCTGTAGGGGATCAGTTGTTCTTTGATACCCTTTTTTTTTTTCAATAAATTTTTATTGGGTTATAATAAAACATTTACAATAAGCACATGTATCAATGGAAGTAAGTAGAGATAAGAAACATGTATAAAATTATACAAGATTTTAGCCTGGACAGTAGAGATAAGCTTATAAAAGGATTTGCAAGCGATCAATGAAAATAAAACTGTCAAGATAAAGAAATACACAACATCACTTCAATTATAACAGGCCCCAAATGTATGTAGTATGAGGCTGGAAAGAAATACAATAAAAATACATTAAACTATCTTAGGTTGCACCTGAGTCGAAAGAGAGATTTAGGGCCTCAAGGTTCTTAAAATAAAGCACAGGCAACAGTAGTATTAAGAAAAGGACAAGTGTCAAAGTTTATATGTTGTTTTCGTACCAATTTTTCCAAGGTGCCCATGACAAAGTATGTGTAGGTAGAGTGAGCAAAGGTACTGCCATCATTCTCTCATATGTGTAGTGTAAATTAGTTAAATCAATAACATCCAGAATACAAGGTGGAAACGGATCTTTCCACTTTCTGGTAATTGAAAGCCTAGCAGCCATAAGGAGATGGACAATGGAATTTCTGAGGTTCAATATAAAGTTTTCAATGCCCAAAGAGAGCAAAGCTAAGGCTGGGTTGGGGGTAATCTGAGTGCCCGATAAAACAGAAATAATTTTAAATACCTCTTTCCAATATTTTGTAAGCAAAGGGCAGCCCCACATAGTATGGAGCAAGTCTCCCTTAAGTCCACACAACCTCCAGCATTTGTCCGAGTGTTTGTCACTAAATTTAGAAACGACATCTGGTGTATAATACCACCGTAAAGTGATTTTAATTGCTAATTCCCATAAGGAAGAACACTTAGTAGATGATTGATTGAATCTGCATGCTGTACGCCATTGGTCATCTGTATATGACTGTTTTAGATCTGTTTCCCACTGTATATGAGATGAGGTTTTTGTAAATTTCTGCTTTCCTTGTAATAAATTATAGAATATGGTGATACCTTTTTTCCTAGGTTCAGGCGAAGAAAGATAAGACCACATTGAAGATTGTATATGCATATTTTCTACGGTCAATTTTTGCAAACAGTTTGTTATGAGAGGGAAGTGATCCAGATATGATAGCGGCAAATTAAATTTAGATTGTATGGATTGGAACGATTTAATCACACCCTTATCATCATACAGGTCGTGGATGTACTTAATACCGTGATTTCCCCAAAGATCTAGTGGAACATGTTTTAAAACAAGTCGTAATACATTCAGGGGTATATTAGCTATATGATTGGAGACGGAAGAGTCCACCGATTGTAAAACTGTAAGCCAGGTGGTAATGGATACCTTCATCGTGGGAGGAAGTTGTGCAGGGATTTTGATCCCCAAGTGTGCGCCAAACAACCAATGATTGGCAGGGCCATGACAGCAGTAGGAGGACTCAATTTGACCCCAAGATGTAGTTGGAGAGTGTTGGAACCATTCCTTCATTTGGGATAATATAGAGGAATGAAAGTAATCGCGGAAGTCAACGTATCCCACTCCCCCCCACAACTTATGTTTGATTAACTTATGGTGGGCACATCTTGACTTTTTTCCTTTCCAAATGAACTTAGAAAGGATAGATTGTAGAGATTTGAAGAAGTAGACGGGGATAGGTATAGGCAGGCATCTAAACAAGTATAGTACCTGGGGTAAATGCATCATTTTGAAAGCAGACATTCTACCCCACCAGGAAAACTCGTGTTTGTCCAAATTTGATAAATCGATTTGCAATCTTTTTTTTAAGGGGAATGTAATTGTGTGTAAAAAGAGATTTAGTGTATCTGGTCAGTTGAATGCCAAGATATGGAATACTGTGTTCCGCCCAAGAATAAGGGAATTGGTGCTGAAGCAGATTGTTCGTCACAGCATCAATACCTATGTCCATGGCGTGGGATTTCTTGTCATTGATTTTGTAGAATGAAACTGTGCTAAACCAGTTCAGAATTTTTCGAACTTCCAAAAGGGAAGAGAAAGGGGATGATAGTAACAATATTATATCGTCTGCAAACAGGCTGATCTTGTGAGTGCGGTTGCCAATAGAAATACCTGAAACTTCCGAACTAGACCTAATATGTTCCGCCAGAGGTTCGATCATTAGGTTAAATACTAAAGGGGATAATGGGCAGCCCTGTCTAGTACCATTGGAGATACGAAAAGGTCTAGATAGCATGTTAGAGTTGAAGACACGTGCTGTAGGGTTTGAGTAAAGGGCTAGAATTGCTTTAAGTATAAATCCATTAAAGCCAAATTTCTGCAGAGTCAGTGATAGGTATGACCAATTGATCCTATCAAACGCCTTCTCCGCGTCTAATGATAGGAGCAGAGAAGGTGTTTTAGATGTATTTGCATGGTGGATGACGTCTATTAATCTTCTAGTCGCGTCAGATGTTTGACGACCTTTGGTGAAGCCTGTCTGATCTATATTGATAAGATTGGGGAGTAAATCAACAATTCTATTAGCTAGGGTTTTAGCATAGATTTTTAAATCAGTGTTTAGGAGAGAGATGGGGCGAAAGTTCTGAGGGCAAGTTGGTTCCTTGCCTGGTTTAGGCAATGTTACTACTATTGCAGATAGCATTTCCTCGGGGAATGAAGATTGAGAAGCAGAGTGGTTAAACATTTCCTGCATGTGGGGTACAAGTAATCGTTTAAAAATTTTAAAATATTCATTGGAGTATCCATCAGGGCCGGGTGTTTTGGCTTTGGGTAAAGAGTCTATAGCTAAAAGGATTTCAGAATTATTAAAAGGACTGTTTAATTTTGTAAGTTGGTCGCGTGTCAAACAAGGCAAATTAACATGTGAAAGGAATGTCTGAATTTCATTAGTGGTTGGTTGGTGAGTGGCACCATCTTTTGAGAGATTATATAATCCGTCGTAGTAAGAACTGAAAGAGTCCGCAATGAGTTGGGGATTAATAACTTTGTCTTGTGTAATAGGGTCATATAAATGAGGTATTCTAGTTTTCTGTCTATAGCCCTTAATACGATTAGCTAATAGTTTACCAGCTTTATTATTAGCGATATATGAGCGTGCTTTTAATTTTTTAATTTTGATATCGTAAGATTCCATTAGAATAGATCTCAAGTCGTGTCTCAGTTTATATATTTGGGATTTAAGTGTGGAGGAGGGGTTAATTTTATTTTTTGAATCAACATCATTTAATTCCTTAGTTAATTCCTCTATCCTAGAATTTTTCAATTTCTTTGCTTTAGAACCAAGCTGTATAAATAGTCCACGTATAACAGCCTTGTGTGCATTCCATACCACATTTGGATCAGTCACTGATCCTTTATTGTCTGAAAAGAAGTCGATCAATTTTTGAGAAATGTATTTTATATTTTCAGGTAGCTGCAATAAAAAATTATTAGTACGCCACAGATAAGATTTGTTGTTGGAGTTCACATTTTTCAATCTAACACTGATAGGGGCATGATCCGACCATGTAGCAGTATGAATTTGAGAGTCTAATACATTCTGTAACAACCACTTGTCAGAAACGAATAGGTCAATACGGGTGTATGTGTTGTGGCGGGAGGAATGGAACGTGTAGTCTCTTTCAGATGCGTGGTGACACCTCCATATGTCATACAACCCATTGTCTGACAAAAAGGTAGATAGAGGAGAAGCAAACCTTTTGGCACTGGATGATGAATCAATGACAATATCAGGTATTAGATTGAAGTCTCCGCAAATTAATAAATGACCCTTTTGTATGCTTTTAATTATGTTCATTGTAGCTTTATGAAATTTCATTTGTCTGAAATTGGGTGCATATATATTAACCAGTGTGTATATGACATTATCTAGTGAGCACACTAAAATAATATATCTACCTTCTGGGTCTATACACTTGTCTATAAGTACAAAGTCTATAGTATCGCGAATGGCTATCAACACCCCTCTTTGTTTGCGATTGTAATCCGCCCTAAAAATATGAGGGTAGGAATTGTGGTGACATTGTGGAGCGTTATCACAGGTGAAATGTGTTTCTTGTAGGCAAAGAACATCGCATTTAGAGGATAAAGCAGTCTTCCACATTGAGGATCTTTTGGCTGGGTGATTTAAACCATTAGTGTTGATGGAGAGGGTTCTTTGATACCCTTGATCTCCACATCAAGTCACTTAAGTTTTGCACTCTTCCAAGGAAGCGCAGAAGGTCAGCACCAGAATCATTGAAGAATTTAAACCAACCCTCTAAGTCTGGTTCACCTCTTTGAGGACTGATCTCCCACCTTAAACTCCTGGGTACTATAGCACCCTTAATATACGTCTCTAGGAATGCAAAATCCCACTGTGTGTGGATCTCTGAAGTGACCACTTACATCAGATTCCACAGACAGGGGGTGAAGTCAAAAACTCCCTCGGAATTAACTGTTTATTTGGCTCTGAAGTCAAAAATGTCCATAATGGACAGTGAAGTGAATAATAAAGCAGCAGTTAATAGTTGTCAAAATAGAAATGGAAAAAAATAGGGAAAGAAACTGCGCTAAAAAATATTATAGAAATTGAATCCCAATATAAATAATAAACAAGTGTATATGTGAAAATAAGTAAGCTGCAAACCTGCTGATAAACAAAACAATGAACAAAGGTGATAAAAATATAGGTTGCGCTAACTGTAATATGTCTGCACAAAATATAGGCAAAAATAATAATTATTACCACTTGGTGCACATAAATGTATGAAAACACAAAAAGGTATGATAGTCCAGTGAACTAAACAATATATCATTACTTGAAACAAATTGGTATTAGGTGAACCAAATGAGTCCAAAAGAAACACAAATCAATAAAAAAGTCTGTGTAAAGATGGTGAAATAAACGAGACTTGAAACACCCGTGTGAAAACAGTCTCCAATCCCTTCCTCCATATACTGTGATTCCTTCACAATGAAAGTTGTTTGATAAGATCCACCACCGAGGGAAATGCCTGCTTACCAGATCTCAATGACCCCCTATTAGATGTTCTCTATTTCCTCGTTGTTCAATGAGGAAAGTTGTTTCGCCGAGATCCTCGGTGGCTTCACACAGAACTCGACGAGCAAAACGATGAGTTTTGCCTGTCGAGTTCCTCGGACGTGTGTACGGGGCCTCACAGACTCGATGGATTCCAATAGCAGATATCATGCCAAAAAAACATAGATAGCTCCCATAGTGTAAAACCGTATTGGATTTATTTAAAAAAAATAAAAAAACAATGACTTCAAGTAAATGAACAAACAGCCTTAAACCTACAGTGCTGGCCGGTTGCCTGCAGGTAAACCCGTTCCTGTTGGTAGGTGAAATGGGAAGTGACGTTTCTGTGCCGTTCCGTTCCGCCCTACACCGTTTCGCAATGAGATTGCGTCTTCCAGGGGCACGGGCAGCGCATCACGTCACACCCTATATACATAACAAAGTGGCTAGATCCCGCCCTTGGAAGTGGTGCGCACAAGCACCAATCCGTGGACCAAGCCTTGTTTTGAGCCTCCAACCGGAAGCGTGCATGCGTGCACACCAACGTGTGCACCAGTCCTCGTTACAAGCCTCTATCCAAAGGCGTGCGCACATGCGCAACAGCACTATTAACCAAACCTCGTTCTGGACCACTCTCTAAGGACAAGCACACAGGCGCACTAGCACTACGGGCCAAGCCTCGTTCTGAGCCGCTGTCCCTAGAAATAAACTAACATATAAAAAGGAGGGGGGGAGAGGAGAGCCAGGTAACTGTGTTTTTTTTGGGGGGGGGGGGGTTCCCCCAAGGAGTAGAAAGATAATCCCTTTTTTATTTACTTTTTTTATTTTTTGACACCTCTATGAATTTCACAGAGAATATTCACATTCGTAGAAGAAAATAATAAGTATTAAAAAAAGTGTAAATGAAATAACACATAAAGGGAGGTAGGAAGGGAAGGATTGGGGGGAGGGGGGAAGGTTGGGAAAGAAACACAATAGGGAAAATAACAACACGGGTAGAGGAAACACATGAAAAGGAGCAATTTAGCTCCTTTCGAAACTTAAAAGCACGAAGGGGGGATCAGCGAGATTATTTTAAATTAATATAAATGCACAAGCCCCTGTAGAAATTGGATTACATGCTTAATTTTAAGCACCACCGCTGCCACCTGCTGGCAACTTCAAAACATAACCAAACTTTAGGCATAAAAAATAGATAAAATTAAATATTTTAAAATATTTTCATGTCAGATATTAATCGAATATTCTTACGAGTTGTTAATGAATGCGTGTCTACGTTAAGGCCAAATGGAACATAAGTTTTGAGCCGATAGATCCAGGACATTTCCTGTTTGGAAATCTCCTTGACCAAGGAGCTACCTCTCCAATGGGGCCTGTACTTGTCAATCCCTATAAACAAAGTATTGGAGTTTTTTTTTTATTGATTTGTGTTTCTTTTGGACTCATTTGGTTCACCTAATACCATTTGTTTCACGTAATGATATATTGTTTAGTTCACTGGACTATCATACTTTTTTGTGTTTTCACACATTTATGTGCACCAAGTGGTAATAATTATTGAAAAGGTATGGAAAACAGTGGGACTGTAGCGGTGCTATATATAGAACAAGATAACAATTTTATTAATACATTTATTAAAAGTGTATCAAAAAACATAATACATTACAAAACCAAGTGATTTGTTAAAAACACATAGGATTGGCCATGCATATTCTGGGTTGCTGAGAATCCTGTGTATATACAGATAGCAGATTGTGGAGAGAGATCACAACTCAGATGGTACTGCCCAATATATTTTGCCTTTTAGGGCTTCCTCAGGGGTGAGGTTGAGATCAAAAAACAGCCAAGTCTAATGATAATAAAGAGATACATATTACATACAATCAGTAATAATACAAAAATACAAAAAGTCAATACAATTTATTTTACCATTGCGTGGAAAGTATGCTGACCTGCTAACCCGGGATGGAGGGAAAGGGATGGGGGAGAGTAGAAACAAGAGAATAACTCCCCGATCCTGCCACCGTTGGCAAATCAACATGAAGCCACAACCACACAGTGGAATGTGGTGTGGAGCCCCGACCTGATTTGTGCTGCGTGCAGAGGCCGGAAGCCCATCCACAGGAGGGGAGAAGGAGACCCAGCTATAGGGAACACATAACACCTTATGAGTATAATGTTCCATAATAAAGGATTGGTTAAATCACATATATGCGGTTGACACTAAAAAGTTCACTTACAGGGTTTGATAGAGACTCATTACTTAATTGATATCCTGATAAACTCAGGGCTAACCATTTTCTGCCGGAAGACCCAAATTACTATGAGTGAGAAAATGCCATCTAGACACAGAATGATTTCACATCTCACCTCTCCATCGTTCAAGGGCCAAGAGAACGAGCTATGCCCCCACAGCTTTAATAAAAAAACATAGAAACACAAAAATGCATTCTCATTCGTCAACCCATTTCACCCACCCCCTTGCGAGGCTGTTATTGGCCAGTTCATAGAAGGGCCCCTCCATATAGCTCAAATCAGTTCATGTTACAAAGTTTAAGTTCCTTCCGACGTCACAAATTCCCTCTTGGTGGGCTGAAGACAGGAGCATGGGGGAAGGGTAACTTCCTATAGAAAATCCAGAATTGCTTCTCCAAAACCAAGCATCCAGGAAAGGCTTGGAATGTGTAGCAAAGAGGAAATGGCAGTAGAAGGGAGGATTACATCTGTTCTTAATAACATGTGTTTGTATGGTCAACCTTAAGTTCCAAGATGTACTTATAACTTTAAAACACCTATCGCTTCATTTCATTCCTGATATCTGACAAAATCTTTATCAAGGAAAATAGGTACTAATATGATTTCATTCATGCATATATATAGAAAAAACACAATTCAAAAACAACAATATAAACAATAAAGAAAATATCAAACATTATTAGTGGTTCTGATAACAAAAAGAATAAGCTCATCTTATCAAATAGGCATTATTACAGAAATCTATCACAGGTTCAGTATACAAAAGCACCTATGGGGACAACCGAGAGGAGCCCAAACGCTGGATTTAACGTAAGTCCTAAATCGAGGTCGTTCTGTGGGTACGGTGCAGAGATACGACAGCTTATATTTACACTTACGCCGCGTATCTGTAGATACGCCGGCGTAAGTCTTTCTGAATCTGGCTAATTATTTCCATGTTCAATTCTTCAGGTCCTAACAAGACTAAGGGTTTGGGCGCTATCTGTTTTCTAGGAGCTAAAGTAAATCCGATTTTGGGAGTATTTTTTCACCAGCACTATAGTGAATTTGGTTTTAGCGCTAATTACCACAATTGCGTTAATTTGAGTGCTAATTAATGCGAATTATTGCTAATTAGTGCTCGGCACTATACTAAATGACCCCCTGTGCCTACATAAAAGGTACCCCACTGAACCCAGAATACTCACCTTGACAGCATTTCCCCACCCCTCTTGCTACCAATGCAGCAACCACTAAAATCCCTAGTGTTGGCTAAGGTCAGATGCCCAGGACAGTGTTGACGTCATTCCATTTTCAAACATGTGACAGTACTCAGGCCTAGTGATTGGCTGCTAGAGCTGAGGAGGTCACATACCTGGAAGTATTGGGTATTTTCACTGTCTATGATGCATAGTTGCCAACATTTGAAAAAAAAATTCCAGGGACACTTTGCAGCACAGCTATTAAGCTCCCGAACCAAGTCGCGAACATGCCGCCGTGCTCGCGACCAATGGCTCCGCATCTTAAAGGGAACATACCTGGACGCCCATGTGCGCAGCCGTGCCATTCTATCGCCATACATCGTCGTGCGGCGGTTGGCAAGCGATTAATTCTTATCAACTGTCATTGCATGCATGCATTTTTTAAACTAAAAAAAATATTTCTTAGGCTGGTTCACACTGGTGCAATGCGAGAACCCTGCGAATCCACTGCGGGTTCCCGCATTGCACCCGACATGCATGGCAGTTCACACTGCCATATGCAAACTGCTAGGGAGTGTCATTATATGTTAACGACACCCCCAGTTCAGCTTGCGTATCGCACTTCCAACTGACAGTTCAGACTTGAATCAGATTGCATATGTGTGAACACACATGTGATCCGATTGTGGTCCGAACAGAAAAAAGTCACACCACACAGACATCGCATGTAATGTGAACAGCAGTGCGCTGCAAATTACATGCAATGTCTGGCATCGCACAAGTGTGAACCTGCCCTAACATATGATTGTGGTTCATCAGGCTCTATCTCCCATTAAATGTATAGGCCTCATATTCATGCACAAACTTAATTTCTTTAATTTTGCAGATTTTTTTTTTTTTTTTAACTTCTAGAAGTATCTCACTGCACTAGTAAACTGGGATACCAATAACACGATTTACAAAAGCTCAATTAAAAAAAAAAAAAAAAATATATATATATATATAGCTCTCATGGAGGTAACAGAAAAAAAAACTAATATGAAAAAAACATGATGAAAAGATGACGTATTATTGAATAAATAGTAAAACGATTGTATAAGCTCAATTGTCCGGCACCACCAATAACCAAATTAATAAAATTACGGTTTTGTGCTGTTTATATTTATGAAACAAGTAACCTACCTTGTGGCAGCAGAGGCAGGCACTGTGACTGGAGTCGGCGGGCAAATGGGAGGTCAGGTCTGGTCTAGCACTAGGCTTGTCTGGCTGCGCTGCTCTTTTCACAGTAACTGACTCCACCCCCCGGGAGCAGGCTGAGTGCCTGGAGCTTGTCACTCGAGCACGTAGCCGACGCCGCACCCGCACGGCCGCAGAGACTCTCAGACTACAACTCCCATAATACATAGCAGGGCACGCGATGTCACATGACAATAACAGTCATGATTCAGTCATTAAGCACCGCGGACGGATCGCGGACAGCTGCGGTGGCCATTGTTTCGGTCTGCGTTCCCCACTAGCCGGGACAAGTCCCGACAGGCTAAATTAGCCGGGACTAGGTCCTATTTGACGGGACTGTCCCAATAAAAATGGGACAGTTGGCAAGTATGTATGATGGAAGCAAGATCAGTGAGGGAGAGTTAGCAAGCATAAGTATGCGGGGAAGGTGCATTTTACACAAACACTGTCACTTTACCCGGCATGAGCAAGGTGACAATATTTCTATGTGGTTTCTTTAAACAGAAGCAACTATTACATGACCTTTACACTATAATAATGTATGGTATATAACAGTTATTTTGTTTTTTATCCTAACATATTATATTTGAAGATCACTGGATGTTTCCAGAAGTATAGCGGAGGGAGGGCAGAACCAGCAACCTGAATGTTTGTGGATCCATAGCCAATCCCTGGAAAAATCTTCAGAGTGAATGCGTCAGTGGCTACATTCACGATGAATATTTCCTAAACGGTGCACATTTAGGAGATATTCATTTCACCTAAAGGTAAGCCTCATTATAGACATACCTGTAGGCAGGCCCGGACTGGGACAAAAAATAGGCCCGGGCATTTTGGATTGAGCAGCCTGTGACATGTTAACCGGCCCTTTCCCCACTCTTCACCCTGACGGAATCCCGGAAGAGGTGTGTGTGTGTGTGGGGGGGGGGGGGTAGGCGAGGGGGGACCAGGAAAGAGCATAGGGGGGTGGAGAGCACAGGGAATAACCTTGAGAACATGGGGTGGGGTGAGAGCACAAGTGAGGCAGAGAACACAGGGAGGAAAAGGAGAGCACAGGGGGGCAGCGGAGAGCATGGGGGAGGTGGAGGGCACAGGGAGGTGGCGGAGAGCATGGGGGGGTGGTGTGTGGATATCACAGGGGGATGTGGAGAGCATGGGGGAGTGTGGAGAGCATGGGGGGATGTTGAGAGCATGGGAGGATGTGGAAAGCACAGGGGGTGGCGGAGAGCACAGGGGGGGATGTGGAGTGCGGAGAGCACAGGGGGATGTGGAGAGCACAGGGGGGGATGTGGAGAGCACAGGGGGGGATGTGGAGAGCACAGGGGAGGGAGGGAGAGCTTGGGGGAAGTGAGAAGCACAGTGGGTGGCAGAGAGCACAGGGGGGAGGAGGAGAGCACAGGGGGGGATGTGGAGAGCACAGGGGGGATGTGGAGTGTGGAGAGCACAGGGGGATGTGGAGAGCACATGGGGGGGATGTGGAGTGTGGAGAGCACAGGGGGGATGTGGAGAGCACAGGGGAGGAGGAGAGCTTAGAGGGATGTGAAAGCACAGGGGGTGGCAGAGAGCACAGGGGGGAGGAGGAGAGCATGGGGGGGATGTGGAGAGCACATGGGGAATGTGGAGTGTGGAGAGCACAGGGGGGGATGTGGAGAGCACAGGGGGGGATGTGGAGAGCACAGGGGGAGATGGGGAGTGCACAGGGGGATGTGGAGTGCACATAGGGGATGTGGAGAGCACTGGGGGGGGATGTGGAGTGTGGTGAGAACAGGGGGAATGTGGAGAGCACAGGGGAGGGATGTGGAGAGCACAGGGGGGGGGTGTGGAGAGCACAGGGGGGATGTGGAGAGCACAGGGGGGGATGTGGAGAGCACAGGGGGGATGTGGAGTGTGGAGAGCACAGGGGGGGATGTGGAGAGCACAGGGGGGGATGTGGAGAGCACAGGGGGATGTGGAGTGTGGAGAGCACACAGGTGGGATGTGGAGAGCACAGGGGGAGATGTGTACAGCACAGGGGGGATGTCGAGAGTACAGGGGGGATGTGGAGTGTGGAGAGCACAGGGGGGGTTGTGGAGAGCACAGGGGGGATGTGGAGTGTGGAGAGCATAGGGGGATGTGGAGAGCTTGGGGGGATGTGGAGAGCACAGGGGAGGGGGGGGGAGCTTGGGGGGGATGTTGAAAGCACAGGGGGTGGTGGAGAGCACAGGGGGGAGGAGAGCACAGGGGGGATGTGGAGTGTGGAGAGCACAGGGGGGTGTGGAGAGCACAGGGGAGAGCTTAGAGGGATGTGAAAGCACAGGGGGTGGCAGAGAGCACAGGGGGGAGGAGGAGAGCATGGGGGGGATGTGGAGAGCACATGGGGAATGTGGAGTGTGGAGAGCACAGGGGGGATGTTGAGAGCACAGGGGGGGATGTGGAGAGCACAGGGGGAGATGGGGAGTGCACAGGGGGATGTGGAGTGCACATAGGGGATGTGGAGAGCACTGGGGGGGATGTGGAGTGTGGTGAGAACAGGGGGAATGTGGAGAGCACAGGGGAGGGATGTGGAGAGCACAGGGGGGGGGGTGTGGAGAGCACAGGGGGGGATGTGGAGAGCACAGGGGGGGGATGTGGAGAGCACAGGGGGGATGTGGAGTGTGGAGAGCACAGGGGGGGATGTGGAGAGCACAGGGGGGGATGTGGAGAGCACAGGGGGATGTGGAGTGTGGAGAGCACACAGGTGGGATGTGGAGAGCACAGGGGGAGATGTGTACAGCACAGGGGGGATGTCGAGAGTACAGGGGGGGATGTGGAGTGTGGAGAGCACAGGGGGGTTGTGGAGAGCACAGGGGGGATGTGGAGTGTGGAGAGCATAGGGGGATGTGGAGAGCACAGGGGAGGGGGGGAGAGCTTGGGGGGATGTTGAAAGCACAGGGGGTGGTGGAGAGCACAGGGGGGAGGAGAGCACAGGGGGGATGTGGAGTGTGGAGAGCACAGGGGGGTGTGGAGAGCACAGGGGGGTGTGGAGAGCACAGGTGTGTGTGTGGAGAGCACAGGGGGATGTGGAGTGTGGAGAGCATAGGGGGATGTGGAGAGCTTGGGGGGAAGTGGAGAGCAAAGGGGAGGGGGAGAGCTTGGGGGGATGTGGAAAGCACAGGGGGGTGGTGGAGAGCACAGGGGGGAGGAGGAGAGCACAGGGGGGGATGTGGAGTGTGGAGAGCACAGGGGGGGTGTGGAGAGCATGGGGGGATGTGGACAGCACAGGGGGGATGTGGACAGCACAGGGGGGTGTAAACAGCACAGGGGGATGTAAACAGCACAGGGGGGATGTAAACAGCACAGGGGGATGTGGACAGCACAGGGGGGTGTAAACAGCACAGGGGGATGTAAACAGCACAGGGGGGGGGTGGACAGCACAGGGGGGGTGGACAGCACAGGGGGGGTGTAAACAGCACAGGGGGGATGTAAACAGCACAGGGGGAGTGTGGACAGTACAGGGGGGTGTAAACAGCACAGGGGGTGTAAACAGCACAGGGGGAGTTTGGACAGCACAGGGGGGTGTGGACAGCACAAGGGGGGTGGACAGCACAGGGGGGTGTAAACAGCACAGGGGGATGTAAACAGCACAAGGGGAGTGTGGACAGCACAGGGGGGGGTAGACAGCACAGGGGGGGTGTAAACAGCACAGGGGGGGTGTAAACGGCACAGGGGGATGTAAACAGCACAGGGGGAGTGTGGACAGCACAGGGGAGGGTGGACAGCACAGGGGGGGGTGTAAACAGCACAGGGGGGGTGTAAACAGCACAGGGGGTGTAAACAGCACAGGGGGGGTGTAAACAGCACAGGGGGAGTGTGGACAGCACAGGGGAGGGGTGGACAGCTCTCGGAATGCCTGCTTCTCATCTACCTCTCACAAGCATTCCGAGACCTGCAGGAGGAAGATGGAGAGAATGATTGCTCTATATGCAGCCGCCCCCACTGCTCCTTTTATCCAGGTTACAGGAGGGGGGGCTGTACTCACAGTTTCTGTCATCCTGCTGTGTGTGCAGTACAAGGCGGGCATTATCCGCCGGGCACCGTGGGACCTTTCTCGGCAGGACACAGCAGCTATAGCTCCTCCCCATTCTTAGTCACGCCCCGGCACCGACGGCTGACCAATACGGGCGGCCGTATTGTAGGTGTGTCATCTAGCTCCTCCCTCTTTGGTTCTGTCCTCCCGGCGCCGATGGCTGAGTTTAGCTGACAGCGGCGGCCGCGGAGAGGAGAGCTGAGTGGTGCGGGCTTAAAGAGCAGCCCAGTTCTCTTGGGCCCTGCGAGGACTTGCGGCCTGGTGGCCCTAGCGGCCGCGGCCCACCGGGCATTTGCCCGGTTTGCCCTATGGCCAATCCGGGCCTGCCTGTAGGTTAAGAGCCCTTTCATATTGCCAGCGCCCGAAAAATGCTGGTAAAGTGCCGCTAAAACAAGCGCCACTTTACCAGTGTTTTTCGGGCCCTAGCGGGGAGCTTTTAACCCCCACTAGTAGCCGAATAAAGGGTTAAAAGCGCTGCTGCCAAGGCGCTTTCCATTGATTTCAATGGGAAGGGGCACTTTAGGAGCGGTGTATTCACCGCCCCTAAAGCGCTGCAAAGAAGCTGCTTGGAGGACTTTTTTTGACACCCTGCCAGCGCAGCGCTTCAGTGTGAAAGCACTTGGACTTTCACACTTGGATTGCAGATGAGGCTTTTTTCAGGCGCTATTTTTAGCGCTAAAGTGCCTGAAAAATGCCTCCAGTGTGAAAGGGGTCTAAAATAACTATTTACTACCGCTTTGAGAGTAGGCGCATACATTTGGGTCAGGCTGATAGGGCCCAATTAACTTGTTGGAGCCCGGGCCATTGACAAATGATGGCCACAAGGTGGGTCTACAGGTCCAGAAAGCCGTCTTTTTACGGCCTCGGCTCCTCCGGCCATTGGGGGCCGCGATGTCTGCCAGGTACCCGTGATCGGCCGTTACACAGCTAAGGACGTGGATCTCTGTGTGTAAACACAGAGATCCACGTCCTGTCAGGGAGAGGAGACCGATGCTATGTCCCTTGTACATAGGGACACAGGTCGGTCACCTCCCCCAGTCAGTCCCCTCCCCCCACAGTAAGAATCACTCCCAGGGAACACATTTAACCCCTTCCTCACCCCCTAGTGTTAACCCTTTCCCTGCCAGTCACATTTATACAATAATCAGTGCATATTTTTAGCACTGTTCGCTGTATAAATTTGAATGGTCCCAAAAATGTGTCAAAAGTGTCCGATGTGTCCTCCACAATATCGCAGTCCTGACAAAAATCGCAGATAACCGCCATTACTAGTAAAAAAAAAAAAAATAATTGTCATAATTCTATCCCCTATTTTGTAGCCTTTATAACTTTTGCGCAAACCAATCACTATGTTTTTTTTACCAAAAATATGTAGAAGAATACATATCGGCCTAAACTGAGAAAAAAAAATTTGGGGAAAAAAGTTGGGATATTTTTTATAGCAAAAAGTAAAAAATATTGTGTTTTTTTCAAAATTGTCACTCTTTTTTTTGTTTATAGCTCGAAAAAATAAAAACTGCAGAGGTGATCAAATACCGCCAAAAGAAAGCTCTATTTGTGGGAATAAAAGGATGTAAATTTTGTTTGGGAGCCACGTCGCACAACCGCGCAATTTTCATTAAAAGTGTGACAATGCCGAAAGCTGAAATTTCACATGGGCAGGAAGGGGGTATATGTGCCCATTAAGCAAGTGGTTAAATTACTTAGTCCGGGGGGGCCATAATGCTATTAAAGTGGTTGTAAACCCACAAAAAAAAAAAAAAAAAACTGCAAGACAAAGGCATAATGAGCTAGTATGCTATGCATTACTAGCTCATTATGAAATACTCACCTTAGATCAAAGCCCCCGTTGCAGTCCTTGTACACTGCTCTGGCCAGTGACATGTCTCCCGGAGTTAGGCTGGATTCACACCTATGCAGTTTTAGTGCTTTTTGCAAATTGACACTATCATCAATTTAAAGGGGTTGTAAAGGTAAAACATTTTTTTCCTAAATAGCTTCCTTTATCTTAGTGTAGTCCTCCTTCACTTACCTCATCCTTCGGTTTTGCTTTTAAATGTCTTTATTTCTTCTAAGAAATCCTCACTTCCTGTTCTTCTGTCTGTAACTCCACACAGTAATGCAAGGCTTTTCCCCTGGTGTGGAGTGTCGTGCTCGCCCCCTCCCTTGGACTACAGGAGAGTCAGGACGCTCTCTACGTTGCAGATAAAGGAGCTGTGTGTTAGAGGGCGTCCTGACTCTCCTGTAGTCCAAGGGAGGAGGCGAGCACGACACTCCACACCAGGGAGAAAGCCTTGCATTACTGTGTGGAGTTACAGACAGAAGAACAGGAAGTGAGGATTTCTCAGAAGAAATAAGGACATTTAAAAGCAAAATCGAAGGATGAGGTAAGTGAAGGAGGACTGCACTAAGTAAAGGAAGCTATTTAGGAAAACAAAAATGTACCTTTACAACCCCTTTAATATGGTTTCCTATGGAACACGTTCTGTAGTGCAAATCTGAAAAATACAAAAAGCACCAAAAACGCATAGGTGTGAATCTAGCCTTATTTCCGGGTATCGCAGGCTCCGGCACTATGATTGGCCGGAGCCGCGATGACGTCACGTCACTCTTGTAAACAAGGCATTCCCCTATTCTTCCTAGTGACACTGTCACTGATGACCGTTCCCCGTGATCAGGAACGGTCATCAGTGATGTGTCACATGTAGCCACTCCCTAGGGAACACTTAACCCCTGCAGCACCACCTAGTGGTTAACCCCTTCACTGCCAGTGCCACTGTCATTTTTACAGTAATCAGTGCAATTTTATAGTACTGATCACTGTAAAAATGACAATGGTCCCAAAATGGTGTCAAAAGTGTCCGATGTGTCCGCCATAATGTCACAGTCACAATAAAAATCGCTGATCGCCGCCATTACTAGTAAAAAAAAAATATATTAATAAAAATAAAACAGTCCCCTATTTTGTAGACGCACTAACTTTTGCGTAAACCAATCAATAAACGCTTATTGTGATTTTTTTTTTACCAAAAATATGTAGAAGAATACCTATCGGCCTAAACTGTAAAAAAAAATATGGGCTAGATTCACATACCTTTAGGCGGGCGTATCGTATCTCCTATACGCTACGCCGCCGTAACTTTGAGAGGCGAGTATGGTATTCTCAAAGATTTTGCCGCCGAAGTTATGGCGGCGTAGCGTATTAGGGCCGGCGTAAGCCCGCCTAATTCAAATGTTGAAGTTGTGGGCGTGTTTTATGTATATTAAGTGTGACCCCACGTAAATGACGTTTCGATCGAACGGCGCAAACGCAAACGCCGTAAAAGTAAAAAAAAAATTGGATGCGGTTCCGACGTCCATACTTAACATTGGCTGCCCCATCTTTTTGGTGGTTTATCTTTACGCCTGAAAACCCCTTACGTAAATGGCGTATCTTTACTGCGACGGCCGGGCGTACGTTCATGAATAAGCGTATCTAGCTGATTTACATATTCTAGGCGTAAATCAGCGTACACGCCCCTAGCGGCCAGCCTAAATATGCAGTTAAGATACGACGGCGTAGGAGACTTACGCCGGCCGTATCTTAGCAACATTTAAGCGTATCTCAGTTTGAGCATACGCTTAAAGTTGCGACGGCGCGGATTCGGACTTACGACGGCGTATCTACTGATACGCCCGTCGTAAGTCTACCTGAATCTGGCCCTATGTTTTTTTATATATATTTTTGGGGGATATTTATTATAGCAAAAAGTAAAAAATATTGCATTTTTTTCAAAATGTACGCTCTTTTTTTGTTTATATAGAGCAAAAATTTAAATCACAGAGGTGATCAAATACCACCAAAAGAGCTCTATTTGTGCGGGAAAAAAAGACATACATTTTGTTTGGGAGCCACGTGGCACGGCCACGCAATTGTCAGTTAAAGTGACGCAGTGCCGAATTGCAAAAAGTGGCCCGTTCATTGACCACCAAAATGGTCTGGGGCTGAAGCAGGTTAAGCTACCCCTGCTACTATGGTCCGCCTGAATGCATTTATATATAGTGGGATGTAAAGCAAACTCTGGGTGTTGAGCAGAAGCTGTATATGGATGGAGGACTGGCGCGACACCCTGTGGTATTTCAATGACAGAGTAATCTCAGCCCATAGCAAAGTTGTCCCAAACTGGGACGCGCACGCGCCACGCAGCTAGGCGACGCCTGCACGCCTTCGTCTCTAATTAATTCCCGCCCATTACTGTTTCCCGTCCCGCCATTGGCTGACTAGATAGAATACACTTCCACCTCTCCCAGTAGAGGGCTGTGGCTGCTCTGTCAGCTGATTGGTTAAAATGCACGGTGCTGTTTTGGCGGTTCGGAGAAACATATAAAAAAAAGATGGCGGCGTCCTTTTCTGCAGGAAGAAAAGTTTTCAGTGTTGGAATGAAGAGGAAGGAAACCGCGGACCAGTGTTTGGCAGCCAGCGCGTAGAGCCGCGAGGACACCGTTACTATTGTGGCCCGCCTACTGCTCGTGTTCTCCTCACAGCGGGACCTTCCTGCTTCTCTTTCTAGTTCGTTCTTCTCCGGTACGGTCCTTTGTGTGTTCCTTGGCCGGAGGAATGCAGAGCTCCGCACGATCCCAGCCCACCTGGAGGAAGGAGCACCTGTGGATGTATCTGCAGGCTCTGGGCTTCGAGGCCGTTGTAGCCAACAAAACGCTGGACCATGTGTCCTTCGCAGCGTAAGTGTCCTAAATCTACATGGGATTGTACTTTTCTTCCTGTACAGGGACCAGAGCTAGGTCATACCTGTCTTTGTTACTGGTGACAACATCACTATACAGGCCACAAACCTCCCAATTTCCAGTGTAATTTCTCACATGCGCTCAAAAGTGGGGGACTGTAGAAATAGGTGCTTGGGCTCCCCCTCATTCCTATCAGAAGACAGATGGATGTAAACAGACTTAACTTATGTCCACGTATACCTGCCTCTGGTCCCATCTAGGTCTGGAAAACCGAATGGATTATAGCTGCATCCATTTTCCCAGACTGGATCGGTGGTAGCTTGATGTAAATGGACAGCAGAATCGGTTTACATCTGGTCACCTATAGAGCTGCCAAGGGCCCATGTCAGCTGGGTACAAGCTGAGCAGGTATGGCTGTCGAAACACTTGGATGTGTCCAGATCTGTTGATCGGAGCACAGCCTGTGAAAGGAGCTGTAGAGTCCATTCACTTTAGGTAAGCTGGACCTGCATTGGGCAGCTTTTCCACTGCGTCTGGTCCTGTTTGAAAGAAATTTGATTTTGATTTACTTTTGCCAAATTGGATTCCTAAACTTTTGTTGATCAGCAGCCACTGATTAAAGCTGAGTTCCAGCCACTTTTACATCTTGATCTTAAAGTGGATGTAAACACTCCGTACACCCTGTTAAGGGAACAGCCTCGGATGATACATGGGGTATCCCTACATGGGTTTTGCATGTATATCTGCTGTCTTCACATTTATACACTGTTTAGATTGTGTTAGATTTTCTCGCCCTGTGTGATGTCTGGGCATACAGCCAAGATGGCAAACATAGCTGATTGGAGGAAAGGCACATGCCACTCATCATAGGCAGAGACACCCCAGAGGTTTTGTAATAGGGCCAGCTCCCTGTTAATCTATTTTAGCAACCTCCACTGACATAAATTTAAAGCGGGGGTTCACCCTTAGAGGGCACTTTTCCCCCTTAGATTCCTGCTCGTTTTTACTAGGGGAATCGGCTATTTATTTTAAAATATGTGCAGTACTTGCCCGTTTACGAGATGCATCCTCTCCGTCGCTTCCGGGTATGGGCTTCGGGAATGGGCGTTCCTTCTTGATTGACAGTCTTCCGAGAGGCTTCCGACTGTCGCATCCATCGCGTCACGATTTTCCGAAAGAAGCCGAACGTCGGTGCGCAGGCGCAGTATAGAGCCGCACCGACGTTCGGCTTCTTTCGGCTACGAGTGACGCGATGGATGCGACCGTCGGAAGGCTGTCAATCAAGAAGGAACGCCCGCTCCCGAAGACCCATACCCGGAAGCGACGGAAGAAGATGCAGCTCGAAAACGGGTAAGTACAGCTCATATTTTACTACAAATAGCCGATTCCCCTAGACCGAACGAGCAGGAACCTTATGGGAGAAAAAAAAAAATTTCATAAATGGGTGAACTCCCGCTTTAAGGCTGCTTTTATTTAAAGTGTCAGACTTTGCCAGGAGTTATTAGGCTGGTAACAGAGTAACAGGTCAGGAGAGAGCTATGGGACTTGGCTCTTTGAAGGGAGAGAACAAAATACTGCAGATATATGTGCCCAGCTCAAATTTCATGAATTGGGTTAACATCCACGTTAGACCACCCCTCATGTTTTAAAAACATTTTCCCCAGTCTTCCAGGACAGCCCTTAAGATGAGTACTAACTGTTTTTATCTAATTTTTTTGTCCTCTTTACCTTTTTTAATGAAGCACATAATCTACTTCCGTCCTAGCTGCCCAGGGCATCATTTTCTTCCTGCCCCCTGCTGCCTTCTGGGATGTTGCCATTCAGGCAGCACAGTAGGAAACCGATGGTGAAGCCTGAAGGCCCCACTGCCGGTTTCGCTTAGAATAGCAGTACCTGCACTCGATCTGATGGACGGATTGGGCTGCCTGACTTCGGGGGCTCCCTGTACAGGCAAGTGCCCTTAAGTCAGCAGCTACAGTGTATGTAGCTGCTGACTTAAAAAAAAAAAAAAAAAAATGTTTGCTGCTGAAACACCTATTCAATGTATTGTGATAGGTTGGGAGTCCTGCTATCTGAGCACAATGTCCCAGGGGACATTTGTATTGATGGATCGTTTACCACACTGGCTGAATGGGGGGAGTAACTAAATATCTAGGGTCAGCTTAACTGTATAATTCCCTAAGGCTGGCCATACATGAGTCCTTCCTAGCCAGTCTCCCCCCCCCCCATTTTGCCATTCTCGATGTGGATGGGGGGGACTGCAGCACTCTTGTATTCTATCAATGGGGATATTTCACCTGTTGTCAGAATACTCCTCAGCTTTGCCGTGCTGGTCAGTTTTATTTCCAACAGGCTGGTTGTGCACAAGTCAGTGGCTAGATGTACTTGTGTAGAACTAACCTGGCCATACATGGAAAGCAATTCAGCTGGTCCCATCTGCACCAGCCACATTTCAATCCACGTACTGTATAGCCAGGCTCAAAGGGTCACTAAAGGAATTTTTTTTTTTTTTTTGCTGAAATGACTGTTTACAGGGTATAGAGACATAAAAGTTAACTGATTCCTTTTAAAAATTATTAAAAATAGATTAAATTCAATCATATAATGTGCCTCTAGTTTCACTTTCGGTTTTAAACTGGTTTCATGTTTCTGTGAGGTAAAGAGACCCACCGAACAAAAACAAACAAATCCAGGGCAGTGTTTTGTTTTTAAAATGAATCTGATTGGTTCTGAGGAGTTTTAGACACACAGTAATGACAGCTTAGACCACCGTGAGAAAGCTCCCAGTACTGTGGTTATAAGGAGCCAGACAAGCAGGAAGTGTGGAGATCACAGCAGAATTACAGCAACTTCAAAGCAAAAACGAACAATAAGGACATGAAACCAGTACTGCAGTAAGGTAAAGAAAGTTATTTAGCTAAAAAAAAAATTCCTTTAGTGATCCTTTAAGACAACAGTATCATATTCTTTTGCCACTTTTTTATGCCTCAATTTTCAATATTAATGTTTTAATGTCTCCTTTTACTTTTTTTAATCTACCCCCCTCCAGGAACATGTTTGACAAGCCCAATAAGGATGCATTTTATGTGGTTTTACACTTTCTGTTTTCGAAGCTCAATGCTGTGCAGTGCAAGGAGGTTTTCAGGTAAACTATATATTTTAAGTACTGGTTATTCTGTATACTTTTGCACTCTTAAAGTCTTATGGCCCATATACACGATCCGATTTTTCAGATCGTTGGTACAGAGCTTTCAAGAGCCGATTGCGACAACTCATTGCCTGGAGTGGGGCTTTAAATGTAAACTCGGCACTTCATATTACTAATGTACCTGTATGGAACCATATCCTGTTTTGTATTGCTTCCTTTGTGTAAAAACCCTGGTGTTCCTGCCAGTCCCTCTGCGTTCCTACCAAAAACTGACCACACTAGGCACGCAGGCACAGCTTAGTTGGTAATCCAGCTGTGCTGAGAGCTCAGCATGCTCTCCAATGTTTATACTTGTCCCGACACCCCCTCCTTGCACAGCTTTTTACTGTTTAGACCAATGTACTGCTGTTTTATCACCCCCACCCAGCTCCTTATGCAGCTGAGCCAGCAATGTCCACCAGCACCCCGGCTCTCCCTCTCCCTCCCCATTGGATGGATTCTGTCAATCAAAAGCTGTGACATGGGAGCAGAAGGCAGGGCCAAGTCCCCTTGGTCTGTGTACATGGACGCAGCAGCAGGACTAGAACACACTGGTGCCGCCATGGGAAGCTTTCTGTGGGGATACCTGCTGAAGGGGGGCAGGGACAAGCTTTTTCTTAAAGTGATTTTTAAAGGATTTAAAAATAACAAATGTCATACTTGCCTGCTCTGTGCAGTGGGTGTGCACAGAGCAGACAGGATCATCCTCTTCTTCTGGGGTCCCCCCTGCCTCACTGGTTGTGATTGACAGCAGCGGGAGCCAATGGCTACTGCTTCTCAGCCAATCAGGATGGAGAGTCTCATGCACATCGCTGGATCTATGCCTCGGTGTTTGAAGATCTTTCCTATACTCTCTTCTTGCTGGAGCATCCATTGATGCTGGCTGCAGGGAGATCTTTTGTTGCTGAAAGAGGGGGTGGGGTATTTTTTTGTGGGTGGACCATTGTTGCTAGGGGCATCTATTGTTGCTGGATGCATGGGATCTAGTCCCCCCCCCCTCCCCGGACAGCTACTTGAGGAGATTGGCTCCGCCCTCTACAGGAAACACAAATCGGATACAATTTAAAAGGCCCCTCCCTTTCCTCTGACCGTCGGTTGTTTTGTGTTTCCAGGAGCACAACGTGTTTTTGTTTTTTCCTAGGTCTGGTAACTGTGGTTGGTGGACCCCATTCTCTGGCATCCAGTACTGGTTGTGGCCAAGTCCTGGGTTTATAAGTCACGGTTTCTGCCAGAAGGGTTCCCTAATTCGGAGGTACATGCTTACCTAGTGTAAGTGGTGGCCACTTCAGGTCCCCCCCCCCCCGCTTTGCCTGGTGGAAGCCTTGTCCTCCTCGGCTCGCGTCGGGCGTACTTCCGGTGATGCGTGTTAAGGAACACGGCATAGTACTCTGAGGCCATGTCTGGGACAGCAGCCTATTTCTCCGGCTGTTCTCCAGTCACCACATGGAGCTTGAGGACAGGCCTGAGGATGGAGCACCTGCTCGGATTGAATCAGCAGCAGCCTCCGGTTCCCATATTGCCCCATGGTAAGCCCTTGTCTGATTATACAGTAGGGGATTATTTTCTTCTTTTTTTTTTTTTTTTTAGGACATATCTGTAAAAAAGAAATGTGGAAACTGTAGAGCCAGGCTGTCCGATGAATATAAAAACTTTTTGTGAGGATTGTATTCCATCTAGGGCTAGATCAGAGACTACCTCTTTGAAAGAGTTAATGTCTTCTATGAAGGTTGTAGCCTCCTTCCGGTCTTTTAATGACAGGGCAGCAGGTCTGGGGCCTTCATCTGGTCCCAGAACTCGAGAGCCTTCGGCCTCAGACCCCCCCTTCCTCAGTCCGAGACCAGTGGTTCGCACTATGCCTCTGTCCTGGAAGAAGGGGAGAACCCGAGCTCTTCATCTGATGGGGATTACGCATCAGTGGAGGAGGCGGGTAGCTCTAAGTATCTTTTTTTTCCAGCCGAGGATATTGATTAACTTTTAAAATCGACATGTACCTCGGAAGAGATTGAGATGCCACAGCAAATCCAATCTGTGCAGGATAAAATGTATAGGGGTCTTCAGGGGCGAGAACTTTCCTGGTATACCAGTCACTTAAGAATGATTCTTTCAAAATGGAAGGAACCTGAAAGGAGGTTGTTCCAGTCTGAAGGCACAAAATATTTTCTTTTCAATCTGAAATTGAGGAGACTTTCTTAAGCTAGATGCCACTGTTGCAGGTTTCTAAAAGGTCAGACCTGTCCAGACTCGGGTCCTTTAAAGGGCAAATGGCCGGGAAGGTAGACTCCTTTCTGCTTAAGGCCTCGGATGCTTTAGCTTTATCCTTGGGTCCAGCTGTAGCAGCCACCTGTGTGGCTAGGGATTTGGACGTATGGGTTCAGCGTCTGATCTTCTTTCATCTGACGCCCCCAAAGAGGAAATTAGGGAGTCTCTCCCACTCACTGCCAAATCGGTGGCCTTTGCTGATGCAGCCTCTGAAAACTGCAGCTAGGTCTTCTGATCTCATTAATTCAGCTAGGCGAGCAATCTGGCCTAAATCTTGGGAGGGGGACCTTGCCTCCAAGAACAAACTCCTGCGGCATTCCCTCTTTGAAGGCAAGCTCTTATTCGGTTCCTCTGAGAAGTTAACAGTTCCCTTCTCAAGGGTATAAGCAGCCTTTTTTGTGGTTTCCAGAAGAAGGTTCCAGTACAAGGTTAACTTTAGAACCAACGGGCGAAGAAAAAGTTGTCTTTTAACAAAGATAAGCAAAAGGGGGACTCTCTTTGCTCCTTCAGCCCCTTCCAAAAATCCCCAGTGATGCCAGGATAGGGGGAAGGTTGTCCCATTTCTTCAAAGAATGGGTGGAGATTTCCAACAATTCCTTTATTCTTCAAACATTGGAAAGGGGTTACAGGTTGGAATTCAGGAGTCCTCACACCGAATCTATTGTGGCCAGAGGTCTTCATGGTTGCCCTGGATCTTCCAAGGCCTTTTTTCGGATACAAAGTGTATCGATCGTCCCATAGCTGGACAATTTTCTGATCTTTGCCTGAGACAGAGTCCCTTATCTGGGATCTGCAGTTGGTCTTGCGAACCTTTCAGAATCTGGGGTGGAAACTCAACCACCAGGCGTCTTGTCTGGTGCCCTCCCAGAGCATGCCTTTTCTGGGCTATTTAAGACTGTTGCTCAATTTTTCTTCAGAGGAGAAAACTTTGAAACTTCTTCTCTCCGTGCAGGCCTTCTAATTGCTCCCACAGACCTCTTCGGCGGATCATGCATATTAGGATTAACGACTGCAGCTATCCCAGGGGTGCCTTAGGCCCATTTGCACTCCAGACCCCTTCAGGCGTTTCTCTTGCGCCATTGGGATCGCAGGAAGGATTCTCTAGATTAGCTGGTTCAGCTTCCAAGAGGATTTTCTCAATCTCTCCTGGTGGGAGCAGCCGTAACACCTGCAGGGAGGAAAGAACTGGGTGCAACATGTTCCAGTAAAAGTTGCTACAGACGCCAGTCTGGGGCTTGGGTGTGCGCACTCAGGGCTGGCAGGCCCAGGGAGCCTGGTTGCCATAGGAGGCAGGCCGCTCCTTGAATTTCAGGGAACTGCTAGCTGTAGGGAAAGCTCTCGACTCTGTAAGAGGGTCTGTTCAAGAGACCTATTTTCTCAGACAATGCCACTACGGTGGCGTACCTGAACAAGCAAGGGGGCACTCGTTCGTAGTCACTTCTAACACTGTCACAGTAGATTCTGTGATTCTGTCATGGGCAGTAATCAATGTCACCTCAAGCAGTCCACATCAGTGGTTCAGAAAATCCTCATTTTGCCCAAATTATCTAATAACTTTCAAAGATCCCAGGAAGTAGTCCTGCCCAGTTTCTGTACCTTTCCCAAGAATGTGGAGGATATATATATATATATATATATATATATATATATATATATATATATATATATATATATATATATATTGCGCTAAACGCGATGTTAACGCAAACCCATGTTAACGCCGTCAATATTTGTATCGCGCGATTAACGGGGGTGGACGTGCAGAGGCGCGGCTTACCTTCTCGCTGGATTCACAGGCAAGTTACTCACCTTGTCCCTGGATCCAGCGATGCCACCCCGCTGTGTGATCGAGCGGGTCCTCCTCGCTCGGCGGGTCCTCGCTCGATTCACAGTGCCTGTGTGCCGCCGATCTCCGTTCCCTACGACGCACGGGAGCGGAGAACGGCGCCAAATTCAAAAAAGTAAACAAACACAATACACACAGTATACTGTAATCTTATAGATTACAGTACTGTATGTAAAAAATACACACCCCCCTTGTCCCTAGTGGTCTGCCCAGTGTCCTACATGTACTTTTATAAAATAAAAACTATTCTTTCTGCCTGAAACTGTAGATTGTCCAAAAGTGTCCCTTTATGTCAAAAATGGTTTTAGATCAGCTAGAAAACAGCGATAATAAATTATAATCACTTGCAGAATTGTGCGATATTTGTGGGGAAATTCGTCATAAATTAGATTAATCGTGAGTTAACTATGACATTAATGCGATTAAAAATTTTAATCGTTTGACAGCACTAATTAAAATATATATATATATATATATATATATATATATATATATATATATATATATATATATATATATATATATATATATATATAAATTTTTATTTTTTTTTTTGACGTAAAGAGATGCCTTCTGCTTTTAACTAGAGAAATACAGTGGGTTTAGGAGTTCCTCCCAGCTGTTAGTATTGTTCAGTGGCCAAAGGGGTCCAAAGCATCTAAAAAGCTCTATTGCTAGATGGATTAGGGAAGCGATTTGTGAAGCTTACAAAGCGTCAGGTCGTATCCCTTCTAGAATTGGGGCTCACTCTACAAGATCTTGCTTATCCTCTCAACTAGCTGTCCTGGAAGATGAGGGGGTGGAAACTCCCGTTAGTCTTACGATAATGGTATTTCCTGGAACCTTCCAGGACAGCCTCTATATTTTTACCCTATTCTACTTTCACCTGGTGGTGTTTTTTCCTCTGCCGAGTGCATTCTGGAGGTTTGCTTGATCTTCTAAACTGAGGGTCAGAGGAAAGGGAGGGGCCTCTTAAATTGTATCTGATTTGTGTTTCCTGTAGAGGGCGGAGCCAATCATCTCTCGTAGCTGTCCTGGAAGGTTCCTGTCAACACCGGGGTTTTCTTTACTCTCTGGTAAGACATACCACATGTGGCATTATTTGCCTGCAGATAATCTTGCTATGTGTGGTCACTTGAAGAGCTGTAGCAGTCTGTTTGGCATTAATCAATAAAACGGCAGAAGAAGAAATTGAGCTACCCCCCCATGTTTTTTGTTTTGAAAATGTTTAAATTTTTTTTTAAACCAAACAATACTTCCTGCTGACACCAATTGTGGAAGAGGGTTCCACATCCTTACTGCCCTGATAGTGAAAAACCATATGCAGCTTAAAGCGGGGGTTCTACGGGTGTGTCTTTTTTTTTTTTTTTTTTTGGAATCTGCCGCTCTTACCTTGTAAAAGTTATCACTCATCTGTCCCAGTCTTTTAGCCTGCTCCCTTACTAATCGCCAGAAAAGAAGATCTTTTAAAAATCGGTGATGGACGTTTCCATCTTTACTGTGGGCACTGTGAAGCCCAGCTGCTGTTCCTTCCGGGATGCGGTGAATGCTGACGTCCCAGCATTCACCGCTATATCCCGTGCATGTGCAGTGTTGAGACATAGTGCTGGTCGGGGGAATTCGAAATCCACAGCTCACAAAAGGCTCAGGTACAAAGGTAAGGATGGCGATTTAAAAAAAAAAGGAATCATTACTATCAATGGCTGGTGGTTTTAGACGGCCAGAGTTGTAATTTAGGGTGAACCTCCGCTTTAAGGTTAAACCGCTTCTCCAATTTCATTGAGTGGCCCTGTTTCTTTTTATACTCGAGACTGAATAGCTTTCTACCTACGCTGGGATCACCATTGATGTATTTGTATATCACTATTGTATCTCCTCAAGTGTCTTCTCCAGGAAGAATGCGTTTTTAGTGCTTGGTCGTTTCTCGGAACTGATGTCCTCTTCCCGTTACATTTTTAGTTATTTTCTTTGCCCTCCTCTGTACTTCAGTTTGAACACCTCTTTCCTGGAGGATTGGTGTTCAGAACTGGATGGTCAAGTTTGTCACTTGTGTTGGTCTTTGCACAATATTTACCTACCTTTTTTTTTTTTTTTTTTTTTTTTATCTCTGCTAGACATTGTTGGCCTCCACGGGACAAGAAGAAAGATGCTGAATTTAGGAAGGCATCCTATGACTGGCTAAGAAAGATTTCTGTAAGTATTTTATTTCATCTTTGGTTCTGTTATTACAGTGACTATAACTTCCTTTTGTTCACTTCTTCTGCTTACTCATCTCCCAACAATAGTGCATTGAATTTAAATGTTTGGTGTTCTGTGTCCTAATTGTGCTTTTCCCTATAGGAAGATGCTGGGAATGGTTTTCCGCAAGTTGTTGCATCCATATTTCTTTCACCTGGCGGTCCTAAGTGTGTTCAACTCTTGTACTTTTTTGCCAGACATGTTATGTTGCAACATATTAAAAGAAATGAAGGTAAGTTGGCTTGTCATAAATGGCATGTTTGTATTCCAGTTTGCACTTCTTCTGCACTGGGCTCCTCAGTTTGATTCTGACCTGTGCGTCTGCATGTACTCCCTTTTGGTTGTGTGGGTTTCCTCCCACACCCCCAGCTTGCATGCTGTTGCTAAAATTGGTGTGTTGGCGACCGTAGATTTTAAGCTTCTTATGACAAAATTTTATAAATGCTTGTAATGAATACAGTCCCAGCTTTGGAAGGCCCCTTCCTGTTATAGTAGTACTAGCCCTCTTCAGTGCTACCCTGTGTCCTCCACTGGTGACCTGTCGTCTTTGTTAGTGTCCAGTGTCATGCAACCATTTCCTGTGGGCCCAGGCTGTCAACTTCATACCCACTAGGGTTCCACATCATATTGCAGTCCAGTCTTATAGTGAAGTGCTGCATAGAATGGTGTTCGCATGTTACACTGTGGCATTGAGGACTGCTAAACCGAGGTTTTTCTTTAACCACTTTCCGCCCGGCCTATAGCAGAATGACGGGCGGTGGTTCAGTTATCCTGACTGGGCATCATGACATCCAGCAGGATAACAGCCGTCACGCGCCTGTGGGGGCGTGCATCGCGGTGATCAGTGGTGCGGCGTGTCAATCTGACACACCGATCTCCTGATGGAGGCTCTTTACCACATTATCAGCCGCGTCCAATCACGGCTGATCGCAATGTAAACGGGAAGAGCCATCGATCGCCTTTTCCTCACTTGTGTCTGACACACGAGTAGAGGAGAGCCAATCGGCTGTTCTGACAGATGGGGGTCTGTGCTGATTGTTCAGTGCAGGATGCCGCCAGGACCACCAGGGATGGCCACCAAGTATGCCACCCTAGAACACCAGGGATATGCCAATCTGTGCCCATCCTTGGTGCTGCCTTATTGGGGCCCATCGGTGAAGGAGAACTTGCTTTACAAAATGTTATAACGGAAACAAAAGACATTTTAAAGAGTTCTTATTTTTTGCTAAAAAAAATAACCTCAGGTGATCAAATTGCACCAAATGAAGGCTCGATTTGTGGGAACAAAATTATAAAAATTTTGTTTGTGTACAGTATAGCATGACCGCGCAATGGTCATTTTAAACGGTGCTGAAAATTGGCTTGGGTAGGTAGGGGATGTAAGTGCTTGGTATTGAAGTGCTTAAAGGAGTTGTAAAGGAAAAAAAAATTTGCCTAAAATTAATGTCTGCAAGGTAGACAGAATAGTGTAAAGATTCTGTTAAACGAGTAAATACCTATTAAATACCTTCATCTATATCACCTCGAGTTCTAGTTTCTGTTCGCTCATTCACTTCCTGGTTTACATCGCTCGTTCATGTAAGAACTACATTTCCCAGTATGAACTGCGGCACGCCCAGTAATTCACACCTCCTTGAAGTCTAACACGTAGAGCGTCCTGCCGCACAGATGTAGGGCCAGATTCAGAAAGATCAGCGGATCTTTCTGCTGGCGTAACGTATCTCATTTACGTTATGCCGCCGCAAGTTTTTAAGGCAAGTGCTTTATTCACAAAGCACTTGCCTGTGAAGTTGCGGCGGCGTAGCGTAAATCCCCCTGCGGAATTGTAGGGGTATCCTTTAAAGCGCCGAACGAACTGCGCATGCGCCGTCCATGGAATTTTCCAGTGTGCATTGCTCCAAATGACGTCGCAAGGACGTCATTGGTTTCGACTTGAACGTAAATTACGTCCAGCCCCATTCAGGGACGAGTTAGGCAAACGACGTTAAATTTTCAAATTGCGACGCGGGAACGACGGCCATACTTAACATTGGCTACGCCACCTAGGGGGCATGTTTATCTTTACGTGGCGTATCTTTACTGCGACGGGCAAGCGTACGTTCGTGAATCGGCGTATCTACTAATTTGCATATTCCATTGAGTTCGGCGTAGAAGTGCCACCTAGCGGCCAGCGTAAATATTGCACCCTAGGATACGACGGCGCAGGCCGTTGTATCTTAGGCAGTTTTAAGTGTATCTCAGTTTGAGCATACACTTAAACATACGACGGGCTTAGATTCCGAGATACGTCGGCGTATCTCTTTGTGAATCTGGCCTGTAGTTCCCAGGAGGGGGTGAGCACGGTGGTCAGTAAAATCGGACAAGCAGGAAGTGAACCGAGAAGAAATGGAGGAACTTCTGAGCAAAAACAAACAATGAGGAAGTGAAAAGAGGAATGTCTGCAGGTAAAGGATGTGTGTGTGTGTGTGTGTAATATATATATATATATATATATATTCCACCACCTCTGGCTCAGGCCCTTTGGTACCTGCTCACCACAATCACTTGTAAACACAGAAGTCCGGTTTCTGTGTTTACAAGTGACAGCTCTGCACTCTGTGTGTGTGTGTGTGTGTGTGTGTGTGTGTGTAACCCCCCTGAACTCTTGCACTCTGTATGTAATACAATCCTGGTATTTAATGCCCCTTTAAGACTCTCCTAGTGTTTGTGAAATCTGACCACACCCACTATTTGGTGTGATTTGGAGGGTGTGTGTCGGAGAGATAGATAGATAGATAGATATATATATATATATATATATATATAATTTTTCCTTTTACAACCCCTTTAGGGTTGCTGTATGCTTCATGTGACTTGCGACGAAATGTTTGAATAAGCTATTTGTCTTTGATATTGCTACAGTTCCGCTGCATGAAAACACTGGAAGCTAACTGTTTTCTGTCAGGAGAAATGATATAAAGTAGTGTTTCTACATTTTTCTTGGAGTGTATGTATATGCAGGTTGGTTTGCTTAGGATTACAAAAAAAAAAATACTTTCTTGTAGGCACAAGTTCCTACATTTCTGATTCCCTCCAGCTTCAAATTCAAGACCCAGAAAAGGCTTTGGCGAGAAATAAGGTGGCACGTAAAAGATACCTGCAAACTCTGCAGAGGGAGAATGTTATGATTAAGCAGTACCAGGAGAAAGCACAGTAAGTAGTATTGGAAAATACAGACTACTTTATTGTACATCATAGAGCATCTTATGTTCATTATAAATAAGGTTTTGCTGCCAACATCAGGTAATTGCACGCTGGAAAAAAACGGACTCCTCCCTGTTGGGCAAGGCTTCAGTTTTTATATTACATTTTCTCTAGTCTTCCAGGACAGTCTCTTGAGACCTTGGGCTCCTCCCTCTGGGTCAGGAAACACGCACACCCCTTTCTTTAAAAGGTGGTCCTCCAGGCCTCCCTCCTCAGTTATTGTGTTTCCTACCAGAAGGGAAGGAGCACGCTAGGGACCTCAATTCCCAGGACTGTCCTGGGTAGGAGACCCTGGCTGGACTCTCCTCTGCCTGCGGCACCCCTCTGTTCTGGGTAGAAGAGGTGGTCGCCGTTCCCATGGCTGTCAGTTGCTCAGAGAGCAGGACTCCCTGGTTGACTCCAGTTTTCCCAAAGCCCTGGTACCTGTATCAGGTCGTCCTTGTGGCAGTGCTGGGCAAGTAGCTCCGGTGGGGGTGCTTGCAGCGGACCGGCGTGTACAGCAGCGATGGCAAAAGACGCTGGCTTGCCATGCCGTTCCACGCTCTAAGCATGGACTTCCTCCTTCCGGAAACGGCGCTGAGGGGCAGGGTCTCTGCATTCCACCAGGCGGAAGTGCTTCATGGGCGTAACGGTGTCATCAAGGAGCGCCGCTGCATACAGTCCCTTCCTGCTAAGCGGCGCAGTGTGGGATAATGGGCACCCGGAGCGGTGCAAACAAGCTCGACGAGGCCGCGCAGACACCAGGGGTGATGAAGGAAGCCGGTATGGCTACAGACTCCGGGTCCACCGGCTCGGGCATCTCTCAGGTAAGGTGGCAAGGGTGGGGCCATACCTTACACTGGGAGATTAGGTCTTTTTTTCTTGTGGGACCTTGCTTATTCCCTCCCTGGGTGGGGAACCTATGGTGACAGGTTTTCAGGCACTTCTTTGGCTGACTCAATCAGTGGTGTAATGGGTCAGGGCAGGTTCTAATTTGGTTACTGTCCCTATTGTTTGGTTTTAGGTAAAAGCTCAGGACAAGACGCCGGTTCAGATACCTAAGAAGAAATGTGCTGTTTGTGGGGCTAAGTTAGGCTCGAATTGGAGGAAGCCAATATGCCCAGATTGTATCGCCAATCTAGTCAAAGATGACTCAGCGGCAGAGTGTCAAAGTCCTGGCGTCGGTTAAAGACGAGCTGGCATCTACCTTCCAGTCATTTAGGGGTATGATGGATAGGGTACAGATGCCGTCCCCCCCTTTACAGGGCTGCTAGTGCACCATCCTTGGCTGAGCCCTCAGTGGTAGGGATAGAGCAGGATGAGGAGGCAGGAGGGTCAGCGAGGGAAAAGCCTTTCTAGATCCCAGACCTCCTCTCAGGTGGATTCAGCGTCTGGCTCTGAGGTGGAAGAAGATTCCTCCAGGGGGACGAGGTACAAACTATCCCTTGATGTAGGGGATTTATTAAAAACCATTTACGAAACATTAGAAATTGGAGGAGCCAGTCAATTGTCCAAGCACGACCAGATGTATCAGGGGTGCAGTGCTCAAAAAGCCAGGGTATTTCCCGTGCACAAATCGCTTATTGAAGCTCTTTTTTTTTTTTTTTTTTTTTTTTTTTTTTTTTTTTGCTGGAGTGGGAGCAACCGGAAAGAAGACCTTTCTTTGCGGGGAATCTCAAACGGAGGTTTCCTTTGAGGACGATGCTTCCCATCCATGGAACAAGGTTCCAAAATTAGATGCGCCTTTGGCCAAGGTTTCTAAAAAAAAAAACTGACCTGGCGTTCCGACCTGGGGTCGCTGAAGGATCCCATGGACAAGAGGAGTGAAGTACTGCTCAAAAGAGCCTGGGATGCTTCCGCAATAGGGTTAAAGCCAGCCCTTGCAAGCCACCTGTGTGGCCAGGAATTTGGAATGCTGGCTTGGTCAGTTGCAGGCTCACATTTCTGTTGGCACTTCCAGGCAGCAGATTTTGAAATTTCCTTTGCTGTTAAAAAGCAGTTGGCTTCCTAGCCGACGCTTCAACAGTCGGTTAAGTTGGCTGCTAGGTCGGCAGCATTAGTAAACGCAGGCAGTTTGGTTAAAGACTTGGACGGGTGATGCGGCATCAAAGTTAAAACTTTGCGGCCTACCGTTCTCAGGGACCATTTGTTTGGTGCAGGCCTCCAGGAGGCATTGGAGAGAACACAAGATAGGAAGAAAGCCTTCCCAGAAAAACGAGGTAAACGTTTTTTTCGTGGCTTTTAGCAAAATCAGAATGATGGAGATGCCCATCCCAAGAAACATTGGTCAGGTCAAAAAGGGCGAGGTAGAGGAATCCTCTTTAATCCTCCTCAGGCCACCCCCCCCCCCCCCCAAGTCCCTGTGATGCCCACGTCCCAGTGGGAGGAAGGCTGGGAGAGTTCCTTCCACTTTGGACAAAGTCAACATCAAGCCTGTTCGTGCAAGACATGAACGGCTACAGGCTAGAATTCGATTCTCTCCTCCCCCGATATTTTTGGTTACCAAGGGACCAGAAGAAGGCTGATGCCCTAGGTCTCTTACTAGGGGACCTATTGGACCAAAAAGTCCTGATTTGGGTTCCCCAGGAGGAGGGCCAGGGGGTATACTCAAGTTTTTGTAGTGAAAAAACCTGGGAAGTACAGGTTGATCCTGAACCTTCGTCCTCTCAACAAGTTTGTAAGGTACAAGCGTTTCAGGATGGAGTCAATATTCTCAGTAACGAACCTTCTCTTCCCAGGTTGTTTTGTGGACCTAAGGGATGCTTATTTGCATGTCCCTATACGTCCGGAATGTCAAGAATTCCTGAGGCTAGCGGTACAGGGAGGTCCGCTAATCGGACACTACCAGTTCAGAGCTCTACCCTTCACTTTCTTCCTCTCCAAGGATCTTCTCCAAGGTCCTGGCGGAGGCACTGGCACCTTTGAGAATCCAAGGCATCACAGTGGTCCCTTATTTGGACGACCTCCTGTTCGTTGCCTCCTCAGGTCCCCAACTAGAGAAAGATCTAAAGTCACAGAGCTTCCTGCGGTCTCTGGGGTGGTTAATCAACGAGGACAAGTCCCAGTTATCTCCATCACAAGAGGTCCTGTATCTAGGCTACAAAATCTCCTCCGTGTCGGTTTTTCTCCCCAAGAAGAAGGTTCTGAAAGTGGAGCAAGCAGTAGGTTGCCATGATCAGAAGTGTGGTGAGAGTTTTGGGACTGATGTCGGCCTGTTTCCCGGCAGTGCCATGGGCCAGGTTACATCAATGTCCACTACAGAACCTTATGCTGAGGTATTGGGATGGCCAAAGAAGGTCTGGTCCTCCCCATGCCTATTCCATCCAGCATCAAAAGAACCCTGTGGTGGTTTACCCCCCCCCCCCCCCCCAAAAACCTGGAAAAAGGTTGGTCTTGGGATCCTCTGGCAGCCATAGTGGTAACAACCAACGCCAGCAGGCAAGGTTGGGGAGCCCACCTGGGGGCCCAGTGGTCTTGGTTACCCCCGGAAGCCCATCGGTCCTCGAATCAAAGGGAGCTCTTGGCAGTTCTAAGAGCCATAGAGGCCTTCCAGTCTCAAGTAGTAGGTCAACACCTGCAAGTGAGGACGGACAATGCAACTACTGTTCCTTACATAAACAAGCAAGGAGGCACGAGGAGTCCGGCCCTTCAGGTCTCGGCAGCCCAGATTTTGAACTGGGCCGAAGCGAATCTAGCTTCTTTGTCAGCGATACACTTGAAGGGCTCACTGAATACACTAGCCGACTTTCTCAGTCGGCAGCCCATAAACTAGGACGAATGGTCCCTCAACGGGGAGGTGTTCAGAGATAGTGTGTCTCTGGGGGCAGCCAGAAGTGGACCTCTTTGCTGCAGAAGTAAACAAGACACCAGAATTCTTCTCTTCACCCACAGGACCGAGCTACAGGAATAGATGCCTTTGCCAGCCCATGGCATTAGTCTGGCCTATGCCTTCCCTTTGGTGAGGCTGATTCCCAAGGTCATTCAGAAGTTCCTCAGGGATTCTATGGACCTGATTATGGTTACTCCGTTCTGGCCCAAGAGGCCGTGGTTCGCCAGCCTAAAAAAAGTTGGCCCTTTGTCCACCATGGGCATTTCTGGTCAGGGAAGATTTAATATCCTTGGGACCGATCCTTCACCCTCTGGTAAAGAATCTGAAGTTGACGGCGTGGTTTCTGAGGAACATTGTTGAAGGCCTATGGTTTCTCAGATAAGGTGGTTGGAACCCTTTTGGAATGCCGTAAACCGGTAACAAGAGCGATCTATTCCAAGGTCTGGGAAAAAGTTCAGTTCCTGGCTAGCAGAGCAAGGTTTGGTTCGTCCAGGCATCCCAGCAGTGCTGGATTTTCTATAGTCAGGGGTGGAGATGGGGCTTTCCATCAGTACCCTTAAAGTGCAGACAGCAGCCTTGAGTCTTTCTCGAGACTCCTCTCCAGCAAAATCGTTTCTTTTTTTTTTTTTTTTTTTTTTTTTTCAAAGCCGTGACTAGGTCCAAACCTTTGAAGGTTAGAGCCTGCCCCACCTGCTTAAAGCCCTTACCAAGAAGCCTTTTGAGCCCCTGGAGAAATCTTCGCTGAGACGCATCATCCTAAAGACGGTTTTCTTAGTAGCAATCACATCGGCTAGGAGGGTCAGTGATCTACAGGCATTCTCGGTTCGGGAGCCTTTTTTGGTGGTCCTAGACGACTGAAGGATGATTCTAACGGATCCTAGTTTTTTGCCCAAGGTGGCCTGTTTCACAGAACCCAGGACATTGTCCTGCCAACTCTTTGTTCCTCTTCAGGAGATGAAGGGGAATTATTTAGTTTATTAGATGTTAAAAGAAATCTCTTATTTGGAAACCACTAAAGAGTTTAGGCGTTCAGACGCTTTTTTTGTTAATTTTTCGGGTGCCCGTAAGGGTTACGGAGCATCCAAGCCATCCATCGCTAGGTGGCTTAAGATGGCGATAGTTGAGGCTTACCAGTCAGGGGGTAAAGAACCACCTTTGGTCAAAGCGCATTCATCCTGGACAGAGAGCCGGAGGCTCCCCGGAAGAGATATGCAAAGCAGCAGCATGGTCGTCTTTTTCAACATTTGCAAGACACTACCGTTTAGACCTACTGTTTGGATAAAGAATAAGCCTTTGGAAGGAAGGTCCTCCAGACAGTAGTCCCACCCTAAACAAGTAAGTTCTTATCTCCAGGGGCTGTCCTGGAAGACTAGAGAAAAACCAGAGTTGGGCTTACCGGTAACTCTGTTTTCTAGGAGTCTTCCAGGACAGCCGGGTTTTTCCCCCACCCCAGGTTAATGTATAACTATAATAATGAGCTAACGGTGTGTTAGTGTGTTTGTCTTTCAGGTCCTTCTGGTAGTTCTTGGGTTAACTGAGGGAGGCCTGGAGGACCACCTTTTAAAGAAAGGGGTGTGTGTGTTTCCTGACCCAGAGGGAGGAGCCCAAGGTCTCAAGAGGCTGTCCTGGAAGACTCCTAGAAACAGTTACTAGTAAGCCTAACGTGGTGTGTTTTTTTTTTTTTTTTTCTTCCCCTTTGGTGTCTGAAGGTGACGTAAATGTCTTGCAGCTTTCTGTTCAAAAATGGCTAGCTTCTCAACGGTTCAGTTTTTCCCAATCCATATCCTACACCTTGTTGGCACTCAGAGGATTGATACATGGACCCTGCAGGGATGGCCTGCAATGTTGCTGGTCAGCACTGGATCCCACAGAATGGAACCTTGACAATGTTATAGTAGGGTGCAGGGCAATGATCCCCAGCTGGCGAGTTCAGTGTGGTGGGTTCTTTTTTTTTTTTTTTTTTTTTGTGAAGGCCCTTGTGGCAAAAGCCCCGCCCTTCGGTGTTTCTCCGGGCTCTCCTGCCTCATCGGGGACCTGAGGAAAAAATCAGCTGCCGCCGCATGACTATCAGAGATTTCGGTCTCTGACCGTTGGAGGCCTGGGCGCGACGTTATGACGTCACATCCAGGCCACGCTTGTAAACAAAGCTGCGATGGCGGCTGGAAAGCATGGGATCGTGAATACATTTTTTTTGATCTCATGCTCTCCAGCCTGAAGGAGTGTTGTGGGTCTTATTGACCCTGCATATCTCCATAAGGAGGACCTGTCGCACAATCCTATTACAAGGGACGTTTACATTCCTTGTAATAGGAATAAAAGTGATCAAAAATAAAAAAATGTAAAGAGCCCCTGTCCCAGGTAGCTCGCACACATAAGTGAATGCCATTCAAACCACATATGTGAGGTATCGCTGTGTGTTGGAGCGAGAGCAATAATTCTAGCACTAGACCTTCTTTGCAACCTGTAAAAATTGTAAGCGTTGCGCATATATATATATATATATATATATATATATATATATATATATATATATATATATAATTTTTATTAAGTTTAGCGCACATTTTAAAACGTGACTTGTTGGGTATCTATTTACATGGCTTAAAGCTGAGGTCCCGCAAAAAAATAATAGCCAGTAGCTACAAATACTGCAGCTGCTGACTTTTTTTAATGAACACGTACCTGTCCAGGGTGCCTGCAATGTTGGCGGCAGAAGACGAGCAGTCTCTCGGCTGCCATCCTCGCTAAAGGAATCGGAAGTAAAGCCTTGCGGCTTCACTGCCTGGTTCCCTACTGCGCAAGTAGCTTGGCGGGTTCCTAGTGGTCCCCGCTGTCTCCTGGGAGGCACTGGTCCCAGAAGGCGGTGGGGGGGACGGGAAGTGGAGCGACTCCGGTGGGAGTCTCTTCCCCGGAAGTTGGTGAAAATGTCAATGTGACACGGGGGGGGGGGGGGGGGGTTTCCAAAAAAGCGGAAGTTCCATTTTTTGCGTGTAACTTCATCTTTCACATTTTATATAAAAAAATTGGGCTAGCTATATTAATGAAGAGGGGGTGTTTTTATTTTTTTATTAAATCCTGACTCTGTTTGCGAGTGTCTTGCAAAATGAGCAGGATTCAAGACTCTGCATTGTGCAGTACTGCATTTGGCCAGGGGCGCCGGTGACACTTTGAGCCGTTCGGAAACACTCCGTTTCTGAGTTCAGCCAACGATGATCGAAGTCTGTCCTGTGCTTCGACATCTCTGGTCACATACAGTATTGCATGCCATAGTCAATGTGGAATAAATTATTTTTGTTTCCATTGACTTCTATGAAGAAACTGTATGATATGTGAGTGCTTTGGATTACAAGCATTCTGGAATGGATTATGCTCGTAATCCCAGGTTCCACTCTATGTTTGGGTGTTCTGAGTAATTTTCTAGCAAAAAGATTTTACATGTAGGGGAGTGCCAGTATGGAAGTGTTTTTAAAAGCAAACGTCACAATACTTTTCACAATATTAGTGTGTGTCTCGCATGCCTAATGTGAATGGACACAGGCTAACAATGAGCTGCTTCTACAGGCAGGAGCAAAAGTCGTGCAGCTTTTTTTTTTTTTTTTTTTTTTTTTTTTTGAGACCATTGTTTGTGTAGTAATAAAAATAGCTGATATTTTTGTACATACCAGTTGAATGACTAGTTTCTTGGTTTGATATCTCTGTAAGCTAATAGAGGCGAGTGCAATATTCATCTTCAGTTTGTGTAAAAGTTAAGGTTGCATGGTACATATTCAGTGGATGTATGTAAAATGTGGGGGATTGATACACAGATGGAGATGACATCTGCTCCATTTGTCACAAAATCTCCCTAGAATATAAATGCTCTCTGATGCCTGGGGCGAAGTAAGAGAAATCGTCACGGACAGATACGGGGCAGACACGCGCTTATTTTGCTTAAGTGTCACCAATTTCACAATCGCTTTTCTTGTTGGATCCATAAGCAAATGGTGTTGCAACACGTCTGCTCTGTCCTAGTTCTTTCCCAGTGTGCTCTGGGATACAGCAGCCTCCAGGGTCTCTCCCCCAGTGCCTAGTTGACACTTTAAATGCTTCACTAACTTGCTATAAATGCTGTAGGTGGTGTTATAGAGCATTCCTATTAAAATTAATGGAGGTGCCTGACAAGCGTTGATGCCTCATGAAAGTGACATGCTACTTAAAGTGGAGTCCCGGCGTAATTTTTTTTTTTTGGGGAGGACCTCCACTTTAATTTTTAACATGACACAGTGCTACTTCTCCAGTCTGGACCACACTGTGTGGTGCCATTGTAATATTTAAGGGTGTTTATGAGGCTTTAAAAATGCTTGACACATGGCATTGATGCATGTGTGAACAAGCCCTAAGACCTGTTTGTACCAAAAAAACTGTCATTACAGAAGTGATACTTGGCTGAGGAGAATAGCGGGTTAAATCCATATACTGCAGTGCTGTTAAATGGTTTGTAATTTTGAATGTGTCTGATTAATTGTATTTCTCTTTGTAAGGTTGCTTGTAAAGCAGATAAGGGAGTTGCGGTCTGAGTGTGGGGCTTTGCAGAACCAGTGCAGGTAGGTAACTACTTAACTTGTTTTAACCTTAAGTGTGTGTCTGAATTCTGAAGTTGGGTGGTGGTTTCTTGTTTAAAAAAAAAAAATTCAAGCATTAGTTTTGCCTGCTCTTCTTACTACTGTTGCATTGGTGTGTGTTGGGACACATCGAGCTTCGGCATCTTTGAGTGGACCTGTTGTATGGATTGGGTTGTCCATGCAGAGAGCGCTGTTGCCTTTTTCCATTTCTAAAAGGTTTTTTATTAATGGTAAACAAGACAAATTTGGAGTGTTAATCTCCCTAATGGGCACCCGGCAATTTGCGAAATCGGCTAGAGGCTACATGAGTGGGGAAAATGTGAACCTATTCGTTAACATTCCTGGTGGTAATTCTGAGTCTGGCATGGGGTTAAATTTCAGTACCCTAGCGGTAACCCCAAGCCACACATGGGATTGCTTCTCAGGATCCTGGTCCAGGTTACTTACCATGTCCCATGTCGCTGTGTCCTCTGCCCAATGTTCTGTTCCCTGCGAGCTTCAACTCGTGGGGGCGGAGCTCAGTGTCAAATCATTTCACGTCCCTTTTGTCCCTAGTGCTTTGTTCGGTGCCCTACATGGAGATATAGAGATTTCTTTCTGCCTGTAAACTTGAGATTGCCCATGACACCCAAAGGGTGTCCCTTTATGTCCAAAAGTGGTTTTGGACCAACTAGAAAACGGCTATAGTAAAAGCCCATACACACGCTTTTTTTTTTTTTTTTTTTGGTCCGGATGTTTTATCGGACAATTGTTGGAATTTCCGACAACAAATGTTGGCTGTACTTGCTCTCAAATTGTCTGACAAAACGTGTTCCGTTGGATAATCTGATCGTGTACACAAGTCCATCGGACTAAAATCCAAAGTATAAACGCACATGCTCTGAACCAATGCTAAACATCCGACCATGCCAGAAGTTGCCCAAAGGGTGTCGATAAAGAGCTGAAAAACCGCATGGTTTGTATGTTGGCTGAATGTTCTGCCGTGTATGCATACCAAGTTCATGGCCAACGCCCCGTCACACAAAAATCCACAGAAAAGTCAGATCGTGTATGAGGTTTTAACCACTTGAGGACAGATGCGTGCACCAATGGGACTTTATTGATTTATCATGTACAACAGGACACATTTATTTACTTGTTGCATATTATAGGATAAGTTGTGTAATTACACATTTCTCCATAGCGCCCCAGTACACTTTTTACCACGCATCAGATAGAAGTCACATACACTTCATCACTTTCTAGGGGAGCATCTTGGCACATATTGTGTTTGGGACCTTTACATGGGCACCCAAATTATAGATATATATTTGGCGCAGAATTGTTTTTTATATTTGCACTTAAGGACAGAGCCTGTTTTTCAGACTTGAAGTTTTTTTGCTAGGAAATACTTTGACTTTTTTTCTAACACCCGAGAGCAGGGGTCTCCACTGCAGCCCAAGGGCCAGATGTGACCCTTTGCTAGCCTTCATCCGGCCCTTGGGGCGGTATTGCTCCCAATGATATGAGGCACTATTCCTCCCAATGGCACCAACAATGGGGCACTATTTCTTAGACTAATGGCAATGATGGAGCACTATTCCTCCTACTGCCCACCAACACTGGGGCCATGTTTATTCTCACTGATGCTTGGCCATGGGGCATTTTCTACCCCAACTGGTCAGAATCCAGGCCCCCTGAAGTTGGAAAGACCGTAAACTGGCCCTTTGCTTTAAAAGTATGGAGACCCCCTGCCCTAGAGAATAAAATTGCAGTCATTGCAATACTTTTTGTCACACCGTATTTGCGCAGCAGTCTTACAAGTGCACTTTTTTGGAAGAAATTCACTTTTTAAAAATTAAAAAATAAAACGGTAAAGTTGGCGTGTTTTTTTTTTTTTTTTTTTTTTCCTTGTGAAAGATGTTACGCCGAGTAAATTGATACCCAACATGTCACGCTTCAAAACTCCTGTTTGTGGAATGTCATCAAACTTTTACCCTTAAATCTCCATAGGCGACAATTAAAAAAACCTACAGGTTGCATGTTTTGAGTTGGAGGGCTAGAATTATTGCTCTCGCTCTGACGATCGCAGTGATGCCTCATGTGTGGTTTAAACAGTTTTCATATGTGGCCGCTACTCACATATGCATTCGCTTCTGCGCGCAAGCTTTTTAGTTATTTAGTGTTTCAAACTTTATAATACCTGGAATGTCTAAAAGACTCTACTAAGAATTACAGGCCTACATTATGAAACGCCAAATATCTATGCAAAACAATGTACCGAGGGGGAATAAAAAAATCTGACGTGATCATACCGCCAGGGAGGTTAAAACTATGCTCCTGCATGGTTGGTTCTTATTTGCAGTTAAGTTTATGGCCTGGATGCTGTGATTAATAACATAAATATGCTTACTGTTTCAGAGCAACACAAAATGAGAGGACTTCTGGTGAAAATAAGGAAGATCAAATAGAAGAGGTATGTGAACAAGGCAGGCATCTATGCTAAAAAAAAAAAAAATCTTTAGAACGCTTCCATAGGCCGTATTTACCTACCCGGCTTTCTTTTCTCTCCCACTTTTATTTTTTTTTTAGGTGCGACGGTTGTGGGAGAACATTATGGGGAACCTGAAATCTTTGGAGAAAGAAGTAGAAGTTGTGGATTCTGTTGTTGGAGATGTTGATCAGTGCTGTTTAGATGGATCAAAGGTTTCCCTTAACATTCCCAGTGCATTGGTGAGCAGAATTGAAAATGAAATGCAAACGGTGAGTATCTCTGTCAGGGGTTAACGCCATTTACAATATTCCATTCCACGACAGCTTATCTACACTCCACAATTCAGCAGACGAACACTGCCCATATGGATTCCCCAGAAACAAGACGCACAGCTCTGTTCTCTGGTTCAAAATGGAATAGACTTTAATGGGAAACTCGGGCTTCTTATATACAGTTTAGGAACCACAATGACCCAACTCCACCCACAACATGACACAAACTCAATACACCATTTAGGAGACAGACATTCTGTCTCCTAGATAATCTACATGAGCTAATTACTAATCATTTACCCAGACAAGGTGACTCCGAGATAAGCTTCTCACCTGCTATACAATACATATTTGGCATCAATCGAAATTCACACAATACAGTGTCCATTGTGTGATGCCAATGAAAGGGTCTTTAGAAGCCAGACTAAGGTTAGTTTACATGACAGTAGCAGACTTGATTACCCCCTTAACAGTCTGTGTTCCCACATGAATGAATCAGTCTATTGACCGGTTGGGTTTAGAATCAACAACCTGTAATATTTCAAGATATCCTGCAATACATTGTGAATTATTACTGTCCCATCTCATGTAATCCGAGATATCATTTCTCAGTCATCCTATGCCCCTAGTGGACATAGGATGACCCTAGACACAAGTCATTGGTGAAGCTGAAGCAGGAGTACCCCACACCCTGCAAAAAGCCTCTGGGTCCCACGGCCCCTCCCGTTAAAATCTCTAAAGTTACTCATTATTCTGTGTAGAACTTTTGTGTGGAGACATGTCATACTCAAAGGAAACAGCCAAACTGAGTGGAAGCCCTCTTCAAAGGCTGCATTATATCGGAGACTACACTTTTTTTTTTTTTTTTTTTTTTTTTAAGGTGTTTAGTCTTTTCACTTAAACAGCTGGGGCTCTCTTTAATCCAAATCCTAAAATCGCCAAGGTACATGATTGGAGACATATGGTCAAATTCTGTGCATTTCTCCGTTCTGTCTACAACCAGGCACCCTACAAGTTGGATTGGGTTTTACTATGGAAGCCTGTTGGGGAAATTCTTTTCCCTTTTTTGTCTTTCAGGACAGCCACAATGAGACATAGGCTCCTCTCCTTTTTCAGAAAACACTGCCAGCACATAAATTCTCTCTTCCCCTGCCGGACCTCAGTTATTGGTGGTTCCTCCGGCGGGGAGACACTGCAGTGAACCAGGCCAGTCGGGATTGAGGCCTTTAATCTTTTTGCCCAGTAAAGGAAGCGGGGGCTCCCAGGGTATATGGTGTGGTACACACCTGCCTCTTGCAAAGCCACCCCATCCTCGAGTGTGGCCGCAGGCTGAGGGGGACCCCTATTGCATCTGCAGGGCTGAAGCATGGAAGCGGCGCTGCTCTCCAAGTACGGTATACAGGCCGCTTTTTTATTTTTTAACCAGAGGGCCGGAAGGTGGGTGACGTCATTTACGGCGAAGGGTGGATGCTTTCCCTTTGACCCGCGACTGAGTCGCGGGGCTCATAGGGGGCCGGGCACAAGCTGGAGAGAGTCTGGATCGCGCACAGGCAGCGTGAGACTCGGTAGAGGCAGCCACCTGCAGTCAGTCATGTCGGAAGCGGACGCTCAGGTGACACTACCTCCAGCCTTCCGAAGGTAAGAGTACACTGGGGAGAGATTCCTCTCTATTTAGGAATGCCCCTCCATACATGCTCCTGTCTATGGGGGGGAGGCTCTGATTCTTGCATACTAAAAGTCAATGCACTCCTGGGGTTATATCTGTGTTTAAATTTTTTTTTCTTGGGCATGTATTTCAGAAAGCTACAGAAAAATCGGTCATCCCATACCTTGCAGTGTGCCTCCTGTAGTTACATTCTAGGGCAATCATGGGTAAAAGTCTTGTGTAAGAATTGTAGAGACACCCTGGTGAAAGGGATTCTGAGCAGGAGTCAGGACTAGCAGCTTCCGTAAAACTCTCGCCCACCTTTTCTTTTAAAAGCCTCTTTGAAAAGTTTAAACTCTCCCTCTAATCCCATCTCCCAAGATGCAACCCCTCCACTGGCTCAGGGCTCTGCACCCACCAATCCTGCCACTACACCGAGGGCAGAGGAGGCTTCAGGCCCTTCCAGTGTGGAACAGGCACAATCGGTGCCACCTCTGATCCTCAGGAGTAATTGGAGGGAGAGGGCCAGGACGGGGAGTCCAGGAAGCACTCCAGATATAAGTTGTCCCTGGATGAGGTAGAGGACCTCTTGGGGGGGCAATCCATACAACCCTTGGTATCCAGACCCAACAAACCTCTGACCCTCCATGACCAAATGTACGAAGGCCTGGGGAGCAGAAGAAAAGTCTTCCCAGTACATGAGGTACTGATTGACACCGTTAAAAAGGAATGGCAAGATTCCAAAAGGGAAACACTTCTTCTTTTCTAGGTCCCTAAAGTTTCCTTTTTTGGTTGACCCAGCGTCTATTTGGAACAAGACACCCAAATTGTACGCGGCCTTCTCCCAGGTCTCCAGAAAAGCTGACCTAGCGTTTGAAGACCTGGGAGCCTTAGCTGATGTAGTGGACAAAAGGATAGACTCCCTTCTAAAAGACATGGGATTCTACAATTGGGAATCTAAAGCCAGAAATGGCAGTTGTGGCCCGCAACTTGGAGTACTGGCTTTCCAAGATCCAGGAGCACATTGAGGCTAGAACAGCTAATGAAACCATCTGTGTGTGTGTGGCCTTAGCGGAATCGGTCCGCATTTGTCGGCAGCCCTGGCTAACTCTGCCAGAAGAGCCCTCTGGCTCAAAACTTGGCCAGGTGACAGCCCTTCTAAGGCCAAGTTATGTGGGATACCCCTTACGGGAGACCTACTCTTTGACCCAGGTCTAGAAACGGTTCTAGACTGCACGGCAGATAAGAAAAAGTCCTTTCCTCTCAAACGAAAGGCCCCAGTACAGACAAAGGGTTTTGTCCGCAAAAATGAAAGGAGGCAGCAGAAAGCTTGGACCCCTAAAGACAAGGGCAGAGGTGTGTGTCCCCCCCCCCGAGCAGCTTTGTAAACCCATGACTCCAGTCAGGGTGGGAGGAAGACTGTGGGGACCTTTCTCCCACAGTGGGAGGCAGTTCATCCTGGGATCATAAGGGGTACCGTCTAGAGTCTGCAAGACCGCCCCCCCACAGAGATACCTGCTCACGCAGCTACACAAGTGCAGGGAGAAGTCTGAAGCCTTGTTGGAGGCCTTATGGAATCTGGAAAGCCAAAGCATAGTCTGCAGAGTTTCAGAAGAGGAGGAAGGAAAGGGATTCTATTCACACATTTTCGTTGTGAAGAAACCTTCTGGAAAATTCAGACTAATTCTGAATTTAAAGCCCCTGAACAAATCAATTGCAAACGATTCTGCATGGAGTCTGGGCATTCTTCCCCCACAACTGCTTCATGGTATCGCTGGACCTCAGGGGTCTACACGTCCCGATTGCTGAAAGCTCTGTTACTGCGACTAGCGATAGACCTAGAGTTCCAGGCACTGCCATTTGGGCTATCATTGCCCCGCATTTTTACCAAGGTTTTGGCGGAACCCGTGGTGGTTCTGCGACTCCAGGGAGTGTCTATAATGGCTTACCTGGACGACCTACTCCTATTCGCAGCTTTCCAGGGACCTGGAAATTACAAAAAAGGTCCTAATAGACCTGGGGTGGCTACTGAACTTGGAGAAGTCCCGTCTGATCACCTCACAATGTATCGCATACCTGGGATACTTGTTGGACTCAACTCTATTTGTTTCTCCCGATGGAGAAGGTCTTAAAGCTAGACAGAGCAGTGGCCTCCCTACATTGCAACCAACAGGTCTCAATAAGATCTCTGTCAATGCTAGGTCTGATATCTACCCTCCCAGCAGTCCAATAGGCAGGACTACACTTTCGCCCCCTGTAGGCCTTCGTTCTAAGGGTGTGGGACCACAGCCTAGAGCAGTGATGGCGAACCTTGGCACCCCAGATGTTTTGGAACTACATTTCCCATGATGCTCAGCTACTCTGCAGAGTGCATGAGCATCATGGGAAATGTAGTTCCAAAACATCTGGGGTGCCAAGGTTCGCCATCACTGGCCTAGAGGTTCTAGACACCGTAGTTCAGGTACCAGAGCAGGTAAAAAGATCCCTTTGGTGGAGGAAGGTAACAAACCTGTCGCAGGGATGTCTGTTGCTTATCCCGGTGTTTTGGGGTGGTAACTACAGAAGTGGTACGGGCTGGGGGGGGCAGACCTGGGATCCCTTCCAGCACAGGGCTTCTGGAAGTTCGAAGAACTACTAAAGAGATCGTCCAACTGGAAGGAGCTGAGGGCAGTTGGTCTGGCTCAAGTTTTTCCAGAAGGAACTCCAGGGGCACCACTCAGGTGAGGTCGGACAATTCATCGGCCATAGCTTACTTAAACAAGCATGGTGGCACGAGAAGCGGAGTTCTGCCGGGCCTAGCAGAAGACATTCTGGTCTGGGCTGAGATCAACACTTTTACACTCGGCAGTCTTTCTGAGAGGCGATAAAATGTGATGGCAGACTTTCTCAGTCGAAGGCAACTGAGAGCGAATGGGTCCTCAATCAGGTCTTCTGTCTCTTGGCCAAGAGGTGGACCTCTTTGCGTCAAACGCGAAAGCCCCCCCCTTTTTCCCCCCCCCCCCTCTCTCTCTAAACAGAGAAGGAGCACTGGGGTGGACGCACTGACTGAAAGCTGGCAGTTCACAATGTGCTACGCATTCCCGCCACCGGTATTACCCGCAGTTTTGAGGAAGTTTCAGAAGGGTGGTTGGGGGAACACTTCTCTGATTCTAGTGGCACCACATTGGCCCAAGAGGGCATGGTTCTCAGTTCTTTAAGCAGCTAGCTGTAGAACCTCCCCTATTCCTACCACCTCAAGAGGATCTCCTCTCACAGGGTCCAGTCCTCTGCCCTCAAGTACACAAATGGAAGCTAGCGGCCTGGCTACTGAGGCATACTAAAATCTAAAGGGTTTTCAGAAATATTAATTGCCACCCTCAATAGCGGGAAAAGAGACTCACCAAATTTACATGAAGGTCTGGCTTTGCTTCAACAAGTGGTGCGTAGGATGCTCCTGTTCGGTGCAGAGCCCCACAGCCATTCTAGAATTCCTACAGTGTGGAGCAGATATGGGACTTTTCATAAGTACCTCAAAGGTCAAATTTCAGCACTCGGTGCATACCTAGAAAAACCTTTGGCCACCAACCCCTGGATAGTCAGGTTTTTCAGGGCTCTAGCTAGGCAGAGACCAGCTCAGGGTTCACCCTTCCCCAGTTGGGACCTGTCCTTAGTTTTACAGACCCTCACGGGTGCTCCCTTTGAGCCTTTTAGATGAGTGTCTACTAAAAGAACTGACCTTAAACTGTATTTTTGGTTGCAATGACTACTGCTAGGATGGTCGGCGAGATAGAAGCTTCTATCTTTTTTTTTTTTTTTTCCCAGATCTGGTCGTTAAGACCGATCCAGCATTTTTACCCAAGGTAACTGAAATTCCACAGAAGTCAGGAAGTTTTACCTTTTTGTCCCAACCCCTCAGGCGAAGGGGAGTTGAGATTTCATACTTTGGATGTCAGATGCATCCTGCACTACCTAAAGCTGACAAGAGCATATAGAAAGTCAGACTCATTGTTTTTGTTTTCTGGCCCCAGAAAACAACAAAGCGTCTCGATGCACTATTGTCAGATGGCTCGGAGCAACCATTGGGCAGGCATATACTCTAGCTGGTAAAGAGATCCCTAAGGGGATAAAGGCACACTCTACCAGAGCTTTGGTAGCTATTACAGCAGAAAAAGCTGGAGCAACGCCAGAACAGATATGCAAGGCAGCAACATGGTCCAGCTATGCCACTTTTGTAAAACATTAGAGTGGATCTGGTGTCGGCAGGTGAGCAAGCCTTTGGGTGAAAGGTTTTGCAAGCTGTAGTCCCACCCTAGTTGGTAAGTGCTCGTCTAGCCTCTCATTGCGGCTGTCCTAAAAGATGAAAAGGGAAAATTGGTTATGCTTACTGGTATCGTCTTTTCCAGTAGTCTTTCAGGACAGCCCTAGTTACCCACCCGAAAAATTGAGGGGGTTTTACTAAAGACTGTAACGCAGCATGATATATAATGGTATGTTTAACCACTTAAGACCTGGACCTTTATGCAGGTAAAGGACCTGGCCAGTTTTTGCGATTCTGCACTGCGTCGCTTTAACTGACAATTGTGCGATGTGGCTCCCAAACAAAATTGGAGTCCTTTTTGTGAAAAAAAAGAGCTTTCTTTTGGTGGTATTTGATCACCTCTGCGGTTTTTATTTTTTGCGCTATAAACAAAAATTAGAGCCACAATTTTGAAAAAATTTTTTTTTTTTTGCTATAATAAATATCCCCCAAAAATATATAAAACTTTTTTCCTCTGTTTAGGCCGATACGTGTTCCTATTTTTGGTAAAAATCGCAATTGGCGTTTATGGATTGGTTTGCGCAAAATGTATAGCTTTTTCAAAATACGTTTTTTTAATTGCATTTTTACTACTAATGGCGGCGATCAGGTTTTTTTTTTTTTTTTTAAACTGCGACATGGCGGACACATCCGCCAATTTTTACACATTTTTGGGACCATTGTCATTTTCACAGCAAAAAAAAGCTATAATGCATTGTTTACTGTGAAAATGACAATTGCAGTTTGGGAGTTAACCACTAGGGGGCGCTGTTGGGGTTGTGTGACCTCATATGTTTTTAACTGTAGGGGGGCTGGACGTGTGACATCATTGATAGTGTGTTCCCTGATATAGGGAAACGCCATCAATGAAGCTGCCACTGAAGAATGAGAAAGCTGTGTTTACACACGGCTCTCCCCGTTCTTCACCTTCTCCTGATCGCAGGTCCCGTGGCCGCAGAGCTTCGGACCGTGTTGCAGGCCCGCGACCCATGGCTGGGCACTTAAAGAGGACGTACAGGTACGTGCTTGTGCCCAGCCGTGCAATTCTGCCGACATATATCTGCAGGAGGTGGTCCTTAGGTGGTTAATGTGGTCTCCCCAGCTGTCCGGAGGTGATCTTGAAGAAAACTCAGGTTTGGCAGGGATGTGAGAATTTGTGTTGGCTCAGTGTTTCCTGAGGAAGGGGAGGAGCCTGTGTCATTGTGGCTGTCTTGAAAGACTACTGGAAAAGAATTTACTGGTAAGTATATATATATATATATATATATATATATATATATATATATATATATATATATATATATATATATATATATATATATATATATATATATATATATATATATATATATATATATATATATATATATATATATATATATATATATATATATATATATATATATATATATATTTTTTTTTATTTTTTTGTACCTTGTCCAAACAAATTCTCCCCAGTCAAGAATTCCAACATTCATGCAGCTGATTATAAAAAGGTATTCAGCATTGGCAATTGAACATGGATCTCCAAACTTATTTATTTTTTTCTGACGCAATTATAACCTTTTTCATGTTCTATTACAGTTGCAAATAGATAATGTGTACGAAGCTGGAAAAGTGAACCTTATAACCATTATCCAACTTCTAAATGAAGCCCTAAAAGTTATCATATTGGAACGGAGTTGCAATGGTGGCCAAAAACTTCAAGTGGACCGTCAGTATCTTGTTACAAAGGCCAAGTTTGAAACTGAAGTTCTTACAAGGCTAAAACACACAAGGTGAGAACAAGTTGTCAGTAGTGTTTTTTTTTTTTTTTTTTTTTTTTTTAGGGCTGTGAAAATTAACTTAATTCATCGATTAATCTTAAAGAATTTTGATCGATCAAAAAAAATTAGATTGGTACTCACCTCTCTGCCGGCTTCAGGGAGTTCCGTCGGAGATCCGGTGACGTCACGGACACCGTCAGGGCTTGCCATGTCCATCTGAAGGGCTCCTTTGCTGTGCCTTTATATCTGCATGGTGGCGGGACCTTACTATCTGCCACACGCTAGGGCTCTATCACGTCCCTCTATCGCGTCCCTCTATCGCGTCCCTCTATCGCGTCCCTCTATCGCGTCCCTCTATCGCGTCCCTCTATCGCGTCCCTCTATCGCGTCCCTCTATCGCGTCCCTCTATCGCGTCCCTCTATCGCGTCCCTCTATCGCGTCCCTCTATCGCGTCCCTCTATCGCGTCCCTCTATCGCGTCCCTCTATCGCGTCCCTCTATCACCCTGGGATTCTACATCCATCCACTGGGAGTTGTGATAGTTCCCTTCACGGGAAATCTACATGCCAACAAACAGATGTTAACCCCCTCCTCATCTGGATTCAGCAGTGGCATCGTTGTACACTTTTATACCAGTATCATACTTGGCTACATGTTTTATGACTGCTTTTGCTACCGTTTGGTATTACTCGCACCATTTTTACAGTTTATGTAGCTACAATGATTTTATCTCCAGTGCAATGTTTATTTTGTTACCTACTTGAAGACTATAAAAGTTTTAATGCTATTCCCATCGAGCGCTGCCTTTGTGTGTTTTTTTGTATCCTGCTATCCATTTTTCCAGTGGTTGGTAGCTGCACTGGGAATCAGCCTGCAAGGAGATCAGCTAAAAGTAGTTGGATCTGTATGTGCGTATGTGCGAAAAAAATCGATTAATCGAACACAAAAATTTTAATTAGTAACGGCCTTTTTATTTTTTTTTTTTTATTTTTTTTCCCTTAAAATTTGTAAAGATTTTACATTTTCACATAAGGTTAGTGAAATGGGTGTGGGTGGCTACTAACACACTGGGTCCCAGTTGGATCTACTACTGTACGTACTTGCATATAATTTGATTATCTGGTATGCATATTTAGCAATTCTGTCAAAATGGGGGGGGGGGGGGGTGACACTTGTCCAGGGTCGCATAAACCATTTAAAAATTCACAATTCCAACATTTGGAAATATTTTTTCCTCTGTTCGCTTTTATAGTTATCCAACCTGAGAAACTACGGTAGTCATTCAACTTGTGTACAAAAATGGCAAAACCAACTTTATTATACAGACAATGGTAAAAACGCACATATAAACATTGTAATGCAAATGTTCCTGAACAATTGATATTTTGTATGTGTTTTAGTGAATTGGACTTGTAAATATGGACCCTTTATGTCCACCATTAGCCACCTCAATACAGGGCACTTATACCCCCCTTCCTGCCCAGGCCATTTTATGTTTTCAGCTCTGTCACACTTTGAATGACAATTGTGTGGTCATGCTACATTGTAACCATGTGAAATTTTGTATAATTTTCTTCACTCAAATGGAGCGTTCTTTTGGTGGCATTTAATCACTTTTGTGTTTTCCCCAAATCTATTTTTTTTTTCTCAGTACATTTTGTAAAAATTCTCCTTCACTGATGAGGGTGCACTTATGGGCACAGACGGCACTGATTTCTTGCAATTGTGGGCAAAGGTGAGCACTTGTAATCAGTGCCCAAATTACATTCCTAGATGTGCTCTGTGAGTGAGGAGAGCCGATCAGCAGCATCTATCAGTTTGAGGCGAGCCGTGCCAATTACCGGCAACTGTGTTTACATGTGACAGCTGTAATTGGACACCGCCGATCACATGGTAAAAGGGCCGCGGCTTTTTAGAGAAATCGGGGTCGCGCAGTGTCCGAGCAACACGGTGTGATCGCCGCACGCCCCCTGTGAGCGGTTGTTCTGGGAGGCTATCGTATGCTGTCCAACCAGAAGGAGAGGCGAATCTCCCAGCCGTCATTTTGTGGTGGGAGGGCGATAAGTTTGTGTGTATATATTTTATTATTGCTGCTGGACATTTTTGATGCAGATTTTTTTTGTATTTTGTGCCGTTTACACTTGTGTGCTACAAATTCTTTGCGTCTACCACACCGCATCAAAATCGCACCTGCTGTGCATGTTACAGACACCCTGAAATCTGTTTGCAAAATGCAGTGCTTGGGGTTTTTATATTCTTTCCTTCTCCACCTATGCTCCCAAGTTTGTCTACAGTTTGAGGTAGACCCCCTCTCGGTGAACTCCCGGCATGTGTCCCGCAGCATGCAGTGTGTATCAGGCAGCTTTGCGCTCTGGTAGATGGTGTGCGGGAAGCTTTGGGGACATAAAACATAAAGGTCAGCTGGGGTACGGCGGTCAGCACAAGGTCACCATATTCACTCCGTGCTCACCTGAATGAAGCGGCCGCCAAGCGTGGCACACAGCCGGTCTACCCACGGTACATGTCTGCTACACTCTAACCATACACATGGGAGGACGGCCACTTCGGATGACGTCGGCTTCCCGCTTCCCGCTGCCTGCACACTGTCTACCAGAGCGCCGAGTTGCCTGATGCACAGTTGCAACCTATTGCCGCTCAGCTGGACAGAGAACACCGCTTCCCGCGTAAAGCACAAAACGTTTGTCAACACATTGCACATGTTTTCAAAGGTGGCCGCCTACCTCAGACATCTGCTTCAGCGTATCTCCTCCCCAGCGTTTTTTTTTTCTCTCATTTAGTTTTACTCTGGTTTTCCTCCCATCGTGTCAGCCGCTGCTGTGCCGCTCTCTTCCTGCTCCATCCCTGCTGCCAATGCTAATCACGTTCCTGGCCAAGAACCCGCCCTTAAGCATAAGCACCTGTCAATGATCAAAGCCCAGGCGCCAGGGTGAAAGCCCTGTTCTAAAAGAATGGCCAAACATTCCCATACACTCCTAAACCTTGTGGAAAGCCTTCCCAGAAGAGTTGAAAGCTGTTACCACTCAATATTGAACCCTACGAACTAAGACTGGGATGCCATTAACCACTTCCAGTCCAAGGCAGTCATATGACATCCTTGACTTTCTGTGGGAATATCTGAATGCCTGCAGCTACAGCAGGGATATGCAATTAGCGGACCTCCAGCTGTTACAGAACTACAATTCCAATGAGGCATAGCAAGACTCTTGACAGCCACAAGGGTGACACCCAGAGGCATGATGGGACTTGTAGTTTTGCAACAGCTGGAGGTCCGCTAATTGCATATCCCTGCGCTACAGGCATCCAAATATCCTCTTCGGCCAGTGATTCTGTGCACCGTAAAAACATTCATAGCGGCAGTTCAGCCGCTAGATTGTTTTTACAGGCAACAGGAGGGAACATCTTCCTCCCGTGCTTCTCCGAGCTCTCCCACGATGGTCATCTGACGGTTGAGGCCCGGGCACGATGTTATGTCACGTTCGGGCCGCGCTTTTAAACAAAGCTGTGATCGCAGCTGGAAAGCATGAGAACACGCACATAATCTATTGACCCTGCATCTCTCCATAAAGAGGACCTGTCGCACACCATTCCTATTACAATGTATTTACATTCCTTGTAATAGAAATAAAATAAGTGTAACTTTTTTTCACATGCAAGTCCCTCCCACATATGTAAACGCCATTCAAACCACACATGAGGTATCGCCGCATGCATTAGAGCGAGAGCAATAATTCTAGCACTAGACCTCCTCTAACTCTGAAATTGGTCAAAAAAATAATATATATAATTAAAGCGTCACCTATGGAGATTTTTTAAGTACTGACGTTTGGCACCATTCCATGAGTGCGCAATTTTAAAACTTGACACGTTGGGTTGTATTTGACGTAACTTAATTTTTCACATTCTACAAAAAATTGGGCTAACTTTACTGAGGGTTTTTTTTTTCTTGCAAAAAGCGTTTAAAAAATGGTTGCGCAAATACTGTGCTATACAAGTTGCAACGACTGCCTTTTTTTTTTTTTTATTCCCTAGGGCAGGGGTGTCAAACTGGCGGCCCTCCAGCTGTTGCAGAACTACAAGTCCCATGAGGCATTGCAAGGCTAAGTTACAAGCATGACTCTCACAGGCAGAGGCATGATGGGACTTGTAGTTTCGGAACAGCTGGAGGGCCGCCAGTTTGACACCCCTGCCCTAGGGTGTCTGCTAAAATATGTATATCAGCCTACGTGTGGGTTAATCCCGCCTCCTCTCCAATGCTATAGGACTCCCAGTACTGTGTTCCTTTTTTGTCCTATGGTCCTGGAATGCACAACAGTCCAAAGATGTCAGATTGGAAAAAACACACTGACAGCGGTGCAGCTCGGAACCCAGCGGGTGTTGAGCTTCAGCAACTTTTACCATGGAGGGTAAAACCGCATCCTCGGTTGGCAAGGTCTGATTTTTTTTCTATGGCAGTCACATCTCTGTGTGTGTGTGTGTGTGTGTGTGTGTGTGTGTGAGTGTATTTGTTGTATCTATTTGTGCTGTACCCCTGCTGGTTTTCTCCCCCCATTGAGCCCCCCTGCCACTTCTGGTATGGCGGCTGAAACGCTCCTGCGCTCCAGCTCGCCGCCTCAGCCTCGCTTGCGCCGTAGCCCCTCTCAGACTGAGGCTTGGTTGGCGCCGTCGACTGCTTCCTCACTGCGCAGGCTGCGCGATGACATGAGCGGCAAATTTTAAAGCTGCGGCTCGACTGTAAACAAATGTGATTCCCCCTGACAGGCGAGCAGGACTTTCTGGGAAACTTTTAGGTCGGTGCCCTTGGCTGCTCTTTGATCTTGTATACTCATGCATTGGGGGGAATGATTTTTGGATAAAGTTGCATGTAACTGCTTTCTCTGCACAGGCAGGTTATCTCTTAAAAGGGCCGATCTTGATTTATGTTCCTTCCTGTCCCTGCTGTGACGCTCTGGTCCAGGTGCTATGGACCAATCACCGCCCACAAGTGGCCAGCCCTTTCGCACAAGGTATGTGCGGGGAAGGGGAGGGTTCGGGGCTACAGTCACAAGTATAGGTGTACTTGAGACCTAATTTTCCCCTCAAATCTCTCAAGCCCTTCCGGTTCAGATCCTCGACTCTCAGTCCAGTCCAACTCGGACCTTGCCAGAACGCACCATCAGTCTTCTTCAAAATCAAATCCAAACTCAGTTCTCCACCTAAATCATCACCAGAGAAGATGATCTCATTCCTCCAGACACCGCTCCCACCGCCATGACAGCCGCTTTGGTCGAAGAGCCTGCTGGGGCTCTGACACACAAGTCCCTGAGGGCAAATCATTGTATGACCGCTGCTACGCCCACGCGGTAGGGGGGGGGGGGAAAGACTGAAGATCAAAGCATCGTGTCTCTAGTTGGAATAGGTGGTGCAATAATCCTTAAAGGAGAAAGTGTCTCCTCCCGCACAAAGCCAGGCCAGTACCATCTGGTCTGGTTCTCCGGCTGACGAGGTCCATGAGGATCCAGGTCCTTCTCAGCCATACACTTCCTCACCTGCTTCCCCAGAGGGAGAACTGGAAAGTGATGAAAGCGTGGAGATTGATTTCTCCCAAGTAACTCCGCTCATTAAAGCGGTAAAGGAGACTTTTTTTTTATGGAAAGACCCATCTACTCCCCCAGCCAAGCAGAAAAAGTATTTCAAACGGCTCGGGAAAGAGCGCCAAAGTTTTCCGTTACTGACTGAACCGAAGGGCGTCTTTGAAGAGGAATGGAGCAAAGTGGACAGGAAGTCCTCCATCACAAACAAAGCCTCCAGAATGTATCCTTTCAAAACCGATGAGGTAAAACATCTGGAGAACGTCCCTCTAGTAGACGCGGCAGTGATGTGTCTGGCCAAGCATGTTATGCTCCCATTGGCTGATTCAGTCTCCTTCAAGGACTGTCTTGACAGAAGGATGGATCAAGATCTTAAAAGAATTTATGGTCTTGCTGGTACAGCTTGCAAACCTGCCTTGGCAGCCTTATCAAAGGCCATGGAGGCCTGGATGGAGAATGTAGACTCTTTCCTCAAAGGTGTTTCAGAAGATCTGGCCAGGAATTTGGCAACGGAGCTGAAGCTAGCAGTGGCCTTCCTGGGGGAGGCATCTGTTGATTTGATCCGCCTTTTGGTGAGAATCATGCTGTACTCACTAACGGACAAGCGGGCCCTGTGGCTGCGCCCTTGGGTTGCTGACCCATCGTCAAAGCAGAATTTGTGCAAAATTCCCTTTTGAGGGATCGTCCCTGTTTGGCAACAAACTAGATGCCATAGCTAAGGCTACGGGTGGTAAATCGGGCTTCTTCCCTCAGGATAAGCGCCAGCCCGGTAGGAAGAAGCCTCGGTTCCGAAGACTTAGCCCGGAGCGTTCAAGAGAAGCATGCTCTTACAGACCCGGCAGGGACTTTAGGAGGAACAGGAGCAGAGGGCAGACCTAGTTTCCGCTAGCCAGGCGTCAAGTGGACGCGAACAGGCAGTCTTTTTGAGATGACGCCTGCCCAGGCGGGTCGGAGCCCGCCTGCTCCTTTCGGCACGTCTGGGCGGCCTCCATCACGGATTTTTGGGTCATCAGGACAGTGTCATCAGGCCACGCATGGTACTTCTCCAGCATTCCTCTCCCCAGATTCGGCTCCACCCTATTCCCAAGTACGGTAGAACAGAAGCGGGCTCTGTCATACGTGAATGTGCTAAAACTGTAGGGAGCGGTAAAATGTGTCCCAAAGGACGAACAGTTTGTGGGAGTATACTCCCCTCTCCTTGGTTCAGAAGAAAAGCTGTGTCCAGTTATAGACTTGACTTGCCTAAACGGGTTCATAAGGCACGGGGAGGTTCATGAAGGAAACTCAACAATCCAACCAGCCATACAGCCGGGCAACTGGATGATCTCTAGATCTAAGACGCCTTTTTCCACGTGCCAGTGGCAGAGGAGTTTCAGAATTATCTCAGATTCCATGTCGGGAACACCTTCAATTCATTTGCCTACCCTTCGGGCTGACAACCTCCCCGCAAGTCTTCACCAAGACCATATTGGCAGTAGTGGCCCTCATCAGGCTGAAAACGAGTACGCCTTTATCACTATCTGGACTACCTCCTTGTCCTGTCCCAAGACAAAACTTATTTCCTGGCACAAAGATCAGGTAATCTCGACCTTGTCTGAGTTCGGATGGCTCCTGAAATTGGAGAAAAGCCACCTGGAACCAACTCAACGTTTGATTTACCTAGGGGCTCAGTTCGACACAGTGAAGAAAACCATCTCTCTTCTGTTGGAAAAGATTCCTGTGATTCAGGAGAGGATCTCCCAGGCTCTGGATACTCATCACCTGAAAGCATCTCTGTGCCTAAGGCTGCATTCACACCTAAGCGCGGCGTTTTGTGCCACGACAAAACGCGTCTTTAACCCCATTTTTTTTTACATGTCATTGTCGGCTATGCCGAACGCCGAAGCCGCTTGATTATGCGCGACAAAAAAGGGTCCAGGACTTGTTTGAGCTTCACGCGTTCGGCCTGGAGATGTGAACCATCTCCATAGACAACAATGTTTTTTTTCCCCTCCAGCGTATCTGAGTGTCGTGCTTCAGGCGTTTTGTCGCTCAGGTGTGAATGGAGCCTTAGAATCATCGGCACGATGGGCTCTTCCTCCCATGGTGAAATGGGCACTGTGGAGGTTGCGCCCATTCCAGTCCGGGTTCCTCAAGCAATGGAAGTCGGAACAAGAATCGTCAGATTCGTATATATTGACATCAATAAAGAACAGCCTCTTTTGGTGGCTCCAGCAAAAGAACCTGCGAAATTGCCATTCCATCGCTCCCGTCTCCTGGGTCACAGTGACAACTGATGCCAGTGGCTCCGGCTGCGGCGCGAACATGTCGTAGGGCAAGTGGGATGCTCGCCTCCGCAATCTGGGGGTCGAACGACCTGGAACTTCGGGTGGCTTGGTGTGCCCTCCAGTCATTCTCCCGGCTCCTAAATGGGGAATCGGTGCTGTTGAGGATGGACGACACCACGGCGGTGTCCTATGTGAGGAGACAAGGGGGACAACACTTCTGCAGGAAGTCGCCATGTGGCCCCGGATGTCTGTAAAGCGGCCTCTTGGTCCTCCATAAGTACGTTTTTTTTTTTTGTCTCATTGTATTGAGCCTGCATCTTTCCTCTGTGAATTTTGGTTTGAGAATCCTGTTGGTTGACAGGACAAATTAAAAAAAATGTTGTTCAGCATACCCACCCGTGTGGTCTGGCTAGTTTATTTCCCACACGTAGGCTGTCATGGAGTCTGTCACATTTTTTCCTATCAGATACTTACTGTAATTTTCCTTTCCTGATGGACTCCATGGCAGACTGAGTTCCCATCCTAAAAGAGTAGTCGGCTAGTTACGGAACACAGTACTGGGAGGTGAGCTGACTTTTATGGGTATGGGGTCCTATAGCATTGGCGAGGAGGCGGGATTAACCCACACGTAGGCTTCCATGGAGTCCATAAGGAAAATTACGGTAAGTATCTTATAATTTTCATAATGTGCATGGATACAGGCTAACAATGAGCTGCTTCTACAGGCAGGAGCAAGTCCTGTAGAAGCAGCTTTCTTCTTTTTTGGCCCAGTGTGCATGGACCCAAACTGTTTTTAAATGTGTTAGCCATTTTTATTACTACACAAACAATGGTCAATGTACACAAATCTGTTGGAATGACTAGTTTCTTGGTTTGATGACTTTGATTTCTCTCTAAGCTAATAGAGGCGAGTACAATATTCATCTTCAGTTTGTGTAAAAGTTGCATAGTACATATTCAGTGGATGTATGTAAACTGGGGGGGATTGATGCACAAATGGAGATAAAATCTGCTCCATTTGTCACAAAATCTCCCTAGAATATAAATGCTCTCTGATGACCGGGGCGAAATAAGAGAAATCGTCACGGACAGATACGGAGCAGACATGTGCTAATTTTAAGATGGATTTGTCCATTGGATGTATTTTGTATGTCTGTTAACACGATCTTCACTGCTTTTTAGACATAAAATTAAAAGAGAAGATCTTGTTTCTATTAATAAATCGATTTTGGAAAAACAAGAGGACTGGGACAAAAAATGGAAAAGTATTCTTGGGATGTCGCCTTTTAGCCTCTTCAAAGGACTGAACCCAGTAAGTATAGCAGGATAATGTGCTTTGGGGGGCTGACAAACGCACACCTCAATATTAAAAATAAAGAACTCTTTAGCAGGGCATAGTGCTTCTGCATTGTGAGCTCAAGAATGTATCTTTTTAAAAAGGGTGTAATGTGGAAGGGGGATGCTGTGCACCTGAAGTGGTTAAAACATTTTGTTTTTTCTATGGCATGGATAATAACACTTGCAGGTGTTTTGTGTAGTTATTGCTATGTGGCCAACTAATGGCATTAAAACTTGACTTGCCTGCCTTATTTAGGTTCTAAAGGAGGTCAGCCAGCTACTTTTTATGTAACGTTAAAGCTCTTGTTTACTAGCAAGTTATTCTGGTGTAAGCCTCAATTTGGCTTCTAAACCCTCTTTATAAGTTGGCAGTTCTACAATAACCCTTTTACATCATATATGTAATGCATTAGCAAGCTTATTCTATATAATATCTGCTGCTTTTTAGCAGCTTCAATGCAACCTAGCCTTCTGCAGCAATTCAATAGTAATTGGCAGCATGTTGTATTTTGATCTCTGAAAATGTGAACTTATTGGTTCTGACTTATCTGCACTAAATTGTTTAAATTATTGTTTGCGTTTTTGTATTCAACCTCTTTAACATGGTAATGCTGCAAATAAAATGCACATCCTGTCTTTTTCTGCACTAACTTTTCCTTGGTGTGTATGGCAGAAATGGCTGTCACCTAGGCTGTACTTCAAATGGGTCTTCTGTTTCCATTACATGGCAGATTGAAAGGCTAATGTTTTACAAAAGAGCGAGCACTGATGCTGTATTAAATGAAAATGACAAGGTATTTTTGTTGGCTTTTTAAACGGTAATCTAATGCAACCACCACATCTAAGGAGTGGTAAGCTATAGTAATATTGATTTTTGGGTTGGATATATTTTAATTTATTCTTGGGGTAGTTATTCTATCTGATGCAAACAAGTATGTGCAGCCAATATTTATATAAACTTTTTTTTTAATTTTAAATTTGGAACTCTGCTTTTAAATGCATACACAGTCATCTGCTAGATAAACAGACAAATGACGTGTCCACTGTAGCTGGGCAATTTAGTTGAACTGAAGAGGATTCCACGTGTCGCTTATAGAAGTAGAGGGAAGGCACTTCATTAAATGGTGGGCGAAGAACACGTGAAGTGTACAAAACTCCACTCTGCCAATATCGGCACTCAATTTTTCAGCATTGACACCTTTTTGGTGATTGGTGAAAAGCAGGAATTGTAAATGGTGTCCAATATATCTAGTATTGATGTAGCTACTGATTCTTGGCCTGCACAGCTTATTCCCAAAGTGAGTATATAGAGATGGGGTCACACTTGGGCTGTGCCATGGCTCTGGACAGCAAGAGCCCTAAATGCAGAGCTCAATGCCTGAAGGTGGCATTTCAGGTTAGTATGTTCTGTCTAGTGGGCTTGGGGAGGGGGGCCCTATCAGGCTGGCTGAAAAGAGACCATTAAGTATGAATCTTAATGGGGTACAAAAAAGACCAATTCTCCTGAATGCAGTAGTATAACCTGACGGTCTCTAAATTGCTATCCCTGGAGCTATGAACTAGTTATGTTGCTGGTGGTTGAAAAATGGCTGTATGCAATATATCTTGTAAAATGGTTACCCTAATCATTAAAGGAACACTAAAGGCCAACCTTTGTTAACCACTTCAATACAGGGCTTTTATACACACCTCCATACCGGGCCTATTCTGGCACTTCTCTCCTACATGTACAAATCTTAATTTTTTTTGGTAGAAAATTACGCAGTACCCCCAAACATTATGTTTTTTTTTTTTTTTTTTTTTTTTTAAGCAGACACCCTAGGGCATAAAACGACGGTCATTGCAACGTTTTATCTTGTACGGTATTTGCGCAATAATTTTTCAAACGCTTTTTTGGGGAAAAATTGTTTCATGAATTAAAAAAATAACAACCGTAAAGTTGGCACAATTTTTTTGTAAAATATGAAGGATTGGGTTACACCGAGTAAATAGATACCCAACATGTCACGCTTTAAAATTGCACACTCGGAATGGCGCCAAACTTCGGTACTTAAAAATCTCCATAGGCAAGGATTCAAAAATGTTTACAGGTTACCAGTTCAGATTTACAGAGGAGATCTAGAATTGTTGCTGCCACTCTAACGCACGCAGCGATGCCTCACATATGTGGTTTAAACGGCGATTACATATGTCGGCGGGACTTGCGTGTGCTTCTGCGCGCGAGCTACCGGGGACAGGGGCTTTTTTTTTACATTTCTTTTTTTACACTTTATTTTTTTTACTTTTATTCCTATTACAAGGAATGTAAACATCCCTTGTAATAGGAATGTGTGTGACAGGTCCTCTTTATGGCGAGATGGACATCTCTCCTCCAGGCTGGAAACCATGAGATCGGTGAAAAAAATTCACTGATGTCATGAATGTGGCTTACAGCCGCAATCGTGGCTTTGTTTACTTACGGGACCCGGGCGTAACGTCATCACATCGCGCCCGGGTCCTCCGGTCATAGAGATGACTGGTCACCAGTCATCTCTATACTTCCTGCCAGCGCCGGACGATTCTTTCTCCGGGCCCCCGATGGCACGGGAGAGCCCGGAGAAGCACCGGATGGAGGGGGGGGATGTCGCCTCCCGCCGCCTGTAAGAACGATCTAGCGGCGGAACCGCCGTTATCGTTCTTACGTTGTGCAGAATCGCCGGCACAAGAGATATCTGGATGATGCCTCTCGCTGCAAGCATCATTCAGATATCCCCCTTCAAAGTCCTGGACGTCATATGACGTCCACTCTGGATGGTAGAGACGCTTTGTGGACGTCATATGGCGGTGGCTGGTATGGAAGTGGTTAATTAAAAAAAAAAAAAAAAAATTTATACTTCCACTGTGCAGCTAGTTTTGCAGTGTCCCCTAACCCTATCTTTTGGGGTCCCTCAGCGGCTGTCTCGGCTCCTCCTCGCAAAAGCTTTCCACCTTCATGCAAGCTCGCATGGTGGAAAGCTTTTGCGAGCGCTCTCCCCTGATACAGTCGGTGGCTATGCCCGCCGCTGTATCACTTGGCCCTGGTGCGTCACCCGCTGTGATTGACAGCAGTGCCAGCCAATGGCTGCGCTGCTATTATTCCTTCCATCCAGCCTAGCCAATCAACGGCCAGGAACCAAAGGGGATCACGTGGACGCGCGTGGGACTTTCGAGGGGTCAGGTAAGTAAAACGGGGGGGTGGGGGTGCCGTCGGATGTTTTTCCACCTTGATGCATAGGATGCATTAAGGTGGAAAACCTTTACCTTTACAACCCCTTTAAACCACTTCTCTTTGGAGATTGCAGAAATACAGATGTTGGCATAAAGTCACATGACAACATTGTGCATAAAGAACATACATTAATCATGGTAACTTCTTTCATTGATTTGACTGGCAACCCTTTTAATGCTGCAGTATTTTTTTTATTTGTCTTCTAACTAGGTTCTTGAACTTCAGCCACCACTAGCTCCTTTTTCATTTGAACCTGCATCAGAAGAAGCTTTACGGAGCAGTATTTATAGTCAGTACCCAGCCTCTCTCCCAGGTAAGGGTGGGTGTGTGCCCCCCCCCCCTCCTCTCTGCGCTAAAGGATCTGTATCATGTGATATACATTTAGTTTTTTCTGCTAAATGATCTGTTGCTCAAAAGCCTCAATTCATTATATGCAATTTTTAAATTTACTTGACTTTTTTTTTTTTTTTTAGAAATTAGGACCCCTCAAACCATACATTTTCTGAAAACAAATGATGTTTTCAGTAGGGGTTGCTTGGGGATCAGGGAACCTGTGGGGCATTTCAGAGGGCAGCGATAGGTGCAGAGCTGCCAGGGTCCATGGAAAGTGTGCTGAGCTATTCTGCTCTAAGTTAATGACTAGAAGTGGTTTTGTGCTATCATATTCCATTCTTTGCTGGCAGCAAAAGGGGTTAAGCGCACCTCTTTGATGCACCTTATATTGGTCATAATCGCGTGGCAGGATGAAGTCCAGTCATATACCAAATTCTGACCCATTGGTGTGAGAACCTTCCCATATTGCCTTTCGAGTGTCAGAAGCAGCTTGATTTAGGCTATTGAGGGCTTCTAATGCCATGCTGAGGTATATGCTATTAATCGGTGGTCGTTATGGTATAGATTGTGTCCAGCAGCCCTCAAAAAATCCGCTCGCATATTGCGAGTGGATTCTGAGGTCTGGCGAGGAAGGGCTTCCTGGGAGTCAAGGGGGAGGCGAGCCTTCAGGCAGTGTCAAATAGGAGTCCTTCTCCCAGCGATTAGAGGCCGGAGGGGGAAGAGCCGCCCAGGTGATCAGAGCCCAGCGGGGGAACACGGTGATAACGGCTTTCATTTCAATATTCGTGTTCCCCGCCGCTCATTGTCGGATACAGCCCCGCCCCCTGGTCCCGGGACTTTGACCAATCGCCCGTCACTGGGATTGGACAGGGGATCTGTCTATCAAAGTTCCCCGGCCAGGGATGTATGACGTTGCGCAGCGGGAAAACGGCTATTGAAATTAAAGCTGTTATCACTGTTCCCCCCCCCCCCGCTGCACTCTGATCATCTGGGCGGCTCTCCTGTTCCTCTCCTCGGCTGCAAGGTGGACACAAGGCTCCATGGTGGGCACTGGGCACAAGGCTGCATTGGTGAGCACAGATACAGTTGTTAATAATTTTAACCACTTCCATACAGGGCACTTATACACCTTCCCGCCCAGACCAATTTTTAGCTTTCAGCGCTGTTGCACTTCGAATGACAATTGCGTGATAATGCTACACTGTACCCAAACTAAATTTTTATCATTTTGTACCCACAAATAGAGCTTTCTTTTGGTGGTATTTGATCACCTCTGGGATATTTTCTGCAAAAAAAATGACCGAAAATTTAGAAAATGTTTTTTTTTCTTTTTGTTTCTACTATAAAACATTGTAAATAAGTACGTTTTCTCCTTCACTGATGGGCACTGATGGTACTTCACTGACGGGCACCGATGAGGTGGCACTAATATGCGGTACTGATGGACGGCACGGATAGGCACTGATGGGCGGCATAGATGGGCACTATTGTATGTGTTTTACTAATGGATGCCAAACGACTGCCAATCAGTGATGCCCATTGTGGGCACTGATTGGCATCCATTGCGGCACTGGCATCCATTTTTGTGGTCTAGGGTGGCATACCTTTTTATTTTCATTTTTTTTAATCCCTGGTGGTCCAGTGGGCATCCCTGGTGGGGGGGGGGGGGGCGGGCTGTGCTGATCGATCAGCACAACCCCCCCCCCCCCCCGTCACAGGAGCAGCCGATCGGCTCTCCTCTACCGGCTTTTCCTGTTTACATCGTGATCAGCCGTGATTGGACACGGCTGATCACGTGGTAAAGAGTCTCCCCCTGCAACAACGATCGCCGCGATGCGCGCCCCCATGGGTGCGCAGCGGCTCAGAATCCTGAGGACGTCATATGACGTCCAGTCAGGATTCTACAACCACTTTGCCGACGTCAATGTGTCATTGGCGGGGGGCAAGTGGTTAATAACTTAATTCTGCATAATACATTCGAGTGTCATTTTATGAGAGCATGATTAGGGGTGGGCTGGATGGGACAACTGGTGGTGAGTAACCCTTGAGGCCTGGCTAGTGGCTCAGGACTTGAAATTTTGAGCCCTGGTGTACAGCAAGTGACAGGACCACAGTGATTCATATAAGCTGTAACTATACAGTATGCTAGGCATTATTTTTGTTCATGACAAGTTATTTTTATTGAAGTAAACCTGCCTATAAAAAGTGTGGGGCAGTGCTTTCAAATGAGAAATTATCTGTGCATGACATCTTTATATTTTTTTGTTTTTCCTCCCCTGGACTGTTATAATTGGGCAGGCCAGAGACTAGAAAAGAGAACCTAAAATCGCCTTCCCTTTCTCCTGTGTTTCCCCACTAGTCACTAAAACTATATTGGTGCTATTGGCACCAATAAACATCTGTTGCTACCTATACTTTAAAAATCATGGAAAGTACAAGGTGGTGAATCGGTATTGGAAAATAATGGAAATGTAGAAATTCCCTTGACACTTTCCACTGCATGCTGTATTGTGAGACTGACGGGGTGCTTTGTAGTTCTAGTTTGGAGTTGGGCTTTAAAGATGTTTGTTTTTTTTGTTTTTTTGACAGATGTGCTTGACAAAGATTCAGAAACCATACACCAAGATCACAATGATTCCTTTACAAGTTTCATGGATGCCACGTTATTTACACCAAGAGGAAGGTACGCATACATGAAAGTTTTATTAAAGTAGTTACATTTTTATAGTGCATTTTCCTGCCTCCAGCTAAAGGGTACTTAAAACTCATATACATAATATATCTATACGCACCTTTAAAGGCAAGTATTCAGTTTGTGCGAAACTCGAAAAATTTGAATATTGTGCAAAAGTTCATTTTTATTTCACTAATGCGACTTAAAAGGTGAAACTAATGAGATTCATTACATGCAAGATAGTTCAAGTTGTGATTTGTCATTGTGGTGATTATGGCTTCCAGCTCATGAAAACACCAAATCCACAATCTCAGAAAATTAGAATATTGTGAAAAGTGCGATTATTCTAGGCTGTGTCCCACTCTAATCTGTTAATTAAGCCATAACACCTGCAAAGGGTTCCTGAGCCTTTAAATGGTCTTAGTCTGGTTCAGTAGGAATCGGTCATGGGGAAAAACTACTGACCTGACAGTTGTGCAGAAAACCATCATTGACACCCTCCATAAGAATGAAAAATCTCAAATAATTGCTAAAGAAGTTGGATGTTTCCAAAGTGCTGTATCAAAGCACATTTAATAAAGTTATGTGGAAGAAAAAGGTGCACAAGCAGCATGGATGACCGCAGCCTTGTGAGGATTGTCAGGAAAAAACCATTCAAAAGTGTTGGACTTTCACAAGGAGTGGACTGAGGCTGGAGTCTGTGCATCAAGAGCCACTACACACAGATCCTGGACATGGGCTTCAAATGTCGTTGTATTCCTCTTGTCAAGCCACTCCTGAACAACAAACATCAGAAGCGTATTACCTGGGCTAAAGGAAAAGCTGACCTGGTCTATTGGTCAGTGGTCCAAAGTCCTTTTTTGATGAGAGCAAATTTTGCATCTCATTTAGAAACCAAGGACCCAGAGTACGGAGGAAGATGCAAGATGCTTGAAGTCCAGTGCAAAGTTTCCAGAGTCTGTTGATTTGGGAAGCCATGTCATCTCCTGGTGTTGGTCAACTGTGCTTCATTAAATCCAGGGTCAACACAGCAGCCTACCAGATTTTCTTCTGCAGGCGAGCACTATGGGGATGCTGACTTCATTTTCCAGCAGGACTTGGCACCTGCCCAAAGCACTAAAACCTGGTTCAATGACTGTGTGATTACTGTGCTTGATTGGCCAGCAAAGTCGCCTGACCTTAACCCCAGAATCTATGGGGCATTGCCAAGCGGAAGATGTGAGACCTGGTCTTCCATAATACCTCAGCAGTGCCACAGGCTGATGGCTTCCATGTCGCACCGCATTGAGGCAGTAATTGCTGCAAAAGGGGCCCAAAACGAGTACTGAGTACATATGCATGCTTGTACTTTTCAGAGGTCCGATATTCTATGTACAAACCTTATTTTATTGATTGCATGTAATCTAATTTTCTGATAATGTGAATTTGGGCTTTTCATGAGCTGTAAGCCATAATCCACTCAAACCATGATTTGTCATTGTGATATCTCATATTAGTTTCACCTTAAGTTGCATTAGTGAAATAAACAAACTTTTGCACGATATTGTAATTTTTCAAGTTTTCAAAGCCTCATGTGAAATGTAGTTCCACAACAGCTGGAGGGCCCCAGGTTGCCTACCCCTGAAATGGACTCATTGCAGTCTTTTTTTACAAAAATTAAAAACCTAATTTTCCTGATGGCAAGATAAAATGAGGTCTAGGCTGCCAATGCTTTTTGTCCTAAACACTTTTTTTTTTTTTTTACTGAATCTAGGAATTGGGGAATAAAATCTGGATCTACTGCAGTTTTCTAAAATTTGTTTTCCTTTTTATAATTAAGAGGCTGTAGTGAAGGAGCGGCAAAAGCAAGTAACATGTTTTTTTTTATTTGTTGCAGGATGTCATTACCAAGTCAGAAGATGACTCCTCATCGCAGAATGTCCTTAAATGACATGGTAAGACATTTAATAGAGCACTTCAATAAATTGTTTTATTTAGTTGGAAGTAAAGATGGTTAAAAATATATGTACAACTGTACCTTTTACAAAAAAAAGATTTTTGACTGCTCCACTTGCTTTGCTTGTTCTTTGACATGTTGCCTAGATGCTGTGCCAAAGGCCTACAATGCATGGATCGAAATTCGGCTGGTTTAGCGGTGATCGGCTGAATTTCGTTCCATGGATGGGCACCCTGGTTTTATAGAACTTGATCTACAGATGCACTTCTGTACAACTGATCTGTTTTGGGGTTTTCCCAGTCGATCAGTCCCGCAGGTTAGAGTTGGCAAATTGATTGATCATTGTTCTCCAGTGGCAGTGGAAGCATTAAGGTAAAGTCTTCCTTTTAGAACCACTTTAAACAATTGCACTACCAACACTGAAGAGCGAGCCGGTGAGGTGAGCACATTAGAAATCTATGCATAGCCATAATTTAAGTGAAGGTGCTAGCACAGCTCGTCTGCAGATACAATCAAGAGATCTGGAATTCGCTGCGAATTCTGGATTTGTTTTGATTTTTTTGTAATTGCACTACCAATTTGAGTGTGTATGAATTTCACCCATGGAAAATTTCAAATCTTTGCCTTGTGAAATGCACATGTACTTGCTGACTTTTATACCTTGAATTGTTTTATAGATTTTTTTTTTGATTGGTTTTGTACTTGACTGTATGAAAACGCAAACCTTTTCTTGATTAAAAAAGTCTTCTAGGCACCATTCAGAGAAAACTGGTGTGGAGTGTTTTTTTTTTTTTTTTTTAAATATGAACCACTTAATCTCCCATCGAAACATAACGGTCAAGTCAGGTGGGAGAAATGTGTATGGCACTCGTCAAAGTGTCTTCCAGAGTGCACTCAATTCATATATTTTTATAATAAAAAAAAAAAAGCTTTTATTGCAAATCTCCAATACTCAAAGGCAGGGAGCTGATAGAAGTGACGAAACCGACCCACCACTAATTTGAACTTTGTATGCACCTTTTTAGGATTTTCGAACACCACAATCTGCCATTAAGGAGAGGTTTTTGCAAAGGACGCCAAATTCTTTGCATAAGAGAAGGTCTGATGTGGTTTGGAAACCTACACCAAGTAACAAACTACCACATACCCCAACACCTTGTAAACAGGATCCCATGAGTGCTACACGCCTGCAGCTTGCACAGCAGGTTTGTGGACTTTTTTTTTTTTTTTTTTTTAAATGCACTGCAAGGTGTTTGCTCAAAAGCAGTTCCTCACTATAGCTAACCATCTTTCTTGCCCGTTGAGGGACTCAGGAATAAAGTGTGTGTGTGTGTGTGTGTGTGTGTGTTAGATATATCTATCTATCTCTATCCCCTTCTACTTCCAGAATGCCTAAATTTTATTTATAGTGTCCTACTGTGCCACGTGAGCTGAGAACCCTGGTAGCTACCTCAGTACGTACCCCTGTCAGAACACAACAGCTCAACACGGTAGATCACTGTACTATTGTTGGCTGGAGGCAACTTTCTTGAACTGTTCTCCCTGGCAGGCCATGTACTGCAAACTTTCTTGGCCGGGACCCTAAACTGTCAGCTCCTAGCCAACTTCCACCTCATCTGCCTTATGAGTCTATCAGTGAATATGAGGATTATAGCTAATGTTGGGCTGTTGATCCCACATTAAAAAACTTAATTACTTTCAACCTGTCCCACCCAGGGGGCAGTCCCTCTGGGTATAACACCTCTCTGCATCTCGCAGATCAGGTTTTTTTTTTTTTTCTTCTGCTTAGCAAAGGAGGAGACTTGGCCTGGAGATTTATTCCAAATTGAATTATTATTATTATTATTATTATTTTGCTTGTTCCTGTGACCTACAATCAACTGCCGACTGGGTGACAGGCTGGATCCCAGATCCTTGTGACCCCCCCCCCCCCCGTTTCAGCCATCGAGTGTGCCGACCGTAGCTACGCGCTGGGTCGTCCACGACATGCTGGGCACTCTATCGGTGGCCAGTATTTGCACGCTGCAGGGCACGCATATGACCGGCCTATAGGGCTGCGTTGCAGCGGCTGGGCCGACAGTCACCTACTTAACCATGCGGAAGATGGTCTGTCTGGGATGCTTCCAGCATAATCCACACAGGAAGGGTAAGTAGTAATCCCCTGCTTCGGCAGGAGGACATAGCTGGACATTCCTGGGGAGGTCGAGTAGGGGGTCCCATCCATCCTTTCCTCTCTTCTTCCCTCCTCTCTGAGCTAGGCTGGCTGCTGGGGCCGCGGGTTCACCTGGGGTGGGGGCTTCACCTGTCAGGGAACTGCTCCACCTGTTGGAACTGCACTGTACGCCCGCTTACAATGCTAGTAAGCTGCCATGAAAGGTTTTGCTTACCTGTGTTCTCCCTCCGTGCTGTCGGCAGCCATTTTGGCGAGCCTGTTTGCCCACTACTGGTCGGTGGCCATTTTTTGTGGCCCGCGCTGTTTGGCCTCTACCTGCCGCTCGGCGGCCATTTCTTGTGGCCCATGCTGTTTGCCTCTATGTTCGGCAGCCATTTTCTTGTGGTCCACGCCGTATTGCAGCATTTAAACGGCACAAGCTTGCAGACACGCTCTGCGGAGTGTGGTCAGACAGACAGCTGAGAAGCAGCTCAAGGAGGAAGCGGACGGCAGCAGTACTGTTCTAGGGTGGTGAGTCCTCTGGGGGGGGAACCCCTTGTCTCTGTCGCAGCTAGGTGGGTGGTTGTACCTTGCCTTGGCATCCCAGTGGATGTCAGGCACGTGGGTCAGCATGCCGTCAGAAGCAGACACCTTTTTCCCTGAAACACCTGAGTTAACAATTGATGCCCCTGCACTCGCTGTATCGGATGCTATGTCGGCAATCCTAGATGCTTTTGGTGGAAGCGGCCATCCCCTGGGGACAACTCTTATGTGGAGCCGGATCCAGCTTTGGCTCATGATCCTGGCTCTGTATCTGAGGATGCGGACCAAGATTGACCGGACAGTGAGGATCACTCCGGATCCAAGGTCAGCACGTGAAAAGGCTCCGGTAGGTGATCTTATCACAGCAGTGCAAGATACTGGAGGAGTCTGCGTAAGCAGCATAGGTGTCGGTCCCTTTCGGGTTAGGTAAGCTGACCCGCGCGGCCAAGGTGTTTCCTTGTGCGTCTTGTTTAGGCAAACTTTTATACAAGGAGTGGGACAAACCACAATTTTTTTTTTTTTTTTTTTTTCTCCCCAGTCCCTAAAAATTTGGCTGTGCGTTACCCTCTTGGAGAGTTTCCTGGGGGGAAAAAAGGACCTCTCTTCCAATAGTAGACCCTCCACGATTACCCAAGACCCACATTTTATAAAGTGCTCAGGTCTACGTGTGGTGGTTGTATGCCGATTTAATGTTCTGTAATAACTTTTTTTCTGCAGGTTGCTGATTTTATAGTTGACGATGCCCCAAAATATCAGTCGGGACGTGGAATGGAGCTGGATAATTTGCTTGGCATGCTGTCCTCTGATCCTTTCTTATCTAGAAAAGAGATTCCTCGCACTCCAGAGAACTTGAGTAAGCAAATTTTTTATAGATTTTGCTTGTTGAATAAACTTCTGTACAGACTTCATAGTCTTCAAATGAATCCTATATAATGAAACATTGTGCCTAGAAAAATATGGATTGGAGAATAAATATTTTGTACAACTGCATGCTTTACAAACCTCTCATGTAAGGACTTATTTTAATCGGCAAAAAAAAAAAAAATCTACCAAATACATCATGTTATATAGTTTCCCACAGCTTGGATTTCGAAGGTCGACAAACTACATGGAAAAAATGTTTGTGCAGTACTTTGAGTAAGAGCCCTTTCACCCTGACAGTGCAGCTGCGTTGGCGGTAAAGCCCTGCTTTTAACCCCTGCTAGCAGCCAAATAAAGGGTAAAAAAATTCAATGGGCAGGGGAGCTTTAAGAGCCGTGTAAAGAGGCTTTTTTTATTTTTGTGTAGGGCAGTTTATTAAAATGAATTGGCTGCCCTGCACGTATCCACAGATGTGAACCAAGATGTTCGCATGTGAGGGGTGGTAAAAGCACACGGTTGAGCTGTTTTCCAACCAACTGCTCCCAGGCAGCAGCTGGGGATGTACATAAGCTCTGGCTGCAGCTGGAGGTATACCCAGGGTGAATGTGGTGCACTGCAACTGTGTGCATTGCACGTTTGTGGTGTGGTACTTCTGCATTTTAGGGGGTTTAAAAGCTGGTGGTGAGGCTACCTAGTGCCTCTTTACTGCCCGTCAAATGCCTCTAAAAAGCAATTTGTGCATGGATTGATTTTCATAAAAGCAGCAGCCCTTGCTGCTATTACGAACAAGCCCTAAAAAAAACAGTTCTGATAGTACAGGTATAAAAGGCAGATGTATGTTCGCACAAAAAAGAAGCCGTTTAAAAAAAGTTTTAGTACAGTACCTTTTCTCACACAGCCAGGTACTGCACTGTAGGAGGAGGCAGAGCACAGCCCAGCCCCCCCTTTACTTTCACTTTGCCCAGGCTGTCTAAGCTCCCTCCAAGTGCCGATGTACAGTTCGGCTGGGGATCAGAAGTTTGGACTCGTCTCATAGCCTTTCTCTACCGACACCCTGGTCGAGAGGCTGGTCCAGACAAGAGAATTGAATGAATGTCCAGACAATGGGATTGTGCTAAAATGAAAATTCTCATCTTTCACCCAAACAAAATTGACTTCCCCTCCCCCTCACAAATAGAGCTTTATTTTGGTGTGTGTGTCCTTGGTTTAGGCCGATGGGCATTGTAAATATTTTGGGTAAACAAATCGCAATAAGCGTATATTGGTTTGGGCAAAAGCTATAGCATCTACAAAATGGGGGGGATAGATTTATGGCATCTTTAGTTTATTTTTCCCAAAACGGCTTTCAGGACAGCACCTGAGAGATATCATGGCTCCTCCTCCAAAGGAAACACCTCCTCCATTCAAGACTTCAAAGGGAGGCCTCCCCTTCCACTCTCCAGTTTTTTTGTGTTTCCTCCAGCTGGAGGAACACCTCCGGTGGGGGCCATGATATCTCTCAGGGCTGCCTGGGAGACATGTGGTTCTCACCCCTACCTTTTGTCTCTTGAGGGAAATTACTCTCCCACTTGCCTGGTGAGGGCGGTCCGTGGGTTCCTGCTCTCTCTTCTGTGCTCGGGGAGAGCCCGTACGCCCGGAAGTTGCGGCCCGTTTTTCCGGCGGAGCAGCGGGGTCCGTGAAACCCCATCGCAAGGCGAGAGGCTCCGGCGTCAGAGGAGGGCCTCAGACGCGTCCTGTATTCAGGAAGTGGCAGCGCTTCCGGGTCGGCGCAGTGTCATTTCCGGCGCAGAGGGAGGAGGCAGGGTCTCCTGGTGCCTTAAAGGGGACTTCCGGTTCCGGGTCAGCGCGGCGGCGTTTTTGAATCCTGGAACCGTGTCCTCATTCAACTGCACGCTGCTGCAACACTCTGCAATGGAGGAGGATACTGCAGCTGAGGGGGCAAGCCAAGGCACCAGCAAGGCTAAGGTAAGGGAAGTGTCCTGCACTACCTTCAGCTCTCTCTCTCTTAGGGGGGTTACTTCACCCATCTCCCCGTTTCCCCACCTCCCACCTCCCTGTCTGGTCTGTGTCTATATGGTCGTATCTACCTACATAGCGGTGCCATGGTGGTGATGGTCTTGGCTTGTTGGGCACAGGGGATTACTGCCAAGTTTCCTTAGTGCACCTGGGTGTCAGTTTGTTACTGTCATTTTAGTTTTTGAGCGTGCGTGCTTTGTCTTGGTCTGTTTATACAGGGAAAAGGCTCTGCTCAGATTGTGAATAAGCGATGCCCTGTTTGCAAAGAGAAGCTCAGTGATTCTTGGAGTAAAACTCTTTGTGCAGACTGTACTAAAGATGTGCTGAAAGAAGCTCCTTCTGTGGGTGGGGACTTAATATCCACCCTTAAGAAAGAACTCCGTACCACATTTCAGGCCTTTAGATCAAGCCTGGATCGGGCCAGACCTGTGGAGGAGGCTGGAGTTTCACAAGACCCTTCGCTGGGTGAAAGGCATAACCTATTTAACCCTTTAAACCAGGACGATTCTCAAGAAATCCCGCTAAATTCGGATTCTGAAAATGAGGATGAGGCAGAACCTGCTTCAAAATATAAATTGTCGCTGGAAGAGGTTGCAGGCCTTTTAAAAGTGATCCATGCAACACTGGGGATAGAGGAAGAGAAAGAGCTCTCCCTGCATGACCGAATGTATGCAGGGTTAGGGGATACCAAAGGTCGGGTGTTCCCAGTACATTCATTAATCACTGAGATGATTAAGAAAGAATGGGTGGAACCGGAGAAGAAACCGTTTTTTTCTGGGACTCATAAAAGGAGGTTCCCTTTTGAGGAAAACCCGGAAGCCATCTGGAATAAAATCCCAAAGTTGGACGCGGCATTTTCTCAGGTTTCAAAATCTACGGACTTGGCTTTTGAAGACATGGGCTTACTAAAGGAGCCTATGGACAAAAGAATAGAGCTGCTGCTTAAAAGAAACTGGCAATCTGTGATGAACAATCTTAAACCAGCTATGGCATCAACTTGTGTGGCCAGAAATCTGGAACACTGGTTGAACCAATTAAAATCACACATCTCAGCAGATTCCCCAAAACAGATCTTGGACTCCTTTAATACTCTTTTTGCAGCCGTGTCATACATTGCCGATGCTTCAGCGGAATCTATCCGTATGACAGCAAGGTCAGCATCTTTGACCAATTCGGCCAGGAGAGCCTTGTGGCTTAAGACCTGGCCGGGAGATGCGGCCTCAAAAAATTGTGTGGTTTACCTTTTGCAGGGGATCTACTGTTTGGTCCAGAATTGGAATCTATCCTTGACCGAACGGCGGATAAAAAGAAGTCCTTTCCGATTAAGCCTAAAAAGGCGCCGGTCCGCAAACTTTTTTTTCGTCTGCAAAGGCAACAGGAAGGAGGACTCGGTTCAAGAAGAAGTGGCCTGCGCAAAGAGGTCGCGGTAGGGGTGGAGTGCTCCTCCAGCCCCCGAGAAACCGCAATGACTCTCCGCTACAGGTAGGGGGAAGACTTCAGGAGTTTGTCCCCCAGTGGAGAGGCAGCACCCCAAATCTGTTTATCTTAAACTTTCTTCAAAAGGGTTACGAGATAGAGTTCAGGGAAGAACCCCCGAAAAAATTTCTGGCAACAAATATTCCAAGGGATCCTGCCAAGGCCCTGGCTTTGAAGTCCCTAATTCAGGAACTGATGGACCAAAGGGTAATTGTGCCGGTTCCAAAAGCGGAATTTTTTCGGGGGTTCTCTTCTCATGTTTTTCTGATAAGAAAACCATCAGGAAAGTACCGCCTTATCTTAAACCTAAAGGAGCTAAACCTGTCAGTGCTGTACAGAAAATTTTGCATGGATTCCATCTTTTCCGTAAGAAACCTAAGTCAGGGTTGCTTCATGGCAACAATAGACTTACGAGATGCCTACTTACACACTCCCATTGCGGCCAGCTCCCAAAAGTTTTTGAGATTGGCTCTGAGGGAAGGAAAGAAAGTAGTTCACCTACAGTTCAGGGCTCTTCCCTTTGGCCTGTCGTCATCCCCAAGGGTATTTACAAAAGTGATGGCAGAAGCACTGGCACCTCTTCGTCTAGAGGGGATCTCTGTGGTCCCTTATCTAGACGACCTACTGTTTTTTGCCCAGTCCAGGGAGGGTCTTCAAAAAAATCTAGACAGGGCCCGGTCTCACTTGGAAGCCATAGGGTGGATCCTGAATCTCCAAAAATCGAGCCTGGTTCCTGCTCAACAGGTTCTATTTCTGGGTTTCCAGATAGATTCTGTGGAGCAGAAGGTTTTCCTCCCAGAAGAAAAACAGAGAAAGGTGATAGAGATGGTTTCTCTTCTACAGGGCAGTCAGGTGATTTCCATCAGGAGGATTATGTCAGTTCTGGGAACCCTGACTTCCTCTATACCCGCAGTGCCCTGGGCCAGGACCCACTTCAGGCCGCTTCAGGATTTTTTGTTAAAGGTCTGGGACCGCGATCAGAGGTCCCTAGACTTACTGGTCAAAATTCCCACCAAGGTGAAAAGGAGCCTCTGGTGGTGGAGAGACCAGGAAAGACTGTCGGTGGGTCTGTTGTGGTCCTTCCCATCCCAAGTAAGGATAACGACAGACGCCAGCTCCTGGGGGTGGGGGGCCCACATGAACAGTCGTTGGACTCAGGGGTCATGGTCCACAGGAGAGGCAAGGAATTCCTCAAATTGGAGGGAATTAAAGGCGGTAGAATTGGCTTTACTGGCCTTCGCTTCAGAAGCAGAAGGACAACATTTACAGGTCCTATCGGACAATGCCACAACAGTGGCCTATGTCAACAGACAAGGGGGCACCAGAAGCAAGGGGCTTCAGGTCTTAGCCGGAAAGATCCTAAAGTGGGCAGAGTCCCATACCCTATCCTTGTCCGCGGTCCATCTAAAGGGGACCCTGAATTGCGTGGCAGACTTCTTGAGCAGAAATTTAATTCGGGAAGCGGATTGGCAGTTGAACCCAGAAGTGTTCAATCGGATAACAGAAAAGTGGGGACAGCCAGCGATAGATTTGTTTGCGAATCAAGAGAATGCACAGATCTCTCAGTTCTTCTCCTTAGACAGGAGCAAGTCAGCTGCGGGGACGGACGCCCTAGCACACAGCTGGAATTTCCATCTTTGTTATGCTTTCCCCCTTTCCAGCTCATTCCGCAGGTCATAGCAAAGATACAGAGGGAAAATACTACAGTAATTCTGATCACCCCATTTTGGCCCAAAAGGCCTTGGTTTTCTGCCCTTCTACTGATGCAAATCAAACTGTTCTGGCATCTACCTCTGAGACACGACCTGCTTTTACAAGGTCCTCTGTTTCACCGAGACATAAAAAAAACGAAGTCTTACGGCTTGGCTTCTGAGGAGCAACTCCTCAGGAGAAAGGGGTTTTCGGCCAGATTAACAGCAACTCTCCTGTTGAGTAGGAAGCCGGTCACGAGGGCTATCTATTTCAAGGTCTGGAAAACTTTCAATACATGGTGCTCTGCATCAGGCAGATTTGAAGAAGAAACTTCCTCTATCTTGGAATTTCTTCAGGAAGGAGCCGACAAAGGGTTAGCGGTGAGCACCCTGAAGGTTCAAGTAGCCGCGCTTGGGGTATTCCTAGAAAGATCTGTTTCTGCAGATCCCTTAGTAATAAGGTTCTTTAAAGCCCTTGTTAGGTCCAGACCGATGGTGGTAAAGGATTGTCCCTCATGGGATTTGCCAGTAGTCTTACAGGCCATGACCAAGGAACCTTTTGAACCTTTTGAATATAGCGTCTCTTGTTGTTAACATTAAAAACGTTTTTTTTAGTGGCTGTTACTACAGCTCGCAGGATCAGCGAGCTGCAAGCCTTGTCCGTCAGAACCTTTTTGTTTAATTTTTTCGGACAGAATTGTGTTAAAACCAGACCCAAGTTTTTTACCGAAAGTTGCTTCGTTCAAAAATCGGTCTCAGGAAATTATACTGCCTTCATTTTGCTCTAATCCGAAAGGAAGAAGAATTCCATACCTTGGATGTCAAGAGAGCCGTTTTATGTTACTTGGAAACCACAAAAGCGTATAGACGTTCAGATGCCTTGTTTATTTTATTTTCCGGTGATAAAGGAAAGCAGGCGTCAAAGGAACCATTGCCAGATGGCTTAAGATGGCCATCTCAAATGCTTATTCAATCTCAGGTCAAGAATGTCCGGAGAATCTTAGGGCTCACTCTACTAGGGCAGCTGCCGTAAGTTGGGCAGAAAGAGCTGGTGCCACCCCCGAACAGATCTGCAGAGCAGCTACCTGGTCAAACCTGTCTACCTTTGCCCGTCATTACAGACTTGACCTAATGACGGCAGATGATCAGGCGTTCGGGAGAAAAGTCTTACAGGCTGTGGTCCCACCCTAAGGGGGTAAGTCTCGACTGTCCTCTCAGGTGCTGTCCTGAAAGCTGTTTTGGGAAAATGCAAGTTAGGCTTACCGGTAACTTGTTTTCCAGTAGGCTTTCAGGACAGCAACAACCCGCCCTTGGTTTTTTCCATTATAAAGATACTGCTGTAATACTATGTAATAACTCACTTATGTGTTGCAGCCGGGGCTGGAGGTCTCTACAAACAACTGGAGCGTGGAAGGGGAGGCCTCCCTTTGAAGTCTTGATTGGAGGAGGTGTTTCCTTTGGAGGAGCCATGATATCTCTCAGGTGCTGTCCTGAAAGCCTACTGGAAAACAAGTTACCGGTAAGCCTAACTTGCATTTTTTCCCCCCTTCGTGATTGCGGTGGACACTTTTGACACTATTTTGGGACCAGTGTTATCTATACAGCTATTAAATGCACGGATTACTGTGTAAATGACATTGGCAGGGAAGGGGTTAAACACTAGGGGGCGATCAACAGGTTGTATGTGTCCTAGGGAGTGATTCTAACTGTAAAGGATGGTCTTGCTAAAGCATGACAGATCACTGCCCCAGATGTAACGAGCAGTAGATCCCTGTCGTGTTGCTAGGCAGAACCGGAAAATGCCTTTACATGGGCATCTCCCCGTTCTGCCGCTCCATGAAATGATTGGACATCGAGTCCGGGACCCACGGGCATGCTCAAAGCATGTGGCGCTCGCCCAGAATGCTGCGATTTTAAAGGGGCCCTACAGGTACGCCCATTTGTCCACTGCGCTACCATTGTGCTGAAGTATATCGGCGTGCAGCTGCTTGCATACAATGGAACTGTTGTACAGTGTAAAGCAAATTCATTTTCTAACTGGCACTGTTTGTGTTTTTATTTATTATAATAGATTTTTCTTAACTGTACAATACTGGATACAGGTGAGTGACTGAAATGCTTTTACGTTTGTACAGTAAGTGTCTTCTTGTACAGTTTCAGATATTCGAACATCCTGGCGAAAAGCCATCCAGAATGAAGAATTTTGCGATGTATCTAGTCCAGTGGAAGAGCCATGTGTAGAATCTCTTGTAGAACAAGAGTCTGCTCACTGCAGCCTGGTGGATCTGAGCATGGCTTGCTTCCTGTCTGCTTCTCATTTGTCTGAGCATAATGAGCTGTCAGATCAAAGGATGTCTTTGAGCACCGGAAAACCAGACCCTCATGAAAAAGCAGCCTTAAGTCAGAACTTGACACCCTCTTTGGCTAGTGAAATTAAATGGTCTGAGAGAGACAAATTTACTCCAATAAAGGAATGTGTGAGAGCGCAGTTGTTGCAGCCTGCAGTTGGAGACCAGAATGATACTTTTATTTTTGACGACCAGCCAGGTGATAAATTGAAAGACCGCACAATGATTATACCTGCAGTTAGTCAAGAAATTTCTTCTGCACATTCCACTCTTTCATGGAACTCTTCAAAAGCAATGGACTTGAGCATTAGTTCTGAGAGCCACGATGTTATCCAGTTTGGCATACTACAAGAAACTATCCCAGAAGGAGATGGAAACCTGAGTCTTACCAGCACATCTAGTGCACAGACTCCAGAGGTGGACAGGTACAGCACCAGAGTAGAAAGTGAGCTCCCCTCAGATAGTAGAGAGGGTGGCTGGGAACCTATGGAGCGTAAAATGGACCTAAATTCTATACGTACTAGATATGAAGCTCTAAAAAGAAGCTTTTTTACATCTTTAACAGAGGAAACAAATAGTCTAGCACACACCCCTTTAAGCAAGGTTGATAAGCAAAAATCTGAATCCAGCCTTCCAACAGAGACTATGGGTGTGTTCAGCCCCTTAGATAAAGTATTAACATTGGATTTGGACTATCTAAACACTCCATCACCCAGAGACAGAAAGCTGTCCCTTCCGCAGCTCATCGCTTTTTCTCCTTGTGAAGATAATGTACATGCCGGGATCACAGAAGATTTCCCAGATGTGTTTGAATCGCGAGGTAATCTTTATTGCTGCTATACTTTAAGGTATTGGCAGACCTTTTGGTACATATATCTGTTTTAGTTTGTGTAGAACAAAGTATGCCATGTTAGAAAAGTTTAAGGGGTATGGCGATTCACAGAAAAGTCAGTCCTTGCCTTCTGCAGTTATGGTGGTCACGGACCTGCAGAGCAAATCTAATGTGTAGCAAATAACCCACTAATTCTGGATTCACACTGGTGTGACACAACAGCCGTCCTCCTTTGGATCAGGCTTTGCCCTGCAACTTAAAGCCGTCATGCGTCCGACTTTGATCCCTGCCAATACCCGGCACTGTTTGGTATGTATCTTGAGGGGGAACTCCACGCCAAATTTTAAATAAAAAAAAAAACGACATGCACTCCCCCTGCAGGAGCATACCAGGCCCTTGGGTCTGGTATAGATTTAAAGGGGGAACCCCTACTCTGAAAGAACAGCGTGGGGGTCCTCCCAAAATCCATACCAGACCCTTATCCGAGCATGCTGCCCGGTCCGGAAGTGGGGTGGAGACTAGATGAGCAGCCCTCCTCCTGAACTGTACCAGGCTGCATGCCCTCAACATGGGGGGGGTGCTTTGCCCTGTGTGCCCCCACCCTAAAGCACCTTGTGTAGTTTTTTTTTTTTCCCCCCAGGTGAATGGGTAAGGGTACAGTGTACCCCATACTCATTCACATAGGGTGGAATCAGGGGGCCCCCTTAAAGGGGCTCCAGGATTCCAATGAGCCCCCTGCCCGCAGACCCACACAACCAACGGCTAGGGTTGTTGGGAAGAGACTCGTCATCAACATGGGGACACCGTGCTTTGGTGTGGGGGGCCACAGGGTGCCCCCCTGCCCCAAAGCACCCACCCCATGTTGAGTGCATGTGGCCTGGTGGTTCAGTGGGGCCCCTCTCGTCCCCCACCCCTTTCCTGGCCGGCTGCGTGCTCAGATAAGGGTCTGGTATGAACTTTGGGGGGACACCCACGCCATGTTCAGTGTAGGGGGTTCCCCTTTAATATGTATGTGTGTGTGTGTGTGTGTGTGTGTGTGTGTGTGTGTGTGTGTGTGTTATATATATATATACATATATATATACATATATACATATATACATATACATATACATACATACACTTTTTTTTTTTTTTTTGGTGATCTGAAAAATTATCCGATCGTGACTGATCTGAGAATCGATCCGTGAGTTTTTTTGATCTATTGCACTTCTAATATTGTCTCTTTAATGGGGGTGAAGGGTATTCAAAGCAAAGTCTACTGAACTTTTTTAAACATGTAAAAGAAGAAAGATAATTTCTAAACTCAGCAAAAGTGGATATGGTGCTTGCAGAGTCCTTTCGGCTCTTGAGAGGACTGGGCCATTAGCAATCATGTGATCGCTTGGTTCTCAGTGAGTTACAGCTGCAGTGGGGAGGAGAGTATGTATCAATGTTCTATTTTTTTATTTCTTTCCATACTTCTTTTTTAACAAATTTTATTTAAATAAAGTGCTCAAATCATTACCCATTTGGAAGTCCTATAGCCATTGGGATAAAAACGGTCCCCCCTTAGACAAATGCATGTCCAAAAATGGATGCTGCTCTGAGGTATGAGTTTTGTGTATTGGCAACTTGGACTTCTGTTAAATTTATTTTTTTTTTTTTTAAATCTCTACAGACTGTTTTTTTGCTTAACCTGCCATAAATGCATTAATACATGTATTTGTGTGGCAAATAAATATGCTCTTCTTTTTCAGGCACTGGAAATATCAATCGGACCTTTGATTACACACATTCTGTGGAAGACCTGCAGCAAAGTACAGATGAAGCACAGCTTATAATGCTGTAATAAACTATGCAGACTTTTTTTGTTCTTAGAATGCATCCATAATTTGTAAATCAATATGTATGTGTAACAGTTAAATAAATAATTTATAATTTTTTTTATTTTTTTTTTTGCTTTAGCTTAACTTATTTGGATACACATGCACTTTTTAGTAACTAAACCACCCTCTTGCTCGCACTCGTGAATACAGTTGCTTTTTAAAGCAATTCTGTTAAGTGGCACTCTTTTTAAAGACCTCCAGTATGGGTGCGTCCCCCCTCTCCAGCTGTACTTGTTTTCTTTGCTTTCCAGTTCCTCAAGCAAAATGCAAAAGTCTGTTTTATTGTCACTTTTCAAGACTTTCATTCTGCCATCTTTTGTAATGTTGTGGATAGGGGTGTAACGGATCGTCACCGATCCGTGATCCGAACGGGCCACCCCGTTCGGATCGGCACACCCCGCGATCCGCGGAGCGCTCCGGAGCCTAGGCCTAGGAAAGTCCCCGGCTTCGGCCTAGCTCCGGAGCGGCGGCCAGTCTGCTTGCCAGAGCCCAGCGTGACACGCCTCCCCGGGGAGGCGTGTCACGCTGTGCACTGGGCTCTAGCAAGCTGAATGGGAATGTTAGCAGTGAAGCACTGGTGTGAGAGGAGGGGGGGGGGAAGGGGGAAAAAAGAGCACAATAGCAATTCACAGGGGTGGATTAAAGAGGAAGCAGGTGAGGCTGTTTGGGACTTAAAGTACAATCTTGATGTTTTTACAGCAAAAAAAATTTATATATATATATATAAATTTTTTTTGCTGTAAAAACATCAAGATTGTACTTTAAGTCCCAAACAGCCTCACCTGCTTCCTCTTTAATCCACCCCTGTGAATTGCTATTGTGCTCTTTTTTCGGATCAGCAAAAAAAAAAAAAAGGTTCCTTTTTTTTAATTGGTCCAAAAAAAATATATTTTAATTATTTATATATATATAATTTAAACTGTGATTTGTGTGACGTGTTATTAACTTAATTGTGTCACTTTTATTTCCCATATCTCACTCCCCCCCTCCCCCCCCCCTGTTGTCCTTATATTAATTTATTTAAAAAAAAAAAAATATTCTTTCATATGTACAATAGTGCAAATGATCTCCCTTTCTACCCCCCCCCCCTCTCCCCATAGACTAACCCCTCAATATTCTTATGTGTACAGTGATGTACGTGATCAAGTGTTTAATTTTATTTTGTGTTACAAAAAAAAAAGGGCTCAGGGTGGTCTATCCTGATCTATTTAATAATATATAGTGCTGTATTATTTATATTCTCTTGTATAGTCATTCTAACATATTTTTTATCCTCTCCTATTTCGAACATAACTAAGCATTCCAATAAGGGTTCAATAATCACATATGAGTAAGAAAAAGAAGGGGGTCAATTGGGGGGGGTTCATGTCCAGACTTTACATTAATACCTTCATGGGAGAAAAAAAAAAAAAGGGGAGAGGACAAACCAGTAATCTGGTCTCTATTGATACCTAGGAGAGACATATATAGTTCTGTATAATCATCTATTTTATCTTGAGAGAGGGAAAAAAAAAAAAAGGGAAAAACATTCACAGTTTTCCATTTCCCCAACCCAGTCTCTATGTTTTATTTCGATTTTCTTCTATTCTTCTACGTTGTGGTTCTCGATCTCTTATTATTTGTGGGCCACCTTTCCGACGTGTTCTTTCCATTGGTTGTAACCAGTCTGGGACCTCTATCTTTTCTATTCCCAGAAAATTAAACAACTCTGGAAGTTCTGACGGTTCAGATAGTAAAAAAGAAAGTGGACCTTTTTTAACCAATAATGTAATCGGGTATCCCCAGCTATAGGTCCCGCCCCCGATTTAATTTTTTCCAAAAGCGGTCGTAATTGCGACCTCCGTTGTAAAGTAGCCCATGAGAGGTCCGGGAGAATCTTTATTGTCATTTCTTCAAATTTCATTACCTTTGCCTCCCAAGCCTTGCGACTAATTCTTTCTTTATGGGCATAATGGTGGAAACGGCCTATCACATCTCTGGGTCTTGCTGGGTCATTAGGCCGGGGCCCTAGGGCCCTATGTAGTCGATCAAATTCAATCTGTTTCTGTTCCTGTATTAATTCTGCCCCCAGCTGCTGGCATATTGTTTTAACTACTCTTTGTAGAGATTCTCCCTCAATTTCTTCCGGTATCCCTCTAAAACGTAAATTTAGCCTTCAACTTCTATCTTCAATTTCTTCAAATTTCAGATATATCGCTGGACTCTGTAGTCTATAGGGGGATTCTTTTTCCCTTATCTCTTCTAGCTTAGTTACCCGATCTTCCAACTTCACCACCCGTGTCCCTTCTTCTGAGATTTTTTTCTGAAAGGGCTTGCATCTCAGATCTGATTAACTGCATTTCTTTCCGGTGTCCCTCCTCTAGTCGGGTCACCAATGTTTCCATCTCATCCCTTGTTGGGAGAGCCTGAAGGATCGCCATTTCATCTCTCGTTGGTAATGCCTGCAGAATCGCCATTAAATCTAATCCACCTACACTATTTTCAACCATTTTCTTATACTCCCTACTACTTATCTCTTCCTGTTCTTGCTCCCCTTCAATCGCCTGTGATGTAGTAAGGCTCATCCGGGGTGCTGCTCTCGAAATTTCCGGGTACTCTGTCCCCCTTGTCTCAATCACTGAGGCTCTTGCAGTAGCTGTAGCTGCTCTTGTACGTAGGAAATAGTCTTTAATTTCTGGCTGTGTCAGTGGGGTCAATATTTTTTTGGTTTGATTCTGTTGCTGCTTTAGCTGTGGGTTCCTTGCCTTTTTTTCATTTACTACATTCATCCCACCTGCAGCCAGCGAAATAAATACTGCCCAGTCTCCCTGGTTTTCCCCTTTACACTTTATCCAATCAACAAAGTTCAAAAAAAAAAGTCCTGATATAATCACCATTATCTTCCAGGGTCTGTATATCACATATCTTAAAACACCACCTGTAGCCTGTATCCCCTTTTTCCGTTGTATCCCCCTTATATAATAAGCTCACAGTCTCAAGGGCTCCTTTACTTCATATCCACTGCCTCCAGGCATCTGTGCTTCCTTGAAAGCCCCCCCTTTTTATTGTCCTGATCTCTTTCTCGATGACAGTGTTTAGTATGTATATGATCCACCAAGGATTGTTTGACGGGAAAGAGAATAATCAAATAATAATATTTTCCTCAAAGTTTGAAAGGCCAAACAAACCAACAAAAAAAGTCCTTCATGCAGCAGTAAAAGGAATTCACCAATGAGATCTCAAAAAGGCAAACAGCTTGACTCATCTTTTAGGGAAGTGTGAAAAAAAAAAAAAAGAAAAAAAGTAAAGTTAGAAGGATTGCTACCGCAGCAGCAGCAACTCCTTACTCACACACTTCACTGGTCTCTCTTCGGCGCCTCCGGATCACTTGTGCCGCCCAGTATTCCCGGCTGCAGTTGCTGCAATGATCTACGGGGGTCCGTTCCTCCTTCCGCCTCTCGCTCACCGCCGACTTCTCCCCCTCCTCGCGGCGTGTCAGTGCGGCGGTATGTGTCGGCTATCTCAGCTCCCCCGTTCAAGCTCCCTGCTCTGAGTCTCTCCTCCACCTTCTCGCACCGCGCGCTCAGCAGTCTCCACCTTCTCACACCACTCGGCTCCACTCACCCACACCGAGGCTCTGAACGGCTCCAGATGACCGGGGTGCTGTTCTGTCCGGGATCCGGGATTATAGTCAGGCAGGATTCAGGCTTCAGGTAGGTTTCTCGGGCTCAGCTTCTCAGGCTCCAAAATTCTGTAGCTCCCAGCTGCTTTTGCTTTTGCCCAATTTCCAACAAAATAAGTAATTTCACCAGATCGTTGCTTAACTGTTTAAAAGAAATGCAATAAATGTTCAAACGATCAGATCAGATCAGTATAGCAGTACAGCGTAGAAGTATAGCATAGAAGTTTTTTTCAGGGCTTCAAACTTTCCAGGCTTTTCGGGCTACACATATGTTTAGTGAGGTAAGGTGCAGCTCAGCATGTGTTTCCTCACTCTGCCATTGTTAGGCCACTCCCCCCCAGGCGCACAAAGCATTGTTATTCTGCACTTTCACATATTAGGGATTAGGTAACGCACATAAGGAGGTTCAGGGGGTTCAAGGCTGGGAATGTGAAGATGCCGTATTAAAAAAGGGGAAAAAGAAGAAAAAGGGATAAGGAGAGGAACAGAAGGGGGGAACTATGGAAAAGAGGAGAGGATGAATATATAAGAAAAAGGGGGGGAGGGGGAAGGGAAAAGATTTAAACTAGATTTAATAAATAGAAGGGATACTCATAAATTGAACTCAATACTGATATAGGAAATAAGAGGATTATGAATAACAATGATACTAATGTCTGACTTTCTATTAATGTGAAAATAACATGTCAAAGTATATGGGTTATGAAGTGAAAACTAGATATGTCAATGATGTGTGTATATAAAAAAGAGAATTATGAGGAAATGGGAATGGGGAAAGGGGAAGGCTGAAGGATTTGGGAGGTAGGGGAGGGATACTAATATAGAGATCAGAAGGTGAAGGGGAGGGGAAAGGAAGGAAGGGAGAGGAGTAAGAGAAGGGAAAGGAGAAAGGGCAGATCACAGGGTAAATAAGATTGGAAGGGTTTAAAGAGGAATTAAATATAGTGAGGAAGGGCAGCAGGAGCTTAGCCACTCTAGCCTTTGGAGGTTAATTCCCCCTATTTTCGGTAACTACGGGATAATTGAAGTCCCACGTAGAAGCCGTAACATAAAATTCGTACCTCATAAGACCCCTATAGGAGGAGTTTGTTGAGCTCTTTCCTTATTTTTTTTTTTTTTTTTATTTAATTATTTATTTATTTAAATTTTTTTTTTTTTTTTTTTTTTTTTTCTCGTTGTTGTTTGTTACCCCCCCCCCTCTCTCCGCTGTCGGCCAATCCTGGTGCGTTAGATGGATACAATAAGGAACACCTCTCTAAATGTTAGAGGACTCAATATCCCAGAGAAGCGGAAAATATTATTAAACAAACTAAAATCTCTCAAAACGGATATAGGATTTATTCAGGAAACACATTTTAAAGATGGGGTATCTACATATCTTCAAAACAGGAATTTTCCCAATGTATACCAGGCCTCTAATAAGGAAGCTAAAAGTAAAGGGGTGGCAATTCTAATAGCAAGTAGAATACCATGGTCCTTAACGGATAAATACGCAGATCCAGGAGGGAGATTCTTGTTTCTTAAAGGGAAAATAGGTGGCGAGAATGTAACATTAGCGACAATTTATGCACCGAATATACATCAAGACAGTTTCTTATCAAAGGTGATCACTAAACTGATGAACTTTAAAGAGGGCAAATTGATATGTGGTGGAGATCTGAATATAGCTTTGAACCCAAAGGAAGATACCTCAGTAGGGATGTCGTCAGTGTCAAATAAAATTAGGAAACAAATCATAAAAAAACTATTTGAATTTCAGTTAGTAGATGGATGGCGCATATTACATGCAGGAGAGAAAGACTATACATATTTTTCAAACCCACATCAAATATATTCAAGAATAGATTTATTTTTGATACCTCATCAGTGTTTACACTTAATAAAGGATATTTCAATTGGGAATATAACTTGGACAGATCACGCCCCAGTAACAATGGAAATAACTTGGGGAGGGGGAACTCAGACGTCAGAGCGGAGGTGGAAATTAAATGAGAGTTTACTACAGAATCCCGATATAATTGAAGACGTAAAAAAAGAAATAACGTGGTATTTCCAGACAAATGATAATGAAGAAAGTGATCCGGGAATAGTCTGGGAAGCCCATAAATCAGTGATTCGAGGGGTTTTAATTAAACATGGCTCCCGAGTTAAGAAAGCTAGAGAAAAACAAATAAAAGAATTATTAGAAAAGATACAGAGATTGGAGATACAACATAAAAAAAAGACAGAAATGGGTATAGGAATTGAATTAACACATTTAAGAAGACAGGTAGCGGATCTCCTGAGATATAAGGCTGAAGCGGTTCTACAATATGCAGAGAAGATTACATATGATTCAGGTGACAAATGTGGGAAGTTACTAGCAAAAAAATTGAAAAAATTACAGTCACGGTCATATATCCCATTTATTAAAACCAAAGAAGATAAAAAAACTCCACCTCTCAAAAGAAATAGCACAAGAATTTAGGAAATACTACGCCGCGTTATATAACCTTCAAGGGAAGGAGAACCCCTCTGGGGCTGTGGAGAAATATATATCCTCAGCAGGCTTGACTAGATTAACATCTCCAGAGCGAAGGGATTTGGGAAAACCAATTACTCTGGAGGAAGTGCAATCAATAATGAAAACAATAAAACAGGGTAAAGCCCCAGGCCCAGATGGGTTCACCATACAATATTATAAAAGCTTTAGTACACTATTAGGGACCTATATGACTAAATTGTTTAATACAGTAGGACAAATAAGAATGTTACCCCCGGAGACGTTACTAGCACATATTACGATCATCCCAAAAGAAGGGAAGGATCCAGGGGCATGCACTAGTTATAGACCAATATCATTAATAAATGTAGACATTAAAATTTTGACAAAGATTTTGGCATCACGTATACAGCCCTATCTATCTAAACTGGTACATTTGGATCAGGTCGGGTTCATCCCAAATAGAGAAGCAAGGGATAGTACTGTTAAAGTGTTAAACTTAATAAACCTAGTAAAAGAAAAGAAGATATCGAGTGTTTTCTTGAACTCAGATGCAGAGAAGGCATTCGATCGAGTGAATTGGGAGTTTATGTTGGGAACAGTAAAACAAATGGGATTAGGAGAGCGGATGGCTCAGTGGATAGCGGGGGTGTATGCGGGACCCAGAGCTTTGGTAAAAGTGAATGGGGTGTACTCTGAGCCTTTAGCAATTACAAATGGTACTAGGCAGGGCTGCCCCCTGTCGCCTTTATTATTTGCATTGACATTAGAACCATTATTAAACAAGATTCGACAGAACAGAGATATAGTGGGTATTCAATTGGGAGGAAGGGAATATAAAGTATCGGCTTACGCAGATGATATGCTCTTCTCCCTAACAAAACCACAGATATCCCTTCCAAATTTAATGAAAGAAGTAGAACTCTACGGGAGGATGTCAAACTTTAAAATAAATTATAATAAATCTGAAGCAATGGGGGTCGCTCTGCCAGGGTCGATTAAGAATGGTTTGGAATTTAGTTTTAAGTTTAAGTGGACGACGAGGGCATTGAATTATTTGGGCACTCAAATGCCACCAGATTTAAAGGATACTTTTGAACTAAATTTTAAACCATTATTGGGTACAATCAGAACAATGTTAGATGGATGGAGTAGAGGGATGCACTCTTGGTTTGGGAGATCTAATATTTTGAAAATGAGTGTAGTGCCAAAGTTTCTATATCTTTTTCAAGCGCTACCAATTCAGATCCCCATGTCGTACTTCAATCAAATTCGGGCCTTATTTACAAAATTTATATGGGGGAGTAAAAGGCCCAGGATCGGTAGGAAATTATTGATTCTACCCAAGAAGGTGGGAGGGATATCAGCACCGGATATGTTAAAGTACTATCACGCAGTCCAGTTGGGAAGGATAGCAGATTGGAGTAGACATGGGGATTATAAATTGTGGATCACTATAGAGCAACAAATGTGCCCTGTACCGTTAGATAGGGCAATATGGTGCTATTCTGCGTTACCCCGTACAGTTAAAACTCACCCAACGATAGGACCAACTCTATGGACTGGAAATAAAATATGTCATAATCCGAATTTCTCAACTAATAATTCCCCCCTCTACCCAATAATAGGAAATCCAGAATTCCAGCCTGGTATGGAATCCCATATACTTAAGAAATTAAAAGAAAAGGGTAGATTTCAAGCCTCCCACTTTCTGGGTGAAAGGGGGTGGATGACAATAGGAGAAATAGCACAAAGGGGAGGGAGCGGCGAGATACCGATATGGCAAGCGCGACAGGTACGACATTTTCTGGAGACTCTGGATGGTGCGGAAAAGTATAAACGGGCACTCACAAAGTTTGAGGAGTACTGTGGAGGAAAGGAACCACTAGCCCATATGGTCTCTAAAATGTATATATTATTGACTGCACCACCAGAAGACTTTAGAATGTCGAGCCTAGTAAAATGGGAGAGAGATTTAGGCCAAGTTTTTTCCCCAATACAAAGCCAAAATATTATAAATTTAGCATTAAACTCTTCAAGATGCACGAAAATACAAGAATTAAATTATAAAATATTAACAAGATGGTACTATACGCCAGCGCGTTTAAACACATTTTTTCCTGAAATGTCAGATAGATGTTGGAGAGGCTGTGGGGAGAAAGGGACAATGCTACATACATTTTGGGGATGTCCAATAATACAACAATTCTGGGAAACAGTACGGAGAATTACACAAGTATTTACGGAATATCATATTCCAGTTGACCCATCGTTTTTTCTACTACATCATGCTGAAATATATCCGGTGAGATATAAGGGATCAATGATGTGTCATTTGATAAATGCGGCAAAAAGTTGCATTGCAACAAAATGGAAAGACCCCGAGGCACCTCCAATATCTATGTGGCTGAAAAAAGTAAGGAAAATAGGGATAATGGAGAAACTCCTCCCAAAAACAATAGATAAGAAAGAGCAAATTAAAATGATATGGGCAGCTTGGGAATTATTTTTACAGTCAGAGGAAGGTAAAAAGCTAATAGGAGAATAAGATAAAGGGTAGTAGATGGAAGAAAGAAGGAAAATAGGAGAGAGAACATTTTGCGCACGGATGGAGGACAGCGGAGGAGGGGAGGGGAGTATTGTATTGTCTTATTAAGAAATCTTTTTTTTTTTTTTTTTTCCTCTTCTCCTAATTCTTCTCTCCGGCCTGAGGATGGACGGCTGGAGGAGGGGAATGGGGGAAGAAGGGGGTCTAGAGGTAGGGATAAGGGGGGAGGGAAAGGGGGGATAAAATGAGGAAGGAAGTGCTGCGGGAATAAGGAGGGAATTAGTACTTTAGATAAAGAATAAATGGATATTTAGTGGGAGATGGAATACTCGGGTAGTCTGAAAATTAGTTTAGAAGTAGAAAGTATTTGGTCTATCATAGAGGAATGGATTGAAACTAATAGTGATACAGATATTATGAATAGTAAATAGAGTTGAAGAGAGAGAATAAATATAATTTCCATATATATGTTGAGGTATAGGACTATGCTTAGTCCTCTTCTTATGTTTCCTGTATCACTTTCTTGCTTTTTGTTTTCTTGGAAAAGAAACGAAATAAAAAGGAAAATTTGAAAAAAAAATATATATATATATATATATATATATAAATATAAATTTTTTTTTTTTTGGACCAATGAAAAAAACGGACCCTTTTTTTTTTTTTGCTGATCCGAAAATGATCCGATCCGTGACTCCTGATCCGAGGATCGATCCGATCCGTGAGTTTTTTGATCCGTTGCACCCCTAGTTGTGGACATGTTTAGTGATCTTTAGGGCATTTATTCACAGGCAAAGAAAGCTAAATTTGCATTTTCCAGTGTCCATTAAAATTTGTTACAACTCTTTCCTCACTTGCCACTAAACGGTGGACAAGAGAGCACTCTTGGCACAGTGTACATGATCTTGCCAAAATTGTGTGGGAGTTCTTGAAGCATCCTTTTTACTCTGAGATTTAACTTAAAATGGTGCACAGGTCTTATAACCCTTCCAGATTATGGCAGCCTTTTTATGAATAATACTAGAGAAGACAGATCAAAGTAAAGGTTTACTTAAAGGATGCTGTAAGATGCTCAATATGTACAGTATTTAACTGAATATCACAGCTTTCTTTTTCTGTGTTGATCCATTAAAACGGTAAATGAGAATGCACTAAAATGAAACTATTAAATGGCTCACTCATCATCTGACCTTCACTGTTTAACTCAAACGATCACTTTTTTTTAACTGGGCACCAGATATAGATAGTGGTTTTTGTTTTGTCTTTTTTATATAAATGTGGTTCTGACTTGTATGCTGTATGTTCTGTTCAATAAAGTGATTCTGAATTATTATTTTTTTTTATATAGTTGCATATATCCAAATACAGTAATTACTAAGGCCCCTTTCACATGTGCGGACCGTATGTCCGCTTTTTCATCCATCCGTTTGCGGATGAAAAAGGACATATATTGGTCCCTATGATTGCGGGTGTCAGCAGGTAAACATCCGCTGACACCAGTAATCACCCGCCTCCGCAAAGACTGGTCTTTAGGCTGCCAAATGGTCCAGGGCTTTTTACAATTTGGCGCTGCTTTAACTAATTGCGTGGTCATGCAGTGTTGTACCAAAACTAAATTTGCGCCTCCTCCCCACAAATGGAGCTTTCCTTTGATTGTATTTGCCTCTGCGATTTTAATTTTTTTGCGATTTATAAAGGGGGGGGGGGGGAGACGGAAAATTTGGGGGAAAAATATTTTCTACTTTTTGTTATAAGGGAAATCCAAAAAACTATTTTAGTCACATTTAGGCCAAAATGTTTTCAGCCACATGTCTTTGGTAAAAAAAAAATGGTTTGCGCAAGTGTTATAGCATTTACAAACTAGCATACATTATCTGGAATTTACACAGCTTTTAGGCTGCTTTCACATTGGGCGAGGTGCGGTGATATTTTTAGTGCCGCTATACTGTCTTATTTACCGTGATATTCGGGCGCTAGCGGTGAGATTTTAACCCCCGCTAGCGGCTGAAAAAGGGTTAATACCGCCCGCGAGGCGCATTGCGGGCGGTATTACCGCGGTTTCCCATTGATTTCAATGGGAAGGCGCGGTAAACACCCCGCTCCTATACCGCTCCAAAGATGTGGCTTACAGGACTTTTGGAGCGGTCCTGCTACCGCACCGCTTCAGTGTGAAAGCCTTTCACATTAAAGCCTGCAGGGCAAGATTTATTCATGCGGTATAGCAGCGCTATTTTTAGCGCTGTACCGCATGAATAACTCATTGTGAAAGGGGCCTTAGTTTGGCTGCCCATCTCATTTCTTGATGTGCTAAAATGGCAGGGCAGTACAAACTCCCCCGAATGACCCCATTTTGAAAAGTAGACGCCTCAAGGAAATTGCTAAGAGGCATGTTGAGCCCATACTTTTTTTTTTTTTTTTTGTCCAAGTGATTGTCATTTTTCAATTTTTACAGAAAGTTGTCACTAAATGAGATATTGCTCACACATGCCATGGTTATATGTGGAGTTGCACCCCAAAATACATTCTGCCGCTTCTGAGTATGGGGATACCACATGTGAGACTTTTTGGGAGCCTAGCCGTGTACGGGACCCCGAAAACCAAGCACTGCCTTCAGGATTTCTAAGGGCGTACATTTTTGACTTCACTCCTCACTACCTATCAGTTTTCGAAGGCCTAAAATACCCAGATAGCACCCCCCCCCCAATGACCCCATTTTGCAAAGTAGACACCCCAAGCTATTTGCTGAGAGGCATGGTGACTATTTTGCAGCTCTTATTTCTTTTATTTATTCACTTTAAAAAAAAAAAAAATCAGAACTTTGACGATCTGCAAAATACTCGCCATACCTCTCGGCAAATAGCTTGGGGTGTCTACTTTCCAAAATAAGCTCATTTGGGGAGGGTTGAAATATCCTGGCATTTATCACAACATTTAGAAGCTTATGTCACACATCACCCACTCTTCTAACTACTTGAAGACAAAGCCCTTTCTAACACGTGTTTACATGAAAATATATATATATATATTCCCCCCCCCCCCTTCATTCATTGACGGACACAGATCCTTTAATCTTGGTTATATGCCTTCTATCAGGAGGTGACTAGGTAGAACATGTAACAGCAAAGCTGAACAGAATTATTGCAGTGATCCAGCCTGTCACCCAGCCAGCTGTTAATAGATCTCGGGATCAAAAAGTAGAAAAAAATTATTTTATTATAAATGTCACTGGGGATAAGACACAATCCAGAAAAGGTAAGGAGCCATTCCTTAGGCCAGGCCCCTCCTTTTCCGCTCAGAAGTGTTTTTTCCCCCCCCCGTCCACCAAAGCAGGTAAGAGTTCCCAGACAGATAAGGTGCTGGCTGAGGGACAAAAGTGTCCCTGGTTTTGCAAGCCTGCGAACAAATCTGACAGCATGAAGGTGGTCGACGCTGCGCTTTTGCATGCGAGTCCTGGGTCTCATGGTAGCCACTTTCAAGGTGGTACCATATGCTCAATTCCACACTTGAGTCTTGCAAAAAGGAGATCCTGTCAAAATGGGCCAAATCTCTGTTGTCCCTGGATTGTTAAATCTGGGTGAGCCAGTTGGTCAGGGATTCCTTGATCTGGTGGCTGAGGTCTCCGGCCCTTCAGTCTGGGAAGTTGTGTCGTCCCCCCCCCCTTTATTAATTAAAAAAAAAAAACACTGGGCAGTGATCACGATGGATGCCAGCCTGACCGGTTGGGGGGAGTTTGGGATGTACAATCAACACAGGAAGAATCCTGCCTGCCGATCAATGTACTGGAACTTCAGGCTATCAGGCGGTGCCTCTCGACATGGTCACAGAGTCTGCAGCAACGCCCAGTCAGGATTCTGTAGGACAATGCCACAGCAGTGGCGTATCTCAACCATCAAGGGGGAACAAGAAGCTTGGCTGCAGCATTGGAGGTTGCTCACATTCTGCAGTGGACTGAGCGTGCTGGCTCTATCGGCTGTATACATTCCGGGCGTAGAAAACTGGCAAGTGTATAACCTAAGTTGTCAGATGCTGGACTAAAAAGAATAGTCGCTACACCCGGATGTGTTTTCGGCTCCTTTGCCTGAGATGGGGGCATGCCAGATGTGGATCTCCTGGCTTGTCAACTCAATCGGAAGGTGTTGAGGTTTGTGGCCAGGTACATTCACTGGTGAGCATGTTTATGCAAGGGGTTCGACATGTGGCCCCTCCGGTTCAGCCACCGCTGGCATTTGAATCTGGTGCTCTCGGTTCTTCAGAAACCACCCTATTGACACTCCCTCAGAAGGTAGCCTTTTTGGAGGGTTTCTGAGTTGAATGCCTTGTCTTGCAAGTCTCCCTACTTGATCCTCCAAGGATAAGGCAGTGCTACGCCCGCAGCCTTTGTTTATTTCCAAGGTTGTTTCGGCTTTTCCTCTGAGGACATTGTGCTTCCATCCTTGTGTCCTCGGCTGTCGCACCCCAAAGAGGTTGCTTTACATTCCTTGGATGTGGTATGAGCTCTGTGGGTATATCTGTCTGCTACGGCTTCGTTTTGGAGGTCAGACTCACGGTTTGTGTCGGTTGGTCTAAAGAAAGGCCTGGCGGTTTCGTCAGTCACCATTTCTCGGTGGATCAGACAGATCGTGTTTTAGGCTTATGCCCTAAAAGGGCAGGCCCTTCTCTTTCCTGTCACGGCACATTCAACCAGGGCAATTGGTGCCTCATGGGCTTTCTGACATCAGGCGTCAGTTTCCCAGGTGTGTAAGGCGGCGACACTTTACTAAATTTTACAAGGTTGATGTGAGTGCATCTGTGGATGCTTCCTTCGGCCGCAAGGTTTTTCAGGCGGCTGTTTAAAATTGCAACTCCTCCGTTGAGGAGCTCTGGTTGTCCTGGGTGGAGTTTGCTTGCTTGCTGTTTTCACCCCCCCCCCTTTTTATTTTTTTTCCACTGCTTGGGGTGACCCTAAGGTCAAGATTAAAGGAGCTGTGTCTTCTGTCAATGAACTTCAGAGAAAAGGATTTTACAGTGAGTACAAAAATCCTTTAATTTTTTTATTTACAAGAAAATTGCTTTGAACCCTCAAAAAAATGTTTTTTTATATATAATATAATAAAAATATATAATTTTTTTTTTTTTTTTAAAGCAAAGGCCCTACAGATTAAAATGGTGGGTGCATTTTATTTTGTTCACACAGTATTTGTGCAGTGATTTTTTTCAAACGCATTTTTTTTTTTTTGGAAAAAACTATTTTATTTTAATGGACTAAAACACACTATATTGCCCAAATGTTTGAAATAAAAAAAAGATGATCTTGGGCCGAGTACATGGATACTAAACATGACATGCTTTAAAATTGCACACAAACGTGCAGCGGCGACAAACGACATACATTCCCTCCCACTGCTTGTAAAAGCAGTCTAGATGCTAATTAGCCGGTAGGATTGCTTTTTACATAAAAGCTGACCTCTGGCTGAAAAGGATGATACTTAAAGCCGCAGGCATCATTTTGGTATAACCATTCAAAGTCCAGCAACATACCAGTACTTGGGCATATATTGTAATCCCCCCCTTTCCCCCCCCCCTCTCCATGCAGCCTGTGGGCTGAACAAAAAATAAATTGATTGGTGTGCCCACCATTAGAATACCTCCCTTCATCCACCCACTTCCAATGATGGGCATACATGCACCATTTATATATGCCGAAGCATGGGGGCATCTGCCCACATAAGTTGGGAGCAAATCGCTTCTCCACCCCTGCTGCTCCCATGCTTCGGCATATATGTGTTTTTTTTTTTTTTTTAACTGGTGGTGAAATCGCCTCCCAGCGTAGGAGTCACTGCTTTATGTATCGTGGGAGCAAACGCTGTTGCTGTCAAGATGAATAAATCCGCGCTGCAGCTGATTGGCATACCTGAAAACAAAAAAATGGTTAACAATAAAGCACAGTTAACTGTAAAGTATAAAAAAAATTACATTCCTGAAAAGCAAACATGATTCAATATAGCAATACAACATTGCAGAATAGAATACAGTAAAAAAAGAGATATATATATATTTTTTTTTCCCTTTAAATTGTAATGGTTCGGTTCTTTCAGAATGAGATGGCATCTTGGGAGTAGACCCTGTGAAAGTGTGTCCTAGTCTGTGAAATGCTGTACCCTACGCTAAAGCTGCACTAGTGTGTGGTAGCGGTCAAAACATTCACCAATGCAAAGACTAGGATTGTCAGGACAGGAGGGACAAAAATAGCAGGTGTCACGCCTATATCCGCGCTTTCTACAGACACAACATTTTTCGTTGGGTAGGGGTACTAGGGAGGACATCCGGAAAATGCCTCTCATGCAGCTGGCTTACTGCATTTGGTTGGGGATGGTGAGGTGAAGTACCGTCTGGATACAGAATGGCTCTGATGATCTCTTCCTGGATTTTAACCACTAGCCGACCGCGCACCGTCATTATACGGTGGCAGGTCGGCTCTCCTGGGCGAGAGCCCGTAGCTATACGTCCTATCGTATAGCCGCCACTAGGGGGCGCGTGCGCGCCCCCCGCTCGCCCCCGACTCCCGTGCGTGTGCCCGGCGGGCGCGATCGCCGCCGGGCACACGCGATCGCTCGGTACAGAGCGGGGAACGGGAGCTGTGTGTGTAAACACACAGCTCTCGTTCCTGTCAGCAGGGGAAATGCTGATTTTCTGTTCATACAATGTATGAACAGAAAATCAGTGTTTCCCCTAGTGAGGCCCCCCCCCCCCCCCCACAGTAAGAACACACCCAGGCATACTTAACCCCTTCCCCGCCCCCTAGTGTTAACCCCTTCACTGCCAGTGGCATTTTTATAGTAATCTAATGCATTTTTATAGCACTGATCGCTATAAAAATGCCAATGGTCCCAAAAATGTGTCAAAAATGTCCGAAGTGTCCGCCATAATGTCGCAATACCGAAAAAAAAATCGCTGATCGCCGCCATTACTAGTAAAAAAAATATTAATAAAAATGCCATAAAAATACCCCCTATTTTGTAAACGCTATAACTTTTGCGCAAACCAATCAATAAACGCTTATTGCGATTTTTTTTACGAAAAATATGTAGAAGAATACGTATCGGCCTAAACTGAGGAAAAAAAATGTTTTTTTATATATTTTTGGGGGATATTTATTACAGCAAAAAGTAAAAAATATTCATTTTTTTCAAAATTGTCGCTCTATTTTTGTTTATAGCGCAAAAAATTAAAAACGCAGAGGTGATCAAATACCACCAAAAGAAAGCTCTATTTGTGGGAAAAAAAGGACGCCAATTTTGTTTGGGAGCCACGTCGCACGACCGCGCAATTGTCTGTTAAAGCGACGCAGTCCCGAATCGCAAAAAGTACTCTGGTCATTGGGCAGCAATATGGTCCGGGGGGTAAGTGGTTAAGGAAGGATCCAGTCCGTCCTGAAGCTCTGTATAGCACATGAGCGCTCAGCAAAGCCAATTGAAATAAGTACACAGACACTTTTTTGTACCAGCGCCTGGCCTTACGGACAACTGCGTATGGCGCCAACAACTGGTCGTTGAGGTCCACCCCTCCCATATTTTGGTTATATTTGAGGACACAGAGGGGTTTCTCCACAACACCAGTCGCCGTAGGAATTTGGACCGTCGTGTCTGTGTGAAGGGAGGACAGAACGAAAACATCTTAATATCCCTCCACTTCTTGGAGAGCATATTATTACACTTGAATCAGGCTCTCTCCCCAGCCTACGACGAGAATCTACAAGCCTCTGAGGTAAGCCCCGGCGATTAGGTCGCACGGTGCCACATGCGCCAATTTGATGATCAAACAAATTACTAAAAAGTGTCACGCTCGTGTAATAATTGTCCACATACAAATGGTACCCCTTTCCGAATAAGGGTGACACCAAGTCCCACACAATCTTCCCAGCGCTCCCTATGTAATCTGAGCAGTTTTCCGGCTCTACGTGACTATGTCTTCCCTCGTAAACCATAAAACTACATGTATAACCTGTTGCCCTGTCACAGAGCTTATACATCTTGACCCCATATTTGGCACGCTTGCTGGGAATATACTGTTTGACAAGCAGCCAGAAAATGTAATCAGGGACTCATCAACGCAGACAACTTGATGGGGAGTAAGCAAGGCTGCAAAACAGTGGTTTATGAGGGGCCGAATTTTGTAGAGCCGATCGTATCCAGGGTCTCTATGAGGACGACAGAGTTCATTGTCGTTGAAGTGCCTGAACCACAAGATCTGCTCATATCGTGCCCTGGCCATGGTGACAGAGAACATGGGCATATAGTAAACTGGAAAGAATAATTTTAACAAGACAAGTCCATAAGTGATTAAACTCCAAGTGATTAAACTTAAAGTGTCCAAAAAAATCTTCTTAAACAATCTTGCTTGAAACTTTTCACCACACCATAGTGCTCAGTGACTGAGTTATTAGTGATCGCATCCTCCTTTTTCAGACACTGTTCCCTAGGCATTAGTGCTACCTCAGCAATAGTGTTAGTGATAAAGTCCTCTTTGTATCCTTTCTGTAGGAATTTATTCCCTAATATGTTGGCCTGCGTTAAAAAGTCAGTAGATATTGTGCAGTTCCGGCGAATCCTCAATATCTGGCCCTTAGGGATGTTTTTTATCCAGGCCGGGTGATGTCCACTCCCTATAGCCAAATAACTATTTCTATCAGTGGGCTTGAAATAAGCTTTCGTACTGATCACATTCCCAGCCTTCATGATTGTCAAATCCAAGAAATGTACTTCCTGCTCGCTGATCACATGATCCAGCACGATGTTATTGGTGTTGTGGTTTAGATGTAAGGGCCAGATATTGAGGATTCGCCGGAACTGCACAACACCTACTGACTTTTTAACGCAGGCCAACATATTTGGGAATAAATTTCTACAGAAAGGATACAAAGAGCACTTTATCAATAACACTATTGCTGAGGTAGCACTAATGCCTAGGGAACAGTGTCTGAGAAAGAAGGATGTGTTCACTAATAACTCACACCAATTGGGTTTTATATTAGATTTTCACTATCAATATAAGGAGATAGAAGGTATTTTCCGTAAACATTGGAACATTCAATGCAGGGATAGACATCTTTGTGAAATTCTACCAGAAAGACAGAGGTTCATCTATAGGAGAGCTCCGAATTTTGGGGATCGGGTAGTACAGAAAATCTTAGATCCACCTAAAAAACAGAGCCTCCATAATGACTTCAAAGGCTTTTACTCCTGCCGCAGGTGTATCGGCTGCAGGACAGTGAAAGTCAATAATAGGGGTAAGAAGAATTTTTCAGATAAAGATGGTCATGTTTTTGATATTGAACAATGCGTTACCTGCAACTCATCCTTTGTGGTGTACCTTTTGTGGTGCCCATGTGGGCTGTACTATGTAGGTAGAACTAAGCATCTCCTAAGAATACGTATAGCTGAACATTTGGCTAACATCAAAAAAAGGTTCATACATCATAGTGTTTCCCTACATTTTAAGGAAAAGCACAGTCAGGACCCTTCTGTTCTCCAATTTTGTGGCATTGACTGCACTTTTTCTGCTTGGAGGGGTTCGAATCGAGTTAGGGAACTCTCGAAGAGAGAAACGAATTGGATATTTCTTCTCGGAAGCCTCCACCCTAGAGGATTAATTATTGAACTCGACCTAAACTGCTTTATTAGCAACTCCTAATTTTAAATTTGTATATTATCATTTTGGTATGCATGATGCCGGTTTGGGGTATGGGGGTCCATTCTGACAGGCAGTGTCAATGCAATAGTTAATTTATCTTCTTGACCTGATACGCATTAATTTGTAGAACAAGGATAGTATAACGATACTTTGTAGTACACATATGCACAATAGATATGTGAATAGGAATGTTTTCTCTTTTTCCAACCCATATGTGTACATTATGTGCATTTTTAAAATAATATACTAGTATGATTATATTATTGTATTATTTACATTTTTACATTTTTATTTTTAAATGATTTATGTATTACTGTGATTAATTGTGCACTTTTATTTGGTATATGGCAATTCGCAATGACTCAAAGTATGTACAATTATAGTGTAATTTGAATGATCATTTTTCTATGACTGCTTTATATGTGTCAGGGCTTGATGTATTATGGTCGTGGGGACACGAAGTACGCGCAGACGTAATGTGATACACTTCCATTTAGCATATGAAGTTTGTCGTAGGAACGCGGAGTATGTGCAGACGTTGCGTGATATACGTCCGGGTCAACTAGCAGACAGTGTATAAGGGGAGGCTATGAGACCGTGTAACCAACCATATTTGAAGAAGTCCTGAGCGACGAAACTGGTCTAGGAGTGGTTACACGGCATACCAGGAAAACGTTCGGAATACCGACCACCGTGTGTGTAGTGCTTTGAAGTGAAGTGTGGAACGAACAGAGCAGGGGGTGAGACTGAGGGTTTACCTTAGGTCCGCCGAGACCATAATACAACAAGTTTATTGCGAAATTGTCTGTGTTTGGAGCCCACTGCCGAGTTCATTGTTTAAGTGCCTCTATTTGTTTTGCTAAATGTGAGTGCAACGCGTGAAGCTTTTTTACTGTTTTAATAAATTAGTTTTGATATACTTCACTATTGGAGCCACTTTTACTTTTTCATGTGGAGCAACTTCTGATTTATGGGAACACTGGTGGAATTGATTATTTCGTTTGGAGATTTATTTAGCTCTTTTGCCAAGCATGCGAATGCAAGGCATATTCTATTGGTAAGCGCAATTCCTTTGGGTGTAGAGTCACTGAGCACTATGGTGTGGTGAAAGGTTTCAAGCAAGATTGTTTAAGAAGATTTTTTTGGACACTTTAAGTTTAATCACTTGGAGTTTAATCACTTATGGACTTGTCTTGTTAAAATTATTCTTTTCATCACTGGATGAACGTTTTTTTTCTTGGAACACTCCATTATATTGTTTTTTATTTACTAATATATATCTTTTTTCACTCCTCACATATACTTATAGTTTAATATGTGTATATTTTGTCACAGATTTATTTTCACATTTATTTAGGATTGTTCAAAATAATTTTTGCACATAGCGCTACTATTTTGTTCATTCAGAATTTTTTACATACTATTTAAATTTTTTAAGTAGCTGCTGATGAAAAGAATTAATTCTGCTAAACGGACTGAAAGTATATGTGCATGTGAAGGTGAAGGTGATACAGGCACATACTGAAGCGCTTCCTTTCTCCCTTCCTTGCTTTCTTTTTTTTTGTGGTACTGGTATATTGGCAGGTCGGTGCACCTATACATTGGTATAAACCATTATTGGGTCCAATTTTTTTTTTTTTGGTCCCTCCTTCCCTCCTTCTTTGATGAAGGGATTGGCTGACTTATCTATAAAGAGAACAGTCGGGTCCCTTAAAATACACATAAACTGAAAACGTGTATACACATTTGAATGCAGGGTGAAATAGGGGATATCAGCGGAATGTCCACACGTCGCCGTGCGGCTAAGCAACTCTCAGGTAGTGGGAAGAGCCAGGTGAACGGGCTCAGAGCCTATTTAACTGCACCAAATATGGATCAAGGCAATACCATAAAGAGGACATTGGGGCATGAGGGATCGAAGCAGGGCTCCCCAGATCCAAAAAGTGGAGTATAAGTGGCAGGAGGGGAGGGGTTGGACTAGGGAGAGGTAATACAACACCCGGCCGAGGACAATCCCCTTTAAACTTTAAGCAAAGTAGTAGGACACCTGGAGTAGACTCTGGGGGTGCAAGAGAGGTTACTGGGCTCAGTGAACTGGGGGCAGTTACCCCAGAAGTAGAACAGACAGGGGAAAGTCCGAGCCCCACCAAACTTCAGGAAGAAGGCCGTAATAAGGACACAGAAACAACCAATGGGAAAACAGAGTTGAAATTGGACTGGGACTTAAGAGAACATATAAAGGCCCTACCAACAAAGAATGACATAATGCAACTTATAAATGCTGTAGAGTCTTCCTGTAAACAGGCAGTGGAGGAGATCAGAGAAGAAGTGGGAGCCCTGGGGAACAGAGTGGAAGAGTGGGAGATGGACCAGGAGGATACCAGACAGGCGGTTGTGGATCTTCAAGAAACAACAAAAAAACATGAAGAAGTGTTGAATTCAATGCTGGATCAAATGGACAATTATGAAAACCGTGAGCGTAGGCAAAATATACGCATTAGGGGCCTACCAGAAATAGAGCAACGGAACGAACTTCAATCATTAGTTACTAGGCTATTCCGGTTAATTCTGGGGACATCTGCACCCGAAATGATCGAAATAGATAGAGTACACCGGGCGCTTTTCTCAGCGCCTCAAGGTACAGAAAGACCTAGGGATGTAATTTGCAAAATGCACAGATACCCGTTAAAGGAAGCAATTATGAGAGCAGCACGAGAGGGAGCAGGAATTGAATTTGAGGGGGGTCAAATTGCACTATTTCCATACATATCACGTAGAACACTCATGCAGCGAAGAACTATTAAGCCTCTGTTGGAAGCATTAAGAGCGGTTGATGTGAGATATCGTTGGGGGTACCCTTTCAAGGTCACAGCAACAAGAAATGGGAGGACAGCATCACTCCAAAATAAAGACGACCTGCAACATTTTTTAGATGTATTGGAACTACCACAGGTGGACTTTCCAGATTGGAGATTAAAAAACCCAGGGGTCAACCATGCAAAGACCAGGAAAGTGGCAGCAAGTGCCGGGTGGGGATAAATAGGGAAAGCAAAGGGAAATATTGGAGATGTATTCTGATGGGAAAGGGGAGGGGGGGGGTTTAGTTTTTTGGTTCTAATATAGGTACCAATCTGAGAGGGAAGGGGGGGGGAAGACGGGAGAGGGGGGACTAGTGGTGGTTTTTTTTTGGGGGGTTGTTTTACTTTCTCCCTCTGTGTTTCCCCCGTTATCCTTTCCCCTCTCCCCTCCCCCCACCCCCCCCCTTTTTTTTTTCTTTTTTCCCTTTTCCGGGGAAATTGTAAAAGGTAAAATAAAATGTAGAAGGTCAACATAGTTAAAGGATATAATGTATGGGATTAATAGAAAGGGAAGCGTGGGGAGTGGGAGGGGCCCACTACATGTCGGTGGGAGTATTTTTCCCCCGTTAGGTAGGTCCCGAGGTAAGGGACTTGGTTCTCCATTAGGGGGTGGAGGGGGTGGGGAGTCCGGACGGGGTTGTAAGGTCTCGAACGGACGGGACACCCTCTTAGGGGGTTACCCATACGTAGATATGGTGGCTTATATGTTATTCGTGGGGTTAAGTGTATGGTCCTTTTTTTTGTTGTTTTTTTTTTTTTTTTTTGTCTCCTCTCTCGCCCGCCCGCCCGCCCCCGGTCCTGTTTCAGGGCCTGTCCGCTCTTACTTTCCTTCGACCTGCCGTCCCCTTCCCTCTATTGGGGGGCTGGGGATGGTGGGAGGAGGGAATAGAGTTTAGTGGGTAAAGATTAAAAAGATGACAGATAAAATGAAAATTATATCATATAATACAAGAGGTCTCTGTTCAGGTTGTAAGAGGGGGCGTCTCTGGCATAAACTGCGCCACCTGGGGGCGGAAATTGTTCTTCTACAGGAGACGCACTTCGTGGAAGGGTCGATCCCCCGTATGCCCCTTTTTATATACAACCAGTGGTTCCACGCTCCCTCGCCCATTTCAGGGGCAAGAGGGGTTACAATGGCAATACATAAACAATGCCCTTTTGTACCCACAGAAGTACAAAAGGACCCGGAAGGCCGATATCTCTTTGTGAAAGGAAAGATTCAGGGCCAGTGTTATACTATAGCAACGATCTACGCCCCAAATAGTCAAACGGTTAAATTTGTAATCAAAACCCTAGATAGGCTGGATAAATTTAGAGAAGGCCTGTTGATCTTGGGGGGAGATTTTAATATCACTATGGACCCGAGTTTAGATACCTCATCTGGGAAAACTTTTTTGTCACAGAAGGCGTTAAGATGTGTTAAACAGCGTCTACGTTCCCTACATTTGGTTGACAGCTGGAGGGTATTACACGAGCGGGATAGAGATTACAGCTATTTCTCCAAAACACATAACATGTATTCAAGGATTGATATGATAATGATCGACCAATATCATCTGAGTTTGGTGGACTATGCGACGATCGAGCTGATCACTATATCGGATCATGCACCGATAAGTTTAGGGATGAGATCAGCATTGGTCGGGAGTAGGGAAAGAACCTGGAGACTGAATGAAGCGATATTGGATGATAAGCAAAATGTAGAATCTCTATCTGGCAAGTTGACCTCATATTTTGAGATGAATATGTCGGAAGAGGTGAGAGAGTGGGTAACCGCTCAAAGAGAACCAGGTAATCTGATTCCTGTGGTCCGAGCCAAGGGTGCAGGCAGTGCAATCAAAATGCAGGTTAGGATGAAGGAAAAAAGCTGGGACAGCCGCACTCCAAAAAAACTCCTCCTTTAATTAAAAATCACAAAATACATGCCACAGCAAAAAACAGCACAACAAAAGAAAAGCAGACGTTTCGCACTATGCCTTAGTGCTTCTTCATAGCTAGAAGAGGTGTCTGACCAGGTGGTATGGGAGGCCCACAAGGTGGTAATGAGAGGGGAGTTAATTTCAATGGGATCACGTATTAAAAGAGATAGACAGAAGGAATTGACAGCACTTTTAGAGGAGATACATAAAATAGAAAATAAACATAAGGCCCATTTAAAGCCAGGAGATGCGCAAAATTTAGAGAAGCTCCGGGCGGATCTCAAACAGCTTTTGGATCAGAATAAAAATAGATATTTTGCCCATCGCTTTTATGAGCAGGGAAATAAGAGCGGGAGGTTAATGGCCAGACAATTAAAGAAACAACAGGAGGCGCGTCATGTACATACAATAAAGGCAGGGATTAAACAGATAGTAGACTCTCAAGCGATAGCAGCTGAATTCCATCGGTTCTATACTTCTTTATACAATTTAGACCCATGCATGGGGAGGCTGACGGGGGGGGGCAGGAGGAAGGGATTCGGGAATACTTAAAGGCCTCGGGTCTACAAGCGATACCAACAGCATCCCTGGAGGAAATAGAAAAGCCCATCTCCATAGAGGAGTTAGAGAGAGTGATACTGGAGGCAGCGCAGGGTAAAAGTCCAGGACCAGATGGATTTGCTAATATGTATTATAAAATGTTCTCCTCTATAATCCTGACCCCTCTCTGTAGGTATCTCAACTCGGTGTCGATCTCGAGTCCATTATCACCAGAGGCTTTAACTGCTTATGTGACTGTCCTCCCGAAAGCGGGGAAGGACCCGCAGTGTTGTGCTAGTTACAGGCCCATCTCCCTCCTGAACTCCGATGTTAAATTCCTATCTAAAATTCTAGCTTTGAGGCTACAGGATCACATTGTTAAGCTGATCCATCCGGACCAGACAGGATTTATGAAAGGCCGAGAGGCCAGAGATAATACAATACGAGCCCTCCATGTGTTACACTGGATACATAAAGGCCCAAATCAAACTCCGGCAGTTGTGATCTCAATGGATGCTGAAAAGGCTTTTGATAGGGGGGGTGGGGATTTATGGTCGGAGTTCTGGGGGAGATGGGCCTGAGGGAGAGAATGATGGGATGGGTGATGGCATTGTATGCAGAACCCAGAGCAAGGGTTAAAGTTAACGGTAGACTATCAGATTATTTTGAAATAAAAAAATGGGACTAGGCAGGGGTGCCCACTGTCCCCATTACTAGTCGCCATGGTACTGGAACCTTTTTTGTGTATGATTAGAAGGAATAGGGGGATCAAAGGGATAGTTATAGGATCAATGGAACACAAGATATCCGCATATGCGGATGACTTGTTGCTGTATCTTTCCTCACCTCAAGAGTCTCTGACGGAATTGATGAGAGAGATAGACAGGTTTGGCTGCATTTCCAACTTTAAAATAAATATAGAGAAATCGGTGTTGATGCCGAATCAAGTGCCTGCGGGGATGAGGAAAAAGCTGCAAAGAACCTTCCCCTTTGTATGGCGTTCAGACTCAATATTTTATCTGGGTACACATATAGCCCCAGATGTTAAACGTTTATATGAGTTGAATTATACACCCCTGCTCTCGTCAATACTAAGAGATTTACAGAGATGGAGAACTCATTTGCTTACTTGGTTTGGGAGAATAAGTGCCCTTAAAATGAGTATAATTCCAAGGCTTATCTATGTACTGTATGCCATCCCTATAGCTCTCCCACAAATATTTTTTAAAAAATAAAGAAAGCTTTTAGGACTTTTGTTTGGGGGGATAAACATCCCAGGCTGGCATATGATATTTTGAAAAGATCAAAGAGGGAAGGAGGGGTAGGACTCCCAGACATGGTACTTTACTATAGAGCCATGGCCCTGGTTCGCATTATGAACTGGAGACATGACTCAAAGGGTAAAATATGGGTTTCCCTGGAGAAAACACTGGCAGGAAGGGATTTGGCGGGAGCACCCTGGATCCCGACCGTATATAGGGGGTTATCGGAATATGCGTCACCACTAACTACAACAACGTTATCTATCTGGGATAGAATGAATAAGTCTGGTAAGTTTGCTCCTCCAATATCGCCAATTACTCCTTTGGAGGGGTTTCCATGGTTCCCCCCTGGGGAAGAGAAGGGTAGTTTAGAGGGGTGAATGAATGAATGAATGAATGAAAAACTTATAAAGCGCGGCGCATGCGAACTGAATCGCTTCTGGGCGCTAGTTGTTCGTGTCTCATGACACGAGGAAATTGTTCAGAGGTGGCCCCATTTGGGGAATTGCTTCCCTTAAGGGAGTCGGTGCAAAAGCAGGGAGAGGTATCAATGATGGGATGGAAATACCGGCAGTTGACAGACCTGTTTAATAAATGGAAACACCAAATTAGATCAGTAAACTCCATGACTACTTTTGAGGAGTGGTGTGTTAACCGCTTGGAACCGGGCCATATGTTATCCCGGATGCATAGAATGGTTCAGAGTGCCCAAGATAAGATAATCCCATATTACATGCGTGAATGGGAAAGGGAGTTGGGCCTCAAATTTACAGCGGAACAATTGAATAGGTTGATGGAAATAACACACGAGTCCTCAATAAGTTCATATATACAGGAGATGTCGTATAAGTTTCTGACTAGATGGTATCGTACACCGACCCGTCTGACTCAGATTTACCCATCAATGAATGCCAACTGCTGGAGGGGGTGCAATCAAAGAGGGTCATCCTTTCATATATGGTGGCAGTGTCCTAAGATCAGGAGATTTTGGGAGGAGATATCCCCGTGGATAAAAAAACTGACATTAAGACCGATTGAGCAATCCCCATTGCATTTCCTGTTTCATGGAATGCCATCATCTATGAAGTTCTATAAAAGGAGTGTCACACCACACCTATTAAATGCAGCGAAGGCATTGATACCTAGATACTGGAAACAACCTAAAGTCCCCAATATAATGGAATGGAAAATCGAGGTAGAGAGGATAATGGAGGCAGAGAGATGGGTACACACGGTCAAGGATCAACAAGACAAATTTAAGGATATATGGGCAGGGTGGATATATTACTCGCCTGAAATAGGGAAGAATTAGTCTGGGGTGGAGAGGTTAGGGGGCGGGAGGGGTGAGGCGGCGAATAGTGTCTTTTTTTTTTTTTTGTCTTCGTTGTTTTAGTTTTTTCTTTGTTTCTTTTTTCTACCTTGGGGGCGCCAGAGGGGGAGGGGGTGCCCCCCCCCCTCTTCTCTTCCGCTTTTTTTTATCTATTCCTCCTCTTTTTCACAGCACTAATTTGGATCACTAAAATAGGAGGAAATAATGAGTTAATTAAGTCAACATAGGAGGATAAGTATAGAGGGCTCCCCTTAAGGAATTTTATTTGGGAGTCATAAAAATGGGAAATGGGGTTTTAAAGAAAGGTTATAGTCACAAAATAAAGGTCACTAAATTATAAAGAAAAAGAGGACACATCCAAATTGTTTTTTTTTTTTTTTTTGAGGTGGTTATGAAACTTCTCCCCTTTGCATGGCAGGGGGGAGATAAGGTGATGGGAGGCAAAGAGGCACGAAACAAGAACTTTTTTTTTCCCTCCCTCCTCTCTCTCTCTTTTCTTTTTTCCCCCTGTCTCCGCCTCCTATCCTATTAAGGATTTGGGTGGAAGGGGGTTAAGGGAGGGGGAAGTGGGGTTCCAGGATTCACTAAAGTCACGAAATTAAGGACTATTAAGTTCTGCACAAAATTTCTCTTTTTTTTTTTAGGGTGGTATTGAATTCCTCCTTTTTTGTGTCGTAGGGAGGTCATAAGCTGATGGGATCTAGGGGGTCATGGGGGGGAGGGGGGGCTCTCCTTTCTCTCTTCTGTTCTTTCTCCTCCCTCTCTTTCTCTCTCTCCCTAGCGTCCCTCCCTGCCTCTTGTAGGTGGGAAGCGGGACGGGGGGGATTGGAGGAGAGGGAGGGGGAGGCCGATGGTGCCCATGGGGGGGGGGATAATGTAATGTATGTAGGTATTTTTATTTAAATATGTACGGAGGGACACATGGAGAGCTAGGACGTGTGTTCAGGAGCTCCCACACACACCGCTTATCACTCATCACTTATCAGCTGATGCTGATGTCTCGTACTGCCGGCTGATGGAGTGCGCTTAATCCGTCAAGGCGGGACGCTGGGAGCTGGATGCTGGATGTCGAGAGCTAAGGGAGCCGGGAGCTGAGAGCCGTGAGAGCCGTGAAACCAAACGAGTGACCAGTGACGAGCTGACCGGCAGGCTGACTGTTTGCATATCGCGCATACCGCGCATACCACATACTGCATACCACAGCCTACCGCCCGCATACCTGTACACCGTAACGGAGGAACGGAGGAGACAGAGGAGAGGAGAGGCGAGGTGAGGCTTGTCTCTCATGACCACGGACCACTGACTGTCTGATCGGTTGACTAATCAAGTGACCAATCAAGTGACCGAGTGGCTGAAAGACTCTGTATCACACAGACTCTGTATCACACATTACCTTACCTACTTACCTGCTTGCCTACCTACCTGCTTTTATCCGCTCTCACCCGCTGTTACCTGCTCATTTGCTCCATGTGACTGTCACTCCACGCTGCATCCACTTGTATTCACTCTGCATATTGCATACTGCATACTGCATACTGCTCCACACCGCTCCAGATTTGGCCTGAAGCCGCACAGCTGTTCGACCGGCTATCAACACTCTCAACACTGCTTTGCTCCAATATGCAATTTACAGCTTACAGCCTACAGTTTACAGTTTATTGCACTCCAGTTCCATCTCGCTGCATGTAGCTCTGTCTGTTGCTGTCTGCCTGCTGCTGTTTTGCCATTTTGCCATTCTACCTTGCAGCTCAGCTCAGCTTTACATATTTGACATTTATCTAACATCTACCTAGCATAACAGACATATCTGGTTAACATCAGCTAAAGTACCGACTGAAGCATCATTTAGATGTGAGCTATCATTCACCAGCTGTATACCTCTTTTTAGTAAGGACTACCAAGAAGTGCTTATTAGTAAAATTCAGTAAGATTTGCCAAGAGGCGCAGTTCACCTATTTAATTGTTTCATTTGAATGATACTGATCTGTACTGATCTGCACCGCCCTGCTTGTACTTTGTACTTTGTACAGCCTGTGCTGCCTACACAGCCTGTGTACAGCCTATGCAGCCTATACGGCCCATATATACAGTATATTGTACATTATATATTGTATATTGCTTCTCATCTGGCTGAGGGGAGTCTAAGCTAGGTAGATGTTGAGAATTGAGAATTATTGAGAATTATTGACATTGAAATTGATATTGAGACATATACAGAGATACTGAAAGCCGCTGGTCACCCGTGTGACACCGGTATACTGACTTATACATTGCTCTGTATTGTTCTATACACGCTCGATTCCCGGCCCTGGGATCCAGGTAATGGGACGGAAGAGAGGAGGAGGAGAAGCTCGTCATCCCACGGAATTAAATAGGGAAGGTGATATAGATCGCTTCTTTTTTTCTCGCCTGAGACCAGACCAGCGGGGCGCACCCCTAGCACCCTCAACAGAAATGGCTTCAGGCCGTTCCACGGTTCCTCATGAGGCACCACGTGAACCACATGGGTCGCGTGGATCGCACGGAGCACATGGACCACATGTTTCATCCTCACAACAACGCTCACAGCGCCAAACCACAGGCATGAAGACGAGGCAGAGGGTAAACTCGCCTCCTGACTCAGATGCAGGCTCAGCTGGCTCAGCCCGCTCAACAGGTCGCTCTCCAGAATCCCGTCACCTACATACAGATTGGGATAGATTGCCCACTATGCACGACTTTGAGTCATTCGTTCAACGCATGGAGCGTTCCTATAAACAAGAGATATCTGAACTTCGCAGGGATGTCACCAATAGGTTAGAAGACCTGGAGCAAAGTGTAGAGGAAACTGTGACCACCTTACAGACTCATGAAACTATATTGAACGATCACTCTGTCCAGATACAGCAGCTCATGTTAGCCCAAGATGACCAGGAGAATAGAGCCAGACGAAACAATATCCGCGTGCGCGGCCTCCCTGAGTCGATCGAAATTAAAGATCTGGCTTCAGTGATCACTGCCATCTTCAACAATTTGCTCAAGAAAGATAAAGAAGCTCCAATGGAGCTCGACAGAGTACATAGAGCATTGGGTCCCAAAAACCCAAATCCAGAACACCCTAGAGATGTGATTTGCAGGGTTCATTTTTATGCAGTTAAAGATGCTATTATGCAAGCAGCCCGCAAGCAGGAATCCATTCATTTTAACGAAATTCAAATACATCTTTTACCAGACGTCTCAAAACTAACCTTAGACTTACGCCGGGCATTAAAGCCCCTAACCGAAGCCCTCTGTGTTAAACATATTAAATATCGCTGGGGGTTCCCCTTCCAGTTAACCGCTTTCCATGAGGGCAAATCTGCATATTTTCGTACTTTGGAAGATCTCCCTAAGTTTGTAGGAACACTTGAACTACCCCAGATCGCCATATTGGACTGGCCCTTGCGGGCTGTACCCCCGAGACTCCAGTTTCCCTCTATCTGGAAGACTCAATCTAAGAAAGCACGAACCCCCCGAGCTCAGACATCTAAGCCTCCTCTGGGGTGAAGTGACGACTACTATTGTCTAGGTTACCACCTCACTTATGTGGTGACGTGATAACCATCAAAACTTGGGTCACAATCCCACTTTTGTAGTATTTGTTGTAACATTTGCTACTGTTGGCATCATACTTTGTAATGCATCAGATTTTGTATTTTTTTTTTTTTTTTTTTAGGCGGTGTGTGCGGGTTGTCTCCCTCTCTGTGTGAGGATAACGGTACCCCATTTAGGATTCTCAGCTCCCCATATGGGACTGGCTGAAATGTTGTTAGCAACAATGTTAGATTGGCCACTTAGGCCCTATTTTTTCTTCTCCTTTCTTCTCTCCCCCTATCCTACCCCCTTCGTTACCCTGGAGTCGGCATACCCCCTTTCGGTAAGAAAGCATCGGTCATGTGATGAGTTTTTTCTTTTCCTCTGGCTTCTCCGGCTTATCTAACTGTGTCCTCTCTGAACTGTAGAGGCCTGAATGCCCCGGAAAAGAGAAGACAAATTATGTATCACTTTCATAAACTCCATACACAAATTCTCCTGTTACAAGAGACTCACTTTAGACTAGGCTCAATTCCTAAATTCTTTCATAAACAATATCCCACTGGGCTTCATAGTACTAACCCTATATCGAAGTCTAAAGGGGTCTCCATCTTTTTTCATGTTTCCTTCACGCCAGACATTTTAGATTCCTATATAGACCCTGCTGGAAGATTTATTTTTCTAAAATTGTCTTACAAGAAAGTCATATATACAGTGATTAATGTATACTCTCCTAACCAGGACCAGTTGCCATTTTTTACCTCCATGCTCTCCCGCCTGAGGAAGTTCAGCGTAACCAACATGATTCTTGGAGGTGACTTCAACGTTGCTTTAATACCCCGCCTAGATACATCAAATGGTAAGTCCTCACTTTCTTTGGCCACCATCACCAAGTTGCGCACTTTATTTTTGGACCTCTCCCTGGTAGACGTGTGGAGAGTACTCCATCCCTCTGCCAGGGACTATACATACTTCTCCCCCGCACACTTATCCTACAGCAGACTGGATTATATATTTATATCCCAGTCGCTGTTGGATTTTTCCCCTACTACCTCGATTGGCCTTATATTATGGTCAGACCATGCACCTATTCACATGACCTTGGGAAAAGAACCTTTTCATAAACCTAAAACCTCTTGGAGGCTTAATGACAACTTATTGTTAGACTCAGTTTGTATTGCCGATATTACTCAGACTATCACAAATTTTATCATTGATCATACAAACGATGACACTAATCCACTTATAAAATGGGAAGCACTTAAATGTGTTCTGCGAGGCACGTTTATTAAACACGGTTCTAGATTAAAAAAAAAACGCCAAGCAGACACTAATCGCCTTTTGGCGATTATCGCTTCTTTGGAGGATTCAAACAAGCGTTCCCCTGATGCATCAAAAAATGTGGATGTGGTCAACGCTCGTCGGGATCTGTTACAGATTATCTCCGACAGATCTCTGGTGGCTAGAGACAAAGGACGATTTTCATATTACTCCCAAGCGAACAAGTGTGGTAAACGATTGGCAAAGGTACTAAATTCGCCCCAGATTAGGAAACATATCTCGTTCATTTCCTCCACGAGTAAGGGTAAACTGACGGCTAGCTCCGCTATAGCAGAGGAATTCCGCCAATATTATTCAGATCTTTATAACCTTCCTCCCCAGACCCCTCTATCTCCATCGGACCATAGCGGGTTACTACCGGACATGTCTGCCTATATCACTGAAACCTCACTTCCACCTATCACAAAAATGGATTCCGATGAACTAGAACAACCACTTACTGATATTGATTTTTTATCCACCATCAAAGAACTAAAAAATGGTAAAAGTCCTGGCCCGGACGGGTTCACTTCCCGCTTTTATAAAACATTTGGAAAACAACTAGCTCCTCTTTTAGCGAAAGCCTTCAATATTATTAGTGAACAATGTCATCCGTCTCCTTCTCTTTTACTGGCACAGATAGTGGTTATCCCCAAGCCAGGCAAGGATCATTCCCAGTGCTCTAACTTTAGGCCGATATCCCTCCTGAATATCGACCTAAAGTTATTTGCAAAAATTCTCGCAAACCGCCTGGCGCCATTCCTTTCAAACATCGTACACGGAGACCAGGTGGGGTTTGTCCCTGGACGTGAAGCCAGGGACAACACCACCAAGACTCTCCATCTGATTAGTTATGCTCAAACCCATCAGATACCAGCGTGCCTTCTCTCCTGTGATGCAGAGAAGGCATTTGATAGGGTCAGTTGGCCTTTTTTGCAAGCAACACTCACTCAGATAGGGTTGGGACCTAAGATGCTATCTCGCATTATGTCACTATACACGTCCCCTCAAGCCACTGTGCTGGTGAACGGCGTTCAGTCAGGCACGGTGCCAATCGGGAATGGCACTAGACAAGGATGCCCCTTATCCCCTCTCCTTTTTGTGTTAGTCATAGAGCACCTGGCCCAGGCACTTAGAACAAACCTTAGTATAAGAGGTATACAAACACCATCCTCCAACTGTAAATTATCCCTATATGCAGATGACCTGCTTCTTTATGTAACCCATCCCCATATAAGTATTCCGTCTATTTTGCAGGAATTGGCCAGGTTTGGTAGGTTTAGTAATTATAAATTAAATCTATCTAAAACGGAAGCTTTAAATATATCACTACCTCAACCAATTCTCAATATTCTAAAAACTAATTTTTCTTTTCAATGGAGGGAGAGCTCTATTTCTTATCTAGGAACAGCCATTCCTGCAAAACTATCGGAGGTTTATACCCTAAATTACTGTCCTCTTTTAACAAAACTAAGACGTCTTATGGAGGATCGAATAGACCTTCCCATATCTTGGTTTGGGCGTATGAATGTTTTGAAAATGGACGTCCTGCCCAAGACACTATACCTATTTCAGGCACTCCCGATAGCGCTGCCTTCTGTGTTCTTTCGTTCACTCCGATCAATGGCCATCCGATTTGTCTGGAGAGGAAATCCCCCAAGGCTAAAACATAAACTTTTATGCTCCCCTATTACTAGTGGAGGAACAGCCCTTCCTGATTTCGAACTATACCACACTTCCGCAGTACTTTCTCGCGTTCTAGAGTGGTTTCCCCGCCCCCTCTATAAAGTCTCCACTATGGTGGAGCAAGATCTATCCCCTGTAGACATCAGGGCTTTATTATGGGGGTATGCTAAGATATACCGGTCTTTTAAAGGGCTGTCTCCTTTGACTTTAGACGCCCTGGATATCTGGTATAGGAAGAGAGAGGCATATGCTCTTTCTACTGACCCAGGGCCTCTGACTTCATTGTTCGATAACTCAGCCTTGCCGGAAAGTAGAGGTATTTCGACAATAGATAACTATAAGAGAGACTCATGGCCTACTGCTAACTGCTACCTGAATGCCTTGTCGGGGACATTTATCACATCTAAGCCCATAAATTCTTCTCGCGTGACCTGGCTTACACGACTACATCTTTTAACATACTGTAAATCGCTTCATGAAAGTGGCCAGGTCCATAGACCATTGACTGACTTTGAGCAATTATGTTCGGCCTCCCACACTCCGCTACACACCCTATCCCAGATATATAAATTGATCTTGGGTCATACACATAACTTCTTACCCAGGTTTGCCACAGCTTGGTCGGAGGACTTAGGCAAAGATATCAGTGAGGCAGATTGGCGTAAATCTTTTTTTTATACACACAAGTCTTCCATCTCGAGTTACGCTCAAGAAAAAAATTACAAAGTATTGGCTAGATGGTATCGCGTCCCAGTCACCCTCAAGATCATGTTTCCTTCTGCTTCTGACTCCTGCTGGAGATGCAATCATGATATTGGTACATATTACCATACATGGTGGGACTGTGACCAAATTCGCCCTTTCTGGGAAAAGATTTTTCAGATATATGGAGACCTCTATGATAAAATATTAACCCCTTCTCCTTCTATAGCCCTGCTTTCCATTCTTCCCGGTTCCTTTAAGTTTGAAAATCATACCCTTTTGAAATTCTGTGTCAGTGCTGGCAGACAGTTGATCTCCAGACATTGGAGATCTGCTGTCCCCCCGACTCTGGTTGAATGGGTAAGCGAGATGAATAATATTATGCTCATGGAGGAAATGCATGCCAAATCTCTTGACATCCAGGCTGGATTTCTCTCTACTTGGAATGTATGGAAACAATACAGTACCTCGGATAGATTAAAATCTAGGCTGAGCTCACCTTAACTCTTTGTGAATTATTAAAAAAAAAAAAGTCGCCCTACACACCATTTCATTAGGTTGAAAGGTAGTCTTGAACCGGAAGATGCCGACTCCTTCTCCCCCTCCCCTCCCCTTCCCTACCCTCCCCCTCTCTTTTTTTCTATTTTCTTTTCTCTTTTCTTTTCTTGCTTTCCTTTTTAGCCTTTTCTTTTTGACTCTAGCACATATTATTAGTTCTGTTCTATTTTTTGCTATGTGGCCTCTACTTAGAGTTAATTAAACTAAATCGACCACTTTTTTTTTTTTTCTCTTATCTGTTGTCTGCGGGCTTGGTATTTTGACCTGGTTCCCAGACAACGATGTATTTGTTTCTTGGTTTTCTCTCCGAGTCATGACTATATAAATAATATAGATATTGCCGCCCCAGTCTCGGCTGCAGTAGGTTCCCAGAGGGGCAGTCGGGACTCGGATGGCCTTAATTTCAATTTCATGTTTGGCTAGAATTTACCAGGTATTATCCATATATGTGCCTATTTAACATTTATTTCTATGTATCTTTCTTCTCCAAACATTGCTACGGTAATTTGAACGTAATTCATAACATTTATAACAAACATTTTCTTTTTTTTTCTCTTTTTCTATCGGGTAAACCTATGTTGGGTTTAAGACTCGGCTGTTGACGTTGTTATGTTTGTTAAATTTGAAAATAAAAATAAAAAAAATATATTGAACTCTAAATATGTACGTTCTTGTCATTGTTATTTGTTTTTATGTATGTGGTGCAATTTGGAAAATAAAGAAAAGAAGCAATTATAAAAAAAGTAGCTGCTTTTTTGGGGGTTTGTATATTGATTGGCACAGTTGGGTGGAAGAAGGTTGAAGGGTGCATATAATTTCCTTTTTTCACTATTGTTTTTTTACTATATAGTAAACTGGGTCAATGGACCAATATGACCGCAACTTACTCATTTTACCTATGCCCATCTTGAGGGATAGGCCCAGAAAGGTCTTAAATTCGGAAACCGTAACTGGTTTCCATTTCCCGGCAAGGGAGGACTGGGGATTAGCGGCGATGAATTGACCAGCATACAAATTACTTTGGTCCACAAGAGATCTATAGAGATCGTCCATGAAAAACAGCAAATAAAAATCAATTGATGTAAAATCAACTGTTTCCACCTGTTGGCCAGTGAATGGAGGAAGTACGGGTGCTGCAGAAGTGGTGGTCTCTCAATTAGGATTTGCAAATTCTGCAGGAAGGACACTATGGGCACTACGTGCCTGTTTTTGACACTACTTGTGCTTGCCACCTCGCCAGCTTGAACTGCACTTATGGGACTTGTCACGTCACCATGTGATACTGCAGTGCTGGATGTACGACCAGGGTGTACTAGGCCTCTGGTGCTTGCCAGTTCACCAGAAGGATGAGCGGCACTAGTACTTCTCTGCTCCATACGAGAGCCCTGCGGTTCTTGTACCTCAACAACAGCAGAAGAAGGATGGGGACGGGTACGCCTGACCTTGGCAGGGACCACAACTCTGTCATCAGTGCTATCTGTCATGGACCCACTGTCGTCTACAGGATCGTATTCTGAGCCTGAATCTGACAGATACTGTTAGACAGGTTAATTGGTTGTTCTTGTAGCTGGTCGGTAAGTAGGCTTGGTTTTTCCCTGGGCATTCCCCAGGTTTTGTTGTTATCTGCTTTAGCCTTTCAATGCTACTTACTGCTATGGCCAGCTATAGATGGGGGCTGTGGACATGTTTATGTTTCACCTGTGGTGCTTGTATTGGTTCAACAGTGCACCAACACCTTTGCAGCCATTGTGCTACATGCTGGGTGTTTGGCGTGCTCCTGCACCTTTAAGGAGGGGTGTCTCCCCTTCAGTCCACCTGCTCTTATCTATCCATCAGAATGCATGTGCCTCCTTTGTGGGGACACTCATTGTTTAGTGTTAGGACCACATATTACAGGGTGCTTTGGCGCGGCTCTGGCTCACGCATGCGTTTGCAAATGCGTGCGGACAAAACCCCTGTTTTTAACGCATACTGTTAAACAGGTTAATTGGTTGTTCTGCAAGCTGGTCGGTAAGTAGGCTTGGTTTTTCCCTGGGCATTCCCCAGGTTTTGTATTTTGTTGGTTTAAAATATTTTCAAACGGATAAACATAATGGGCCAGATTCACAAAGGTTAGCGGATCTTTAGATCCGTGTAACCTATGTGTTTTAAGATCCGCCCTCGCAAGTTTGTGAGGAAAGTGTCAAATTCACAACACACTTACCTCCAAACTTGCGACGGCGGATCCTAACTCCCCCGGCGGAATTCAAATTCCGCGGCTGGGGGAGTGTACTATTTAAATCAGGCGCGCTCCCGCGCCGATTTAAATACGCATGCGCCGTCCGGGGAATTTCCCGGCGTGCATTGCTCCCACTGACGTCAATAGGACGTCAGTGGTTGCGACGTGAGCGGGACTTGCGACGCGCGTGTTCGTGAATCGGCGTACGCAAACGACGTAGGAAATTTCAAAATCGACGCGGGAACGACGGCCATACTTAACAATACTTACCCCTGCTTTTAGAAAGGGTAAGTATACGACGGGTACCGCGCTACGGAAACGACGTAAGAACACAGCGTCGGGTCCGCGTACGTTCGTGAATTTCGCGTATCTCGCTGATTTACATATTATTCAGTGTAAATCAGCGGGAACGCCCCCGGCGCCATTTTTAAATCCAAAAAAAGATCCGACAGTGTAACACAGTGTGACACTGTCGGATCTCGGCCCTATCTATGCGTAACTGGTTCTATGAATCAGGTGCATAGATAGGACCAGTAAAAATCAGAGATACGATGGTGTATCTGAGATACTCCATCGTATCTCTTCTGTGAATCTGGCCCAATAATTCAACATTCAGATGAAAACAAATATCCAGCAAACCTTTGCCCAGTTTTCAGAACACGGATTAATAAACCTTTATTTAATAAGAAATACGCCCCCCTCCCCCGGATTCCCAGGTGACCAAACCACATAAAATATACCGCGACAGGGAGGGAGGGAGCTTCTTTAGCTGTAGGTTTAACATCTCCTCAGGGACAACCAGAAAATTCCCTGGTTTCCAATTGGACCACCTGAAACTTAATGCATACATTTAAAGTGACAGTACACCATTATCCTACATACATACACCATGTACAGCTAACCTGTTACATGCCATTAAATAGGGCTGGGTGGCCGCCATCCCAAAAAAGTGGGCTCCGATGGTGCGCCCCCTTTTGTACATGGGACCACAGGCCACACTTTGCCCATTACCTTAGTTCCCCAGATACAACCGTATAGCTTTAGTAAAACACACACAGACAATAATTTGGCAAAATTGGCCGCGGTATTTTATTGGTTTAAAATATATTCAAATGGATAAACATAATAATTCAACATTCAGAGGAGAGGGGAGGGGTAAAAGGGATGAGGGAAGAAGAAAACACCCAACAACTGGGGGGGGGGAGAGATGGAAAAAGTCCCCCTCATCCATCCTCAACCTCTAGTGTAGTTGTAGATCAATCCTCTCAAAAGTGCCCGTGCATAGTTACAGTACTTAAATCCTGGGCCACAAACAAGCTTGTAAGCTGCTTGAAGGAACTGGCAGCGCCGACCTCACTAGCTGCTCCCTTGTCCAATTCTGTCCAAATATTTCTGGACCATATCACTTTTGAGCCATTGTGGATCATTTGGGGCGGTGTCCATACCATCCCCATTATGGACATGAGCTTACCCATGCTCCTTTGTATACACAGAGCTGAACAAAGTATTTCATAAATTAGCATTCTCTTTGTCCCCAGTCACACACACTCTAGATTATTTTGTAAGGGGCCTGCATGCTCAAATCTGACTTTTTTACTATTATTTGAAGAATTTTTGGGGGTTTGTCCTATCCTTTTGCATCCTTGATTTCCTTTTTACATATTCTGGTATATTCTTTGTAGCATTTAAACGACGATCGTGTTATATCATTTTTATATATTTTTGAGCCACATGTTTTATTTTTAGCCTTTAAACGTATTGCCTATGGGAATGTACTTTTGTAGTAAGTTTGCATACAATCTTTTTAAAGAAATCCCATTTCTGTTCTGTGTCCATTGATGCCAATATTCCCTCCCAGTCTAAGTCTTGGAGAGCAGCCCTCATCCTTGGAAAATGTGCTCTCTTAAGGCTCCATTCACACTAATGCCTTTTTTTATGCATTTTGCAGAAATGCAGGGAATTTTTTTTAACATGGTTTCCTATGGAACATGTTCACATCAATGCTTTTTTTGTGCCTCTGCGTTTTTGGAAAGGGTCTGGGACTTTTTTTCCTGTAAAAAGCAGCGTTTTGCATGCAATAGAATTCAATGGACCCACATCCAAAACGCAAGTACCGCCTTTTTACCGAAATTTTGACGCAATTTACATTTTTTTTAACCTGTTTATAGCTGGTTGTTAAAGGAAATGTAAAAAAAAAAATAAAACTTGCCAGCTAAAAAAAAAAAAAAAAAAAGCGGATCACGGTAAAATCGCAGTAAAAACGTGTGTCGAAAAACACAGCAAGCACTGCAAAAAGGCTCAAAAGCAACGCATAGGTGTGAATCGAGCTTTAATCTAAGTTACATAGTGTAGTCAGGTTGAAAAAGACTCAAGTCCATTTAGTTCAACCAAAAAAAATAAAATACAATCCTATATACACAATCCTTCACCCACAGTTGATCCAGAGAAAGGCAAAAACCCCAGCAAAGCATGCTCCAATTTGCTATAGTGTTTTTATATTTCCTGTATGTGTGTTACTTACAGCCAACATTAAATAAAATAATTTTATGATCACTGCTACCCAGATGTTCTTTTATATGAATATTGGTAATAAGCTCTGTATGATTTGAGATTACCAGGTCCAGCAGTGCGTCATTCCTAGTTGGGGGCCTCAATAACTGGACCATAAAATTGTCTTCTAATCGGTTTATAAATGTTTGCCCTTTAACAGTCCCAGCAGTGCCATTACTCCAGTCAATTTCCGGGTAGTTAAAATCCCCCATTATTACTGTCCCAACCCTTTCCATCTGTGCAAGGAGCTTAGTCCCCACCTCCTCATTAACACTGGGAGGTCTATAACAAACTCCAATGATGACCTATGTAGTAGACACCCTCATGTACAGTTCCACCTATAATGCTTTAGATTCATTACACTCTCCATCAACTACTAGGTCCTCTTTCACACTCGCTTTGAGATCACATCTCACATAGAGACAGGCACCACCACCCCTCCGTTTTACCCTGTTTTTCCGAAAGAGAGCATAGTCAGGAATATTAATAGCCCAGTCATGAGAAGAATGAAGCCAAGATTCAGCAATACCAATTAGACCATAATTCTCCTCGTGCACCAGAGCTTCCAACTCGCCTATTGTGTTTTGGCAAACTTCTGGGATTGGTGAACATTTTTGTCTGTCCCATTATAATCTAATTCATCCTCCCCCACAATCCTAGTTTAAATACTCCTCCAGCCTTCCCATAAACCGCTCCCCCAGCACAGTAGACCCCCTTCCATTTAGGTGCAAGCCATCTTTAGCATATACAGTTGTATTCAAAATTATTCAACCCCCACTGAAATTGATTGTTTTGCCCAGTTTGACATTGATTTTGATCATTCAGTCATCCTGCTTACAATTAAATCAAAGAGGCACGTGTAGGTCAGACAAATATAACATAACATTTATAATGAAATAACCACAAATGTATTTTCTGTGCTCACATCATTATCAGTTTTATTCAACCCCCAGTTGACATTCAATCTTAGTACTTAGTACAACATCCTTTTACAGTTAGAACAGCTTTTAAACTTGAAGCATAGCTTGACACAAGTGTCTTGCAGCGATCTACGGGTATCTTCGCCCATTCGTCATGGGCAAAAGCCTCCAGTTCAGTCACATTCTTAGGCTTGCGCACTGCAACTGCTTTCTTTGATTCCCACCAGAGGTTCTCAATCGGATTTAAGTCTGGTGACTGCGATGGCCACTCCAAAATGTTCCAGCCTTTAATCTGCAACCATGCTCTAGTGGACTTGGAGGTATGCTTGGGATCATTGTCCTGTTGAAAGGCCCAACGTCTCCCAAGCCTCAGGTTTGTGACGGACTGCATCACATTGTCATCCAATATCTCCTGGTACTGAAGAGAATTCATGGTACCTTGCACACGCTGAAGCTTCCCTGTACCTGCAGAAGCAAAACAGCCCCAAAGCATGATTGACCCCCCGCCATGCTTCACAGTAGGCAAGGTGTTCTTTTCATCATAGGCCTTGTTCTTCCTCCTCCAAACATAGCGTTGATCCATGGGCCCAAACACTTCTAATTTTGTTTCATCAGTCCACAGAACACAATCCCAAAACTTCTGTGGTTTGTCCACATGATTTTTGCATACTGCAGTTGACTCTTCTTATTCTTTGGAGACAGCAAGGGGGTGCGCCTGGGAGTTCTGGCATGGAGGCGTTCATTACGCAGTGTGCGCCGTATTGTCTGAGCAGAAACTTCAGTACCCACATCTGACAAATCTTTTCTCAGTTCCTCAGCAGTCACAAGGGGACTTTTCTCCTCTCTACGCTTCAGGTAGCGCACAGCAGTCGAAGTCAGCATCTTCTTTCTGCCACGACCAGGTAGCGTTTCAACAGTGCCCTTTGCCTTTAATTTGCGAATGATGCTTCCTATGGTGTCTCTTGGTATGTTTAACATCTTTGCAATCTTCTTATGGCCATTGCCCTTCCTGTGAAGAGTAATCGCCTCTTCTCTTGTCTTCCTGGACCATTCTCTTGACTTCACCATGTTTGCAACCACACCAGTAAATGTCTAGAAGGAGCTGAGTATCACAGTCATTTTAAAGCTGCCTAATTGGTGCTTATTAGGCTTTATTGCTGCTCCCTGACATCCACAGGTGTTTTCAATACCTGATTGAAAACACTTCAATGAACCTCTGTTCTTCACAGTGGTAGTCTTTAAGGGGTTGAATAATTGTGTAAATGATGAATTCACAAAATAAACATTTACTACTGTATTACAAAACCAATTCATGTCATTTTAGTTGCATATGGTTCTTTAAGAAGTCCTTGTAGGATTTCATTCTGAATACAATTACAAATGTACACTAAATTCCCTAAAACCCTTTACAGCATTGGGGGGTTGAATAATTTTGAACACAACTGTAGGTTGCACCACAATGAAAAGTCAGCCCAGTGCTCTAAAAAAAACAAATCTCTACTTCTTACACCAGGTCTTTAGCCAAGAATTCAAGTCTAATCTCCTCCTGTCTTTTCTGTGTTGTGCATGGCACAGGCAATATTTCAGAGAATATCACCTTGGAGGTCCTTCCCTTCAAGTTGCAGCCTAGTTCTTTAAATTGGTTCTTAAGGAGCCTCCGCCTTCCATTTATTCGGTCATTGTTTCCAATGTGGACCATGACAGCTGGGTCATGCCCAGCCCCTCACAGAAATTTATCAACCCTGTCTACCACATGCTGAACAAACCCTGGCACCAGGGAGACAGCAAAACATTTGGTTGAGGTGCTCCTGGCGTCAGTCCTTCAGTCCTTCTGATTATAGATTCCACTATTACCACCAACTGTTGGCCTACCTGCACTCCCCTCACCACCCCTACTATTTGGGCTGCTCTTCTGGCTGTTAGGGGGAGCAATGACATCTAAGGCTGCCACCTTTGAGCTTGATACCCCCCACATCTTCACCCAACTTGGCGAATCTGTTAGGGTGCTCAAACCCCGGGCTGGCCATTCTTTTATGTGAGCCCCTGCCACTCCCTCTAACTACATTAACCCATCTTCCTACCTGATAATCCTGACTTATCCCTCCACCCTCCCCATTAACCCCACTGACCACCTGCTCAGGGAGCAGAGGACACCTTTCAAATGTTGCAATTTGCTCCTCCAGATCTCTAGTGTGAGTTTGCAGAAGGGCAACCTGCTCACATCTGTCGCAGCGGTAACTATCCTGGAGCGGTTATGTCCAAAACGAAATAGAGAGAAGATAGTCACCGCTCCAATAGGGTATGTGGATGAATCCGTATCCTCTCAGAGAAACCCAGGTGCCGGCAATGCACGAAGCAATAGTAGAAAGAAATGTTTGGACAGCCGCACTCTGGAAAAACCTTCTTGGTTGCCTTTTATTGATAAAAGTTTTCAAACACCACACATCACAGCAAAGACAGGGGCATACAGCTGACGTTTCGCACTACAATCAGTGCTTACTCATAGCCATGTGCTATGAGTAAGCACTGTATGTAGTGCGAAACGTCAGCTGTATGCCCCTGTCTTTGCAGTGATGTGTGGTGTTTGAAAACTTTTATCAATAAAGGCAACCAAGAAGGTTTTTCCAGAGTGCGGCTGTCCAAACATTTCTTTTTTTTCTATCCTGGAGCTGTTGCTCCATTGTTGTATACATGTGGCACACTGTGCACTGCACAAAACCTTCAGATATGTATCCACCAACAGGGGGCCATACAGGAGTTGCCAATCCCTGTAATAGCATAACACGAAAGCAGATATCCCCAAGATAAGAATTTAGGGACTTTAAAGGCAACACAAATAATGAGTGATATGAACAATATGATTATATAATAAATATTATTTAATGAAAAATATAAAAGTTTATAAGGTGTAAACAACACCAGCAATATGATTGTCATAAAAACAACATTATACAATATTGAGCTAATGTATGCAGTCAGTGTTCCACCGACTTGTTGAGGGTTCACTTCACCAGGAGTATTCCAGGTGGACTAACCATAGCATATTCTAAAATAAAGAAACAAGAAAAATACATAATAGAAACCATAAAAAAAGAAAAATTACATACACATATATATTTCAATGAAAAAAATACATATATACAATATCAAAAACAACAATGTAGCAATAACACAGTAACATGTTCACCATGAGCAGGGGCAGTAAGGAGGAGCATTGTTGAGGACAGGACTATGGATAACCACCTACCGACTCAAGGAAATAAAGCCATATGTGTCTCCAAATGTTGTGTCAGCACCATGTGGTATGACACTGAGAAAAGATACTTCGAAATTGCCGTGGAGCATATGGCTAAAGGGGAGCCACTAGGCTCTAGGCTCTTTGATTTGGTCAGAACAGATATACATGATATCTACTGTTCTACTGTGTTATACTATTACTGGGATTGGCAACTCCTGAATGGCCCCCTGTTGGTGGATACATATCTAAATGTTAAATTTCAGGTAGGAAATACCCATTTTCCCTTCTCTTTCCAGTTTTGGAGACCATCTATTTCCTGGTCGTCCTACGGCGGCACACAATGGGTTAAGCTCCCTTCTAACCCCTAAAGGAAGAAAACTTAAACAAGCAGTGAGACAAGTTAAATTGATTAATTAAGCGCAGTGAATCCACCTGCCTTGAGCCTATAAACCGCCCCCAAGAACACACACAGACGTATTTTTTTCTTTCTTCTTACCTGAAAGTACAGATGAAGAAGGCGTGAGGCAAGTGCTCACACCCGGTGCTTCTGGGTTCCTGAGCTAAGGGGCGGCCGTATACCGGGTGCTATCCTCGGTCCCTCAGCCTGCACCCCAACATCCCCCGGCCCGGCAAGAACGTGATCCGGAAAGGCCGCCATGTAATCCCCCGTCCTACGACGGTTAGATGGATGCCGGGGGTGTTTGCGCTCCATTGGCCGGAAGTCGCCGCAAGGAGCCACGCAGATGGATGACGCACTTCCGGGACTCCGGAATTTGCATCTACGACCGGAGGGATGGTGAGCGCCGGTAACGGCTCCAATTCATTATGTCTTTACTGCAAAATGTATGATGGGCTGATCGCATTACTTTGCTGTATATACGGCCGGGTCTGAACTCTGGGGGAATCCCAGGGCGGCCGCGTCACTTCCGGTCCAGGGCTACAGGTTATTTCTGACCGGCAGGGGTCTGCTATGGCTGCACTCAGCCTAGGCAGCAGATTCCTTGGCCGGTCAGAGGTGAGAGCATGTTCCCTATGTTATGTTTATATACATATATTTATAGTGCTGTTACTCAGGTGGGGGTTTTTCTCTTTCTCCCAGATGGCTCCCTCTGGAAAAGCCAGGAGAAAATCCAAGCACAATGTATGCAATAAATGTGAACAGCCCCTACCAGAAACATATTCAAATGACACCTGTGCATCCTGTTTGAATCCACCTGATAATGCCAGTTCATTCCTGTCATGGTTTAAAGGGGAAATGTCTAGCACATTTAAAGAAATTAAAGACTCTCTGGTATCCAAAAAGAGGAAGCATAGTACCAGAGATATATCCCCAGACGCATCTAGCTCCTCATCTGGGGAATGTAGTGCCTCCTCATCCGGTCAGGAAGTAGTGTTTGAGGATCTGGATGACGATTTATACTTATTGCCTAAGGATAAAATTCCTAAATTGCTGTCGGCGGTAAAGGACACTATAGAATCTTCCAAAGATGTATCCGCTAGACCGAAAAAGGATCAATTGTATTATTTTCCTCAGATCCCAGATATGAGATTTCCTTTCCACCCCATTCTAAGTGACTGGTTTAAAAAGGACTGGACCAACCCTGACAAGAAATCCGATGCGGGGACCCGCTTTAAATCTTCTTATAGGTTGGATTCTAAAGTATCATCCGAGTGGGAAAATCCACCTAAGCTTGATCTGGCGGCTGCTCGGATGGTCAAGAAATCTCTGTTTCCCTCAGATGAATCCTCCAAACTGTCTGACCCCTTGGAACGAAAGGCAGATGGCTTAGCCAAAAAAAGTTATCTAGCTGCAGCCTCCACCGCCAATATTGCGGCTTCTTCAGTTCCGGTAGCAAGAGCCCTAAGGGTCTGGCTGAGTCAATTGTCTCTGGATATAGAAGACGGGGTCCCTAGGGACTCTTTGTTGAAGGGAGTTGACATGATGAAGTCTGCCGCAGAATTTTTATGTGACGCTCCTGTGGACGTTCTAAAATTTTCATCCAGATCCCTCGCCTTATCCAATGCGACCAGGAGGGCGCTTTGGATAAAGCAGTGGATGGGTGACTTATCTTCAAAGTTCAGTTTTGTTAACATGCCTTTTCACCCTTCATCCATGTTTGGCCCTCATCTGAAGGATATTCTCAAGTCTTACAATGAAGAAAAAGACGCTACCTTTCCCTTGGAGAAGAAGAGGTCTAGTAAGCCGTTCTATGGAAGATCCAGATACTCCCCAAAAAGGAACTATTCCTTTCGGGGCAGAAGGCCATATTATAGGAAAAGGCAAGATCCAGCGGCAGCCAAGAAGCAGCCCTTCAACAAACCCAAAGAAGCCTGACGCCATCAGCGCCTCTCCTCCAGTGGGAGGCAGGCTGAGGTTTTTTTCTCAGGTCTGGCAAAAGACGTCATCAGACTCCTGGGTGACGGACATCGTCACAAGAGGGTACTCTCTGGAGCTGAATTCTTTTCCTCCACAGAAATTCATGCTCAACAAACCCTCCAACCCAGTAGTTCTAGAGTTGGTGGAAGAGTTCATAAAAAAGCACGCTCTAGAAAAAGTTCCAGATCAGGAGAGGTTCCAAGGTCTCTACTCCCCGATATTTCCAGTGCCCAAGGCCTCAGGAGGATGGAGGCTAGTAATAGACCTCTCTTACCTAAATCAATTCTTTGCAAAGCGCAAATTCAGAATGGAGTCAATTCAGTCTGCCATTGCAAACATAGAAGAGGGAGACTTCCTGGCGTCAGTCGATCTTCAGGACGCATACTTGCACATCCCTATTCTAAAATCACACAGGAAATATCTACGGATCGCTCTTCTCTTCAATCACCAGATTCTCCATTTTCAATTCACTTGCCTACCATTCGGCATTACCTCGGCACCTCGAGTCTTTACAAAAGTGGTAGTGATCCTGACTGCAGCTCTGCGCCTACAGGGGATATGTGTAACACCCTACCTAGACGACTGGCTAGTCAGAGCCCCCTCAGAAGTTTTGTTAAGGCATCATCTTCACAAAACCCTTCAAATACTGGACTCTCACGGTTTTATTGTGAACATAAAGAAGTCTTCTCTGATCCCTACTCCAATCATTCCCTACCTTGGGTTCACAATAGACACCCTTCAGATGAGGTTGTTCCTTTCACATCAGAGGGCTTCCAATATTCAACAGACAGTGCAGGATCTTCTACAAACCAATCACTGCTCAGTAAGGAAGGCGATGAGGGTCCTAGGTATGATGACATCATCCCTGGAAGCTGTTCCATGGGCCGGGGCCCATTTAAGGATACTTCAGGACTGCATTTTGTCCCAGTGGAACAGGAGCCAAGACTCTTTGGAGAAGCCTATCAATATTTCTCCTGTAGTGAAGAAGGATCTCCTTTGGTGGATGCATCCTCAACGCTTCCTGTGGGGCAGATCCCTCAGGACTCCGATTCAGACGGTCCTCACCTCGGATGCCTCAGGCTTAGCCTGGGGTGCTCATGTGGGGGACCTTTGGGTACAAGAAGCCTGGTCTCGGAAGGAGCTTCTAATGTCGTCCAACTTGAAAGAGCTTACGGCAATCAGGAAGGCGCTCATCCATTTCAGGTCCGAAGTTCTCCACAAGGCGGTTCAAGTTCAGTCAGACAACTTAGCCACAGTTTTTTACCTGAACAAACAGGGGGGAACACGAAGCCCCTCAATGCAGAGGGAGTGTGCCCGCATCATGCTCTGGGCAGAGGAGAATCTTTTTTCCCTGACGGCCGTTCACATCAGAGGTGTGGACAATGTGAGAGCGGATTGGCTCAGCAGGAATTCGGTCCTGCCGGGAGAGTGGGAACTGAACCCTTTGGTTTTCAGGAAGATCACCTCCATGTGGGGGTTGCCCGAATTGGATGCAATGGCGAACTTCCAGAACAAGAAACTTCCACAGTTCTGCTCTCTATCCAGTGTGGGGAACCCACTGGCGATAGACGCCCTGTCGATAAGCTGGAGAAGGCTTTTCATCTATATCTTTCCTCCGATTCCAGTGATCCCGAAAGTACTGCAGAAAATTCGGGACGAGAAGGTGAGAGCAGTAGCAATCCTACCATTTTGGCCCAGGAGGGCATGGTTTCCGCTAGCCTTGAATATGGCAAAGAGTCAGGTCTGGAAACTACCCATCCAGAAAAACCTTCTTCTCCAATCGGGGATGCTCCATCCAAACCTCGAGAAACTCCAGCTTGCGGCATGGAATTTGAACACAGAACCTTGACGGCTCAAGGCCTATCTCAGGAGGTTATAGCTACCCTTTTGGCCTCTAGGAAGCCTGCTACCCTGAAAGTCTACAGTAGAGTGTGGTCCCTATACTCGGCCTGGTGCGCCAGGAGCTCATCTTCTCCTGAACAGGTAGCATCTCTGTTGCAATTTTTACAAGAGGGCTTCCAAAAGGGGCTGAAACCGAACACTCTGAGGGTCCAGCTGACCGCCATTAATTCCTACCTAAACGGAACATTTTCGAAAACACCTCTCGTCAGCAGGTTTTTCAGAGCCATTAAGAAGATACGACCATCCTTCCATAAGCCGCTACCAGCCTGGAGCTTGCCTTTAGTGCTGAAGAGGCTAACGTCACCTCCCTTCGAGCCTCTGGAGAGTTCATCCTTAAGGTTCCTCACTTTCAAATGTATCTTTCTGGTAGCAATTACATCCGCCAGAAGAATAAGTGAGCTTCAGGCCCTGTCATCCAAAGAACCCTATCTCAGGTTGCTTCCGGATGCGGTTGTCCTAAGAACTATGCCGGGTTTCCTTCCCAAGGTATCCACCTCCTCGAATATTAATCAAGAAATTGTCTTGCCTGTATTTGAGGATGGTTCTGAAGATGATCTGCACCTCCTGGATGTAAAAAGAACCATCTCTGCTTACCTACAGAGAACCTCGGAATTCAGACAGTCTGAGGCACTGTTCCTACAGTTCCAAGGGCCAAACAAGGGGAAAAAAGCAAGTAAATCTTCACTGGCAAGATGGATTAGGGACACCATCAAGCACTGTTACCTTTTAGAAGGCAAAGATTCCCTCTTCTCTTGAGAGCTCACTCTACAAGATCTACAGCTGCGTCCTGGGCTGAGAAGTATCACGTTCCAATGGACCAGATCTGTAAAGCGGCTACGTGGGCTTCACCGAACACCTTCATAAGACACTACAGAATCGATGTAGTATCGTCCGAGGGATCGGCCTTTGGCTCAAGAGTGCTTCAGGGTGCCTTAAACCATTGATATCCCTCCCTTTCTTTTTGCACTGCTTTGCAAATCCCATTGTGTGCCGCCGTAGGACGACCAGAAATAGGAAAATTTATTCTTACCTGAAATTTTCTTTTCCTGTAGTCCGTAGGCGGCACAGCTTTCCCTCCCATTAAAATTACTATATTGCTGCATAAGATACGTCTGTGTGTGTTCTTGGGGGCGGTTTATAGGCTCAAGGCAGGTGGATTCACTGCGCTTAATCAATTTAACTTGTCTCACTGCTTGTTTAAGTTTTCTTCCTTTAGGGGTTAGAAGGGAGCTTAACCCATTGTGTGCCGCCTACGGACTACAGGAAAAGAAAATTTCAGGTAAGAATAAATTTTCCTAATATTATCTTGCTCCGGCAATACACCAGAAGTTTTTAGAATATATAGAATTATCAATACTTATATATATATATATATATATATACTTGGTGATCCTAGGATCTAATTAGATTAAATTTTGGATTCTCATATTTTTGTTTTTGTTTGTTATTCATTCCACTGTTCCTGTTTGGCATACTTCTTTCCATAGCAGTTCTATTTGTGTCTGGTTTCTCTTTCCCGTTTTTTTTTTCTCAGTTCGCCATGTTTCGGGAACATGAGTGGGAGGCCCTAATGGCGGGCTACTACAAGAGCCTCGATGAGAGGGAATCTTCTCACACTGAGGTACTGTCTTTATTTATGCAATTGAGAAAGGTGGTAGAAAAGAAGGCAGCCTCATTTTGGCACATTAAGAGTTTCAAACAATATATGAGAGTAAATGTAAATCCCTTCGCTCTGAGGATTCAGATCTTCCCTATTTTGGAAGACATTGATATGGCTTTCAAGCAAAAATGGGAGGATAATTTGCAGAATTGTACCATGACGATGATGCGACTCCTCATTGAGGAATATGAAAAATGCATCATCGTCATTGATAAGGATATCGATTTAATCTATAATAAACTACAACCTTTTAATAAACTGGCAACATTTAGGAAACAGGTGTAAGGGTCAAAAATAATCTGGATGTGTTTACCAGAGAGACATTAGCTACAAAGAAGAAGAAGTTTTTGGAGGGATCAAATGGCATTCCGTGAGGGAAAGGCATATAGATAGCAGCATAATAACAAAACAAAACCCTCAAAATATAAAACAAAAAACACAATACCATGAAAGAGGTCCTAATTCCACTCTCAGTTCATCAGCATCTTCCTCTTTTTCACAGAGCTCAAGAAAAACTCAGAAAAAAGGTCTGAAGACAAAACGTATGCGTTCTGGCGATGATACTATAACGAAGAAACGAATGATGGAACAACCATCGGTACAACAACATTCCACACCCTCACTGTCCGGAGTCACCCTTAATGCAGGGAGAGGTAACGCACGTGGTGTGATAGGTTCTCGTATGATAGGGCCTATAGGTGATGGGTCATCAACCTCTTCTCACACGGGAACACCCTTTTCACATGACACTTCAATTTATGATACACCACACGATGAGAAATATTGACATAAGCAACCAATAGAACAGAATAGTCTTGAGACAGAGAATTTTGAGACCCTAAATATCATTAATTTGATTGATTATGTATTATCAAAAGCAGAAACATCTGTTTTATCTAAAGGTTTACATTTCTGCCCAGATTCAGATATGGATACCTTTGACACTATAAAAGATATCCAATTATTTGCAAGACGTCTTTTCGTTAAAAGTCTATACTTAAAAAATGTTGAAACAGTTGAAGATGTACAGTCAGACAAAGTGCTGGACACTTTAGTGAGTCTACTTGAGGAATACGACCCTACCGATTTAATCGATAGTGTTGACATTGTTGATTTATTGCAGCAACAGGTTGAACCTAAAAAAATGTAACCTGTTACATGCCTCCCAACCTTTAAGAAAAAAATCACACAAATTCCCCCACCTGTCCGAAAATTCCACCCAGCGCATTTCGCAAATTTGCTGAAACCTCGGGATTAAAAAAAAAAAAGGGGGTGGCCTTCTCATCTTTATTTGTTGCACATGCAAAAATCATGTCATCTATACATTTGCAAATGGAAGCGGTCCTCTACCCATTTCTGTCTGGCTTGCTGGGAGTTTAGAAATGTGTGAATGAAAACTCAAAGAAATGCTTTGAACTTAGCAACCCTCAAATGAATGGGAATGAAAAGTCTCCTGCAGCTACTGATGCATTTTAAGGTATTAATCCCTTCATCAGAGTGGTAAAACCCTAAAACATGTCAGTAGTGGCAGGAGACTTCTCACGGCCAGAAGAGGATAGAGGATTGCTTTAATCGTCAATTTCATGTTTCTGTTTCCATCTTCTAATGCCTCTGGCCAGAGGACTGCTTCCATCTGAGGTTTTTGTGGAGATACAGATTAATTGAAATATGATGACCCTGATTTAATTGTAATTTTTGTATGCACTTATTATGGTTTATTAAAGTAATTGTAAATGTTTGCCTTGTAAAACAACCCATTCAATTTAAAGCAAAACTCCAGGCTCTTTCTGAAAAAATTAAGTCCGCAGCTACAAATACTGTAAATGCTGACTTTTTTGTAATCAATCTTTTCCTTTATTAAGACAAATTTCAATATACAACACAGAAATATAAACACATACCACAAAAAATAACTAAAAAAATCCAATCATTTACATAAAACACCATACCCCCCTTCCCCAAAAATATGCACTGGAGCCCCGATCAGGCCGTCTCCCGAGAAGAAAAATAAAAATAAAAAATCCTTTAAAAAAAAATATATATATATATACACACACATACACCACTCCCATTTATTTATTCCTAATCAAAACCCACTTCATACAACCCACTGTTCAGAGATATATTTAAGAAAGGAGCCAACTACCTACACTCTACCCGCTATTTCTTTTGATCTCCTTTCTTCTTCAACCTTGTCTTCCCTAGAAAATGGAAAATGGATTGGGGAGTCGACCCGTGTGGGGCTACTCCACGGGACGCAGAGACACACCGGGAAAATACGGTACCAGGATAGTAGACTGAAGGATATGTTTGTGTTATTGCCTTTGACTGTCCTGTACTTCTATATCTTACTGTACAGACGTATTGTTTCCTACCCGATTGGGGTGTTGTAACCCCCGAATGTCATGTTTGTTTGCTTTTGGTCCGCACGGATCGACTTTCCTTTTTTGATGATAAATAAAAAAAAAAAAAAAAGAAAGGAGCCAACAGCGCCTTATTATGTGATTCTAACAACCAACATCCCCCAAAAAAAGAAATAATAAAAAAAAAAATACAAAAAAAATTTGAATTACTGTTATCGTGACTTATTGAAATGTGTATTCACCTCTACAGTATATAACCTCCCCTGACTTTCGTGATCTTTCCCATTTTCCCTTCCCCCCTCCTCCCCCTCCACTCTCCCCCCAAACCTCCCCACCAACCTCCCCCCTCTGTGTACCTCTTTTAAGTGTTACCCATTCCGTGCCTGGGGGGGGGGAGAAAGAAAGAAGAAGAAGAAAAAAAACAAAAAAAAAAAACCTCCCACCTCCTCTCGATTTCCCCTCGCCAGACGCATCCCCCGAGCTACCCCATCCCCCAAGAGTTTAATCTACCCCTATTTCAGAGGAGTAGTGCAACCATCCTGACCATGTGTCTTTAAATTTGTTCTGTTGATCCTTAACCGTATGCACCCATCTCTCTGCTTCTAACATTTTTTCACTTCCCCTTTTCAATCCATTATAGTGGGACATCTAGACCAGTGGTCATCAACCCTGTCCTCCAGGGCCCACTAACAGGCCAGGTTTTATGTATTACCATGTGGAGATGCAGTCTAGAATACTGCAATCACTGAGCAGTAAATGATATCACCTGTCATGTTATTCAGTTATCTTGCAAACCTGGCCTGTTAGTGGGCCCTGAGGACAGGGTTGATGACCACTGATCTAGACTGTCTCCAGAATCTGGGTATCAGTATTTTAGCTGCATTTAATAAATGTGGTGTAACACTTCTCTTATAATTTTTTTCCGATGAAGGCATACCATGAAAAATAAAGTGTAATGGAGGTAATTCTATAGGTCTAAGTGTCATTCTTTAAATCCAGGGTGCTATTTCCTGCCAAAATACCTTCATTTTTGGGCAATGCCACCATAAATGGAGAAATTGACCCCTTTAATTGCACCCCCTCCAACAGTTGGCATACACCGATAGATATATCTGAGCCAGTCGGACCGGTGTTCAGTACCATCTGGTTAGAAACTTGTAGGACATCTCTTGTATAGAGGAACTTATTGACGTATGGTGTGTTGTCCCCATCAGCCTTTTCATTTGCTCCGATGTAAAATTATATCCCAACTCCCTTTCCCATTCACAAATTAAATAAGGGGTTGTCGCACTTTGGACACTCAGGACCAACCTATACATTCAAGATAACATATGGCCCAGCTTTCCTCAAAAACAGTCAGAGGGTTTGCTGGCCTAATCTGAGGTTTCCACTTATTGAACAGATCCGTCAACTGACGATATTTCCAATCGGCTATTGATACCTCCCCTAATGTCTATACCAGATATGCCAGTGTACTTCCCTTGTGGAGCCAACCATTCCCCAATGTTCTAAACTCCCCTTCTCCTCCCCCGAAGGGAAATCCCTCCAGAGGTTTTATGGGGGATATTGGGGGGGGGGGCGAACCTTCCCATATTATTAATTCTATCCCAAATAGATAGTGTTGTCTTTTTGTTAGCGGTGAGGCAGGAATCCAAGGCGCTCCTGCCAGGTTCCTACCTGCTAATGTTTTTTCCAGGGGTACCCAAAGTTTATTACCAGAGTCGTGGCACTGTAGTAGGATACCATATCTGGAAGGCCCACCGACCCTCTCCCTTTGGTCTCCTCAAAATCTCATATGCCAACCTAGGATGTTTATCTCCCCACACAAAGGTCGTAAAAAGCCCTTCTTATTTGTTTAAAGAATATCTGTGGCAGTGTTATGAAAAAAGTATATAGGACATAAATATGCCTGGGGATTACACTAATTTTAAGCGCCTTTACCCTACCAAACCACGTTAGAGTGTGGCTTCTTCACTTCTGCAAATCCTTTAATATATATAACCAGGGGTCTATAGTTTAGATCATATAGGCACTTTACATCTGAGGATATATAAATCCCCAGATAAAATATAGAATCCAAGCGCCAAACAAAGGGGAAGGATCGTTGCAACTTTTTCCTCATCTTCAAGGGCACATGGCTTGGCATTAACACAGACTTTTCAATATTTATTTTAAAATTGGATAAAAGGCCAAACATAGCAATATCAGCAATAGATCGATCTGCATAAGCTGATATCTTATGTTCCATTGATCCAATACAAATCCTATTGATCTTCCTATTTCCCCTGATTGTACGCAGAAAAGGTTCCAGCACCTTAGCAAATAACAATGGGGACAATGGGCACCCCTGCCTAGTCCCGTTCCGTATCTCAAAATAATCTGATAATCTACCATTGACTTTAACCCTTGTCGTTATCCATCCCATCATCCGTTCTCTCAGACCCATCTCCCTCAAAACTCTGACCATAAACTCCCATCCCATCCTATCGAATGCTTTTTCAGCATCCATTGAAATGACTACACTCGGAGTTTGGTTCGGTCCTTTATGTATCCAATTTAGCTCATGCAGGGCCCGAATAGTATTATCTCTGGCCTCTCAGCCCTTCATGAACCCTGTTTGATCTGGGTGGATCAGTTAACTATACGATCCTGTAATCTTAGGCCTGTACACACGACCGGATCTATCCGTTGGGATTTATCCACAGATCAGTTCCAGCGGATAGATCCGGTCATGTGTACGGCCTAGCGGACATTTATCGGCGGATAAAAATCCAGTCGACGGATTTCAAGTGGATAAAAATTTCTTAGCATGCTAAGAAATCTATCCGCTTGAATCCTGTCCAGCGGATTGATCCGGTGGTCTGTACAGACTCACCGGATCAATCCGTCCGCTCCCCTCCCTCGCATGCGTCGTAATGATTCGACGCATGCGTGGAAGTCTTTACCTTCCAGCGTAGCGCACGTCGCGGCAACGGCGCGACACGTCACCGCGGATGGATTCCGCGCGGATTTCGATCTGATGGTGAGTACAGCCATCAGATCCAAATCCGCCAGAGGATTTATCCGCTGGAAACGGTGTGTACGGGGCCAAAATCTTCGCCAGGAGTTTAGTGTCAGTGTTAAGAAGGGAGATAGGTCTGTAGCTGGCACAGCACTGGGGATCTTTCCCCACCTTCGGGAGAACCGTCACATAAGCCAGCAGTGCCTCCGGAGGCAATGGATTAGAGGCTAAGACAGAATTGAGATATCTACAAAGGGGAACCAACAAAGTTGAGGAAAATATGTAATACATATTTGTAAAGCCATCGGGTCCCAGGCTTTTACCCAATGGTGAAGTCAGAATCACTCCACCTAACTCTTCAATGGAGATTTGTCAGAGAGCTAACTTCGGCGCATGCCTGTGCGCAAATGGCGCGCGCGCATGCTATGTCCGGCGGCACGGGCGCCCGTGAACCAATCGGAGGCCTGACCTGCCTACTTAAACCAGCCCCTGTCCCATGACGGGTTGCTGGTTTGTTGTCAGCTCCTGCTACTGAACTTCCTGTACCTGTGCCTGAACTTGCTTTGACCCGGACAGCCTCGACGACTCTGCTCTCTCCTGAACCTGACCCCTGGCTCGCCCCCTTGGATTTGCTGCTGTCTCCAACCCCTGACCTCTGGCTTGTACTTCAGACTTGTTACCTTCTCCAGCCCTTGACCTTCTGCTTGCATCCCGGATCCGCCTACAGTCTTAGCCTTTGAAACTTGCTCTCAGTTTGTCTGAACTGTCTCAGTACCTGATCCACGGCCTGTCTCCAGTGTTCTTCCACCTGCTAAGCTTCCTGACCAGCACCATCTATCAAGCTTCAGCTTGTCTGCTGGTACCGGTGCCTCTTTGCGCCATCCCCCCTCTGTTTCACCTTCAGCATTTCGGTCTCGGTGAGTACATACCTGACAAGATTGCTTTTTCCATTTCCTCCAGGGCCTCAGACGGGATGGCCTGTAACTCTGAGGCCTCAAGATATTCCCAAATTCTGTCCGCCTGTCCACCTTCTGCTGCCCCCACCAGAGGCTGAATCTATATTATATAAGGATGTGTAGAAGCAATGGAACTCAGCTGCTCTATTGCTTGGGTGTCTACTATCTGCTTATTGCCTGTCTTTATAGTATGAACATGGCGTGAATCCTGTTGTTTCTTTAGTTGTCTAGCCAATAGGGATGAGCCGAACCCCCCCCCGTTCGGTTTGCCCCAGAACCTTCGAACGGACCGAACGTTCGCGCGAACTTTAGGACCCCATTGAAGTCTATGGGACTCGAACGTTCAAATTCAAAAGTGCTAATTTTAACGGGTTTGGGGACCCGGGTCTTGCCTCAGGGAACATGTATCAATGCAAAAAAAGTTTTAAAAAACTGAAGTTTTTTCGGGAGCAGTGATTTTAATGATGCTTAAAGTGAAAAAAAAAAATAGAAAAATTCCATTAACCACTTAAGACCCGGACCATTATGCAGCAAAAGGACCTTGCCCCTTTTTGCGATTCGGCACTGAGTCGCTTTAACTGACGATTGCGCGGTCATGCGACGTTGCTCCCAAACAAAATTGCGTCCTTTTTTTCCCACAAATAGAGCTTTCTTTTGGTGGTATTTGATCACCTCTGCGGTTTTTATTTTTTGCGCTATAATAAATTTCCCTAAAAAAAAGATTTTAAAAAAATATTTTCCTCAGTTTAGGCCGATACGTATTCTTCTACCTATTTTTGGTAGAACAAATAAATAAAAATTGCAATAAGCGTTTAACGATTGGTTTGCGCAAAATTTATAGCGTTTACAACATAGGGGATAGTTTTATTGCATTTTTATAAATATTTTTTTTTTTACTAGTAATTTTGACACATTTTTGGGACCATTGTCAGTTTCCCAGCAAAAAGTGCTATAAAAATGCATTGATTACTGTGAAAATTGCAGTTTAGGAGTTAACCACTAGGGGGAGCTGTAGGGGTTATGTGTGACATCATATGTGTTTCTAACTGTAGGGGGGTAGGGCTGGACTTGTGACATCATTGATCGTCTTTCCCTATATCAGGGAACAGACGATCAATGACACTGCCACTGTGAAGAATGGGGAAGGTGTGCTTACACATACCTCTCCCCGTTCTTCAGCTCCTGTGACTGATCGTGGGACACTGGTGGCGATCGGGCCCACGGGTCCCGTTCGCGACCCACGGCTGGGAACTTAAAGGGGATGTACATGTACGTGCCTGTGCCCAGCCGTGCCATTCTGCCAACGTATATCGGCGTTAGGCGGTCCTTAAGTGGTTAAATATCGTACTTGCTGGGTGTCTATAGTATGCCTGTGAAGTGCCACGTGTTTAGAACTGTCCCTGCACAAAAGGACATTGAATATTACAAACGCACTATATAAGAACAGTGCACACACTCTGCAATAATCACTTTAGAGTCCAATATAAAATGACTGCACAGATTCTGTTGGACTCTGGAACAGGGGTGCAAATCTTCAGCTTATACTTCCATCAGGTAAAGATATATGAATTGGCCGCTTACCAACTCAGATGGATCTCTGTTACGGAGATCAAATGGGCTCAGCATATGGAGGTTAATCCAACAGGCTCAGACTCTGGAAGGTTAATTCACAGAAGGAATCCTACACTCCTTGACGGTCTTTCACATCTCCAAGGGACATCACACGATCATAAGGTCAGCTGCAGTGGCGGCCCGTCCATAGGGGGCGCCCGGGCGCCGCCCCCCACCTCCTGTAGTCAATTTTTTTTTTCAAACGGCCCCTTTAAGAAAAAAAAATGTAATTTAAAAAAATCCTTTGCCAAATGCACTATGTGGCGCCGGCCACGTGCATTACGGGAAGCGCTACGTCCATGCAATCACAAGATTGCAGACGCGGCACTTCATTTGCGGGCTTTAGTACCGCCTTGTGGCGCTTACCGAGCCGCCACAGCATCTGCCCGGCGCTCGTAGTAACTATTACTACGGCCGGGCAGTTTGATTGACATCTAAGGTCATGATGTCACTTCCTGTTTTCTCTCTCTCATTGCGCCCGAGAGAGAGAGAGAAAACCCGGAAGTACTGTATGAGGAGCAGACTCCTCCATAGACTCCTCCACAACGGTAAGTGCTACTGCTGCTGCTGCCCCTCTGTGTATATTATATCTCTACGATCGTCGGCGGCACCCCCGTCCCCCCCCTTATCATCATCTTTAAAAATAATGTTATTTTTCAGGGGGAATTTCGGCGGCACCCCCCCCTCCCCTTATCTGTAAAACGAATGTGATTTTCTGGGGGAAATTCGGCAGCAACCTTCCATCTTCCTATACCACCACCCACCACCCCAACCCCCCCGCTTGTCAGCTTTATAATTAATGTAATTTTCAGGGGGAATTTCGGCAGGACACCCCCCCGCCACCGCAATTGATGGGACAGGTGATGCAATTGATGGGACAGGTGCTGCTATTAATGGGACAGTCGCTGTATTTGATGGGACAGGTGATGCAATTGATGGGACAGGTGATGCAATTGATGGGACAGGTGATGCAATTGATGGGACAGCCGCTGCTATTGATGGGACAGCCGCTGCTATTGATGGGACAGCCGCTGCTATTGATGGGACAGCCGCTGCTGTTGATGGGACAGTCGCTGTAATTGATGGGACAGTTGATGCAATTGATGGGGCAGTCGATGCAATTGATGGGGCAGTCGATGCAATTGATGGGGCAGTCGATGCAATTGATGGGGCAGTCGATGCAATTGATGGGGCAGTCGATGCAATTGATGGGGCAGTCGATGCAATTGATGGGGCAATTGATGGGACAGGTGCTTCTATTGATGGGACAGTTTTAATTTTATATTACAATGTAATAGAAATAATGCGCTTCAATCATCCTGACACCATAACAACCATGGTGCCGGGATGATTGAAGTATCTTTATCTGCTGATTGTTAAACTTTCTAGAATGCACATATTTCTATTGTTGTGTAGGATCTGGGCCTGCTGTCCCTCTCTCTCCCTCTAACCCTCGTTCATCTCAGATGCTAACCACACCACCTTAGAGCTACGTCCACTATTTTGATGAAACCACGCCCAATTCCAGCAAGTGGGAGGGGTCAAAAAGGAAGGGCGGGGTCTGGCGCCCCCCCATCCTAAAACTTCACCAGCCGCCACTGATACAGATATTTATATAGATCCAAAAATGTACACAGGGCTTTTACATACTATATATATATATATATATATATATATATATATATATATATATATATATATAGTATGTAAAATGTATATGCTTTATACATTTGCACTGTACTGTCTTTGGATGGATTTGTCACAGTACTGAATACCTCTCTTCAGAATCTTTTTGGCAAGAGGTTAAGGGCTCATTTACACCAGATGCACTCGGATGTGTTTTTAAACACAGTATAGATGCTTATGCAAGAATTTTGAATGTATTTCAATAGGTCTAGTTTACACTATTGTGTTGCATTTAAAGGAGTGCAGCATGTTAATTTTTTTTTGTTGCACCACAAACAACTAACTGTAAGAGCCCATTCACACAGGGGCAACACGACTTCTAGCAGGACTTTGGGAGGCAACTTGGACACGACTTGAGTATGAATCATCAGGCAACTTACAAGGCAACTTCAAGTTGCCTCCAGGACAGAACAAGGCAACTTCAAGTCGCCTCCAAGACAGGAGGTTTTCCAGTGGCCAATCAAACAACAATCAGCTCTGTGGGAGGGAGGGGGAGGGAGGGGTTTGCCTGAGAAATGTATGTTATCTTCCTGTATTGTTGCTTCAGTTAAGACAGTGATCAGACTTCTGAGGCGACTTTCATTGAATTCAATGGGTACAAGTAGCCTACAAGTCGCCTAAAAGTCAGATTGAAGTAGTACAGGAACCTATTCTGAAGTCGGAGCGACTTCAGTAGTGTACATTAAGATGGCTCCCATTCACTTACATTCCTTTTCTCGACCACGCGACTTGGGGCAACTCGAAGTCGGATCCCAGGTCGCCCCAGTGTGAACCGGCTCTAAATGCAACACAGTAAAAAAAACAATTGTTGATAAGTGGATATTTCATTGGTAACAATAGCTATCGCATGATTGTCACACTAAAATAATTTTTGTTTGATTGTACATCAATTTTTTCTATTTTATGTAATAAAAATTTTATACTATATCTCTGACTGATTATCAGTTTTTCCTATGGTGTCATCAAAGTCTACCTAAGCCTCTTTCTTTCATACAATAAAACAAAAAAACAAAGCATAAATAATGTTTAAGAAACACACCACAAATGCACTGTGCAACAAAAATTGACTGCAAATGTACTGTACGCTCATGATGATCAGCACACTGAATGTTACATTTGTGGGGTAAACAAGCCCTAACTTGTGTGAGAAGCAAATTACTGCAAGAAAATCTAGCCACTGAAGTTCCTGGTACATAAAAAAAAAAAGCATTGAGATGTAAATGCTCACTTACAGTATAATTGTCACTTTGTCCAATGTCCACTAGATGGCAAAACACAACCGCAGCAAAAAAAGCAGCCTACAAAAGCATATACATTTGTGTTTGTATCAGCATGAGCAGAGTCTCCACATACAGTAGATGGCAAATTGTCATCATTATTGAGCTTTGCAGGAAGCAACAATGGCTTAAAGCCCAACTCTAAACCGCAACTATTTAAGTTGTGAATAGGGAAGGGTTACAAGTTATGTCAGACATTTTTAACCACTTGCCACCCATGCCAATTCTGACATTCTGTCATACATGTAAAAATCTTTTTTTTATTTTTGCTAGAAAACCAAAAAGTGATATCTTTTTTTTCAGCAGAGGCCCTCGAGAATATAGTCGGTGTTGCAATTTTTTGTCACAGTATTTGCGCAGTAGTTTTTCAAATAAATGCATTTAATTAATTTTAGTGCACACAAAATATAATGCCTAATTTTTTGGTAAAGTATAAGGGCTCTTTCACACGGGACGGATCCGTGATGATCCACCCTGTGAACCTCCGCTTGCTCAGCGGGGATCGCCCCACTGTTCATCCGCTGACCCTTGCAATCTCATAGGGATCAATGTATGTCCATTTTTCATCCGAAAACGGATGGATGAAAAACAGACATATGGTCCGCATGTGTAAATAATGATGTTTTTTACTGTGAGTAAATAGATACCAAAGATGTCATGCTTTAAAATGACATACACCTGTGGAACGGTGCCAAATTATGGTACCTACAAATCTTCACAGGTGTCGCTTTAAAAGCCCTTACAGGTTACCAGTTTAGAATTAAAGGAAATCTGGAGCCACAATTAATGCCTTTTCTCTGACATTCGCGGTGATGCCTTACATGTGTGGTGTTATCAGCGTTTACATATGCATGCGAGACCTATGCATTTGCACCTGAGCACGGGGCACTTTAAAAACTTTTTAAAATGGTAGAATTTAATTTTATTTGAAACTTTTTTTTTTTTTACATTCTTTTACTTTTTTTTTTATTAACTTTACTGCTATCACAAGGGATATACACATTTCTTGTGAGAGCATGGGCTTTGACAGGTCAGCATTATGGACAGATTTGGGATTCACAAGACCAGACTTCAGCTTTAAAAAAAATCTCATGGTTATCAGTGGGCTTATCAAATAAACCCTGCCATAGTTGTCAGTGGACATAGAAATAAATCCAATTTGTGTCGATATGAGAAAATATAAACCCTGCCAGTGGGTGTTAACATACACCTTGTTAGTGTCAGTGGGAGTAGTAATACAACTCTACAGCTGGTGTCAGAGGGAGCACTAATAAAACCCCATCATTGGTGTCAGTGGGAGCAGTAATAAAACCCCATTGTTGGTGCAGGGGCTGATCCAGAGTCTAGTCTCGGGAGGGGCACTGCCAGAGTAAGGTGATCAAATACCACCAAAAGAAAGCTCTATTTGTGGGAAAAAAAGGACATCAATTTTATTTGGGTGCAGCGTCGCACGGCAGCGCAATTGTCAGTCAGGTAAAGTAACGCAGGGCAGTATCACAAAAAATGGCCTGGTTATGAAGGGGGGGGGGGGGTAAAACTGAGATGAAGGGGTTAAGATTGAACACGTTTTAAGGACTTTTTCTCTTTCTTTCATACATAATGACAGTTATTCATTTATTTTGTTAGGGTGGGGGAGGGGCAATGAGATGAGCGGGATCCGATAATTGCACTAGTCTGTCCGCACTCCGCAGGCACCATTAGATGCTTCTTCCTGGGTTCATGCCTATCTGCACTGCATTGTGATGAAGATGGAGGGAGAAGGTGGGTGGAGCCAACACTCAGGGGCCAAGGCCTGCAGTGTAGAAGATGGAGGGAGGAGGAGCTGAGGGACGGAGCCCACACTCTCGCTCAGGGACTCGAGTCAGGCGCGCGCCTCTCTCACTGATTCTCTGACGTGATTCTGAGCATGCGCACTGGGATGCGTCCACGGGACGACGCATGCGCCGTTCATTATACGCAACTGTCTGAGCCTCAGTCCATCATTTGCATGGGGTCACGCCTCATTTGCATGGCTCATGCCCACTTCCACATATGCCGGCTTACGCTTACGCCTAGGAAACTCAGCGCAGATTTGGCAGCACTGGCTTTGTGAATCCAGTGCTTGCCTCTCTGCGCTGCGTCGGTGCAGCGTATATTAGATACGCTACGCCGGCATAAATATGCGCCAATGTATGTGAATCCGGGCCATTGACTTCCTGTGCAGCCTCTTCTTCTCCCAGTCTAGGCTTCTGTGGATTACAAGAAGCTGATGGCATGTCAAATTCAGGTTGTTGACAAGGCATGTATAAAAAAAATTCCTTTAAAGTGGTTGTAAAACCTCAGACATGAAATATGAACAAAGCATATCACTCTAGTGCAGGGGTAGGCAACCTTAGAGAGATAGAGATCTACTTGAACAACACTGGTGAAGTCAAAGATCACCAGGCACATTGTCCTGTTAGGGCCGGTTCACACCAGAACGCAGTGCCAGAAAGGCATGTTCCATGCGTGTTTCCTGCATCATGTTCTAAATGCACGTCTTTGTAATCTACTGCAGGTGATAATACATTGTTAACCCAAACCGTAGATCGCAAACGCAATGTGTTAGTGGACACAAGATTGGCACAGTGCATTTTTGAATGTAGTGCATGAACTACTATTTGTGCAGTCTGATGTGATTTGCAACCAGGGCGGGGTTTACATCTCAGGAGCCTATAGGCAGAGAATAAAAAAAAAAAAGAGACAGTAATGTCCTGTACACACGATCGGTTCATCCGATGAAAACGGACCGATGGATTTTTTATCAGATATCCGATGAAGCTGACTTTCATCAGTCTTGCCTACACACCATCAGTTAAAAATCCGATCGTGTCCAACACGGTGACGTAAAACACGACGTGCAGAGAAAAATGAAATGTAATGCTTCCGAGCATGCGTCGACTTGATTCTGAGCATGCGTGGATTTTCGACCTATGGATTTCCCCACAGACGATCGTTTTTTTCTATTGGTTTTTTAACTATCAGATAATTTTAAAACAGGTTCTACGTTTTTTCACCGATGGGAAAAAAAACGATGGGGCCCACACACGATCAGTTCGTCTGATAAAAACGGACCATCGGACCGTTTTTAACAGACGAACCGATCGTGTGTACAGGGCATAAGACTAATCAGAATGCAGGGTTAAGGAGTGCAATACGCTCAGAATGCAGGGTTAAGGAGAGGGTTACACTTAGAATGGAAAGATCAGGCGTGTGTTATGCTCAGAATGCAGGGGTCAGGAGTGTGTTGCGCTCAGAGTGCAGTTTTAGGAGTGCATTGCGCTCAGAGTGCAGGGTTCAGGAGTGCGTTAGGCTCAGGATGCAGAGTTCAGGGGGGATAAGAAGGGTCCTCTGCTTCCCCTTTCCCCTATAACGATGACCACTGGCCCCCCTCCACCTCCCATAGCAGTGTCCTACCTGTGTACACAGTGGAGAGGGCGAGGCAGCACAGATCTGGATAGAGGACAGGAGCTGGCAGAGTGACTTTTCATATTAGCAAGTTGGTGATTGGTTGCTTAGTTCTGCCCTGTGTCCTAGCAAACAATCCCCTGCGATTTAACTTACAAAGTAAGCCCTAAGTCCTGAGCTATGCTGCCTCCCATTCTCTGCTGTTTACTGATGATGATGATGACAGCGACAGTGGGGGGAGGAAGAGGGAGACCGGGATAGAAGGCGCTGCTGAGAAGGCTGTGTGGAGAGAGAAGGACCAGCAGCTAGAAGGCAGGCGTCAGTGCTGCAGGATCCTGTTTGCGGTCTACCTGTCACCTGCCTGCGGTCGGCAGGTGAACTACGATCGTCGGGTTGCTGACCCTCACTCTAGTGTGTACTTGTCTCAAGAGCACTAAGTGTCACTTTTTGTCTGCTGCTTCATTCCTCTACTATCAGCATGAATCATTTCTGACAAGTTTTTCTGATACCGAGAGAAAAATGGTGAAAGTGGAGGGATCTCCAGCTGATTGAGAGCCTCAGCGCTGTTCCTGTGTGTTGTGTGGAGTGAGTGTGTCTCCAGTCAGCTCTCAGAACTCTTTACTGAACTCTGCAGAATATAACTTCAGTTCTCCGCCCCCTTTTTTCTGCAATCTCAGACAAGCTTTATACAGTTGCCACAAAAAGTATGTGAACCCTTTTGGAATGATATGGATTTCTGCACAAATTGGTCATAAAATGTGAACTGATCTTCATCTAAGTCACAACAATAGACAATCACAGTCTGCTTAAACTAATAACACACAAATAATTAAATGTTACCATGTTTTTATTGAACACACCATGTAAATATTCACAGTGCAGGTGGAAAAAAGTATGTGAACCCTTGGATTTAATAACTGGTTGAACCTCTAGTTTCCTGTAGTTGCAGATCAGACGTGCCCAACGGTCAGGAGTAATTCTTGACCATTCCTCTTTACAGAACAGTTTCAGTTCAGGAATATTCTTGGGATGTCTGGTGTGAATCGCTTTCTTGAGGTCATGCCACAGCATCTCAATCGGGTTGAGGTCAGGACTCTGACTGGGCCACTCCAGAAGGTGTATTTTCTTCTGTTTAAGCCATTCTGTTGATTTACTTCTATGCTTTGGGTCGTTGTCCTGTTGCAACATCCATCTTCTGTTGAGCTTCAGCTGGTGGACAGATGGCGTTAAGTTCTCCTGCAAAATGTCTTGATAAACTTGGGAATTAATTTTTCCTTCGATGATGGCAATCCGTCCAGGCCCTGACGCAGCAAAGCAGCCCCAACCCATGATGCCCCACCACCATACTTCACAGTTGGGATGAGGTTTTGATGTTGGTGTGCTGTGCCTCTTTTTCTCCACAGTGTTGTGTGTTTCTTCCAAACAACTCAACTTTGGTTTCATCTGTCCACAGAATATTTTGCCAGTACTGCTGTGGAACATCCAGGTGCTCTTGTGCAAACTGTAAACGTGCAGCAATTTTTTTTTTTTGGACAGCAGTGGCTTCCTCTGTGGTATCCTCCCACAGAAATCCATTCTTGTTTAGCGTTTTACGTATTGTAGATTCGCTAACAGGGATGTTAGCATATGCCAGAGACTTTTGTAAGTCTTTAGCTGACACTCTAGGATACTTCTTCACCTAATTGAGCAGTCTGCGCTGTGCTCTTGCACTCATCTTTACAGGACGGCCACTCCTAGGGAGAGTAGCAGCAGTGCTGCACTTTCTCCATTTATAGACAATTTGTCTTATGCCCTGTACACACGATCAGTTCACACGATAAAAACGGTTTGAATGATTTTTTCATCAGATATCCGATGAAGCTGACTTTCATCAGTCTTGCCTACACACCATCAGTTAAAAAAACGATCGCGTCAGAACGCGGTGACGTAAAACACAACGACAAGCTGAGAAAAATGAAGTTCAATGCTTCCAAGCATGCGTCGACTTGATTCTGAGCATGTGTGTTTTTTTAACCGATGGATTTCCCCACAGACGATCGTTTTTTTCCATCGTTTTTTTTAACCATCAGATAATTTTAAAACAAGTTCCTAGTTTTTTCACCGATGGATAAAAAAAGGATGGGGCACACACACGATCGGTTCGTCTGCATCAGACCGTTTTCATCAGACGAACCGATCGTGTGTACACAGCATAACTGGACTTATGAACAGCAAGGCTTTTGGAGATACTTTTATAACCCTTTCCAGCTTCATGCAAGTCAAGTCAGTGGTTCTGTAATCCTGACTGGACGTCTACTGACGTCCAGCAGGATAACATGGGCGCGCGGTGATCGGTGCTGCATCTCTGATCTCTGTCCAATCACGACTGAGCACGATGTAAACAGGAAGAGCCGTTGATCCGCTCTTCCTCACTCGCGTCTGACAGACGCGAGTAGAGGTGAGCCGATTGTTTATCAGCGTAGCCCCCCCGCTGATTCCTACACTGGACCACCAGGGAAGCCACCAGGACCACCAGGGAAGGGGAAAACGTGGATGGCCAGGTATAGTAGGACAAACCCAAAAATTCTTTAAATATATTAATAGTAATAATGGAAAAATTCCCTAGGAGTATCCCTAGGAAAAACACTGCGCTAACAGGTGATCAATATAGTGAAAAAGCAGCTAGTACCTATTGCTCAAAATACCTAAAGCAAAAATTTGGTCCATCCTCGACGACGTCTTACGACGAAACGTGTGTAGGAGCGGCCAACAGCACGTACACGTCATCGCCTTTGCGGAAGTGAGCTACACACACGGAGAACAGCTGTTAGGATTCGATCGGATGCACGAGCCGTGCCTTGTTTACATGCAATTTTACATCTACTGAATTGTAAGTGCAATACTTTTCATTAAAAAGCCCTTATACTCACAGTACTTCACCATGGAGCATTCCTGTTCTTTTTTCCTTAAATATATGAGCACTCATCTCTCATGTGCTGGGGATTGAAGCTGAGGACTTGACCCTCCCTTTTTTACCTGCTGGATTTGAGTCTGCTTGAGAGGACTATAAACTATCGCTGAGCCCTATTGACCGCTATTAACGGTCAGAGGATCTGGTAAGCAGATTACATTTACCACACGGGTGTTTTCTTTCGGTGGAAGATTATTAATTTAGTTTCTTCACTATTGGAGACTTTATGGACTTCTACATTTATATTTTTTAATATCACCATTATTTTTGATTATTCATGAACTCACTTATTCTGAATTTTTCACTTAATCCTCCTGTTTTTTCCCATTTGTTATACCCATTTGGGTCATCACGCATTTATTAGCGCTGTACCTTTTTTGTATGTATATTAATAGTAAAAAGGTGAAGTCTGAGCATGTAGGCCCCTTACAAAAGGGGTGACTGAGGACAAAGAGAAGGCACATTTATTAAATGCTTTCTTCAGCTCTGTGTATACAATGGAGCATGGGGGAGCTCATGTCCATAATGGGGGTGGGAGTGACACAGCCCCAAATCCACAATGGCTCAAATGTGATATGGTCCAGAAATATTTAGACAGAATAAAGGTGGATAAAGCACCTGGACCAGATGGCATCTACCCACGGATCCTAAAAGAATTGAGCTCTGTAATTTCAAAGCCACTGTATCTAATATTTAGGGACTCATTAATGGCAGGAATAGTACCACTGTATTGGCTTAGGGTCAATGTGGTGCCCATATTTAAAAAGGGAACAACGTCTTTGCCAAGTAACTATAGACCTGTTAGTTTAACTATAGCTGGGAAGATACTGGAACGTTTAATAAAAGACCACATGGATGAGTTCTTGCTAGAAAAAAACTATTTAAGCAACAGACAGTATGGATTCATGAAAGACAGAAGTTGCCAGACAAACCCGATTTCCTTTTATGAAGAGGTAAGTAAAACCCTGGACAGAGGTGTGGCTATAGACATGGTATATTTGGATTTTGCAAAAGCGTTCAATACAGTTTCGCACACACGGCTCATGTGTAAGGTAAGGTCTACAGGATTGGAAATATCAGTTTGTAAATGGATAGAAAACCGGCTGAAAGACAGAATTCAGAGAGTCGTGGTTAATGATTCTTACTCTGAATGGTCCAAGGTTATCAGTGGTGTACCCCAAGGTTCAGTGTTGGGACCCTTTCTTTTAATATCTTTATAAATGATATTGGGTCTGAGATCAAAAGTAACATTTCTGTCTTTGCAGATGACACCAAGCTATGCAGTGGAATAACGTCCTTGCAGGATGTCGCCAATTTACAAGCCGACCTCAATGCTTTGTCTAATTGGGTGACTATGTGGCACATGAGGTTTAATGTTGATAAATGTAAAGTTATGCACTTTATAATCTCAATAATGACATGCAATGCCAAGCTGTGGTTTCCAAAGCGAGCAAAGTCCTTTCTTGTATTAAGAGAGGTATGGACTCCAGAGACATAGATATCATTTTGCCCCTGTACAAATCATTAGTAAGACCTCATCTGGAATATGCAGTTCAGTTTTGGGCACCAGTTCTCAAAAAGGATATCGGAGAACTGGAGAAAGTGCAGAGAAGGGCAACCAAACTGATAAGAGGCATGGAGGAGCTCAGCTATGAGGAAAGATTAGAGGAACTGAATTTATTCACTCTTGAGAAGAGGAGAATAAGGGGGGATATGATCAACATGTACAAATATATAAGGGGGTCCATATAGTGAACTTGGTGTTGAGTTATTCACTTTACGGTCCACACTGAGGACAAGGGGGCACTCTTTACGTCTAGAGGAAAAGAGATTATCTCCAAATACGGAAAGGTTTTTTCACAGTAAGAGCTGTGAAAATGTGGAACAGACTCCCTCCAGACGTGGTTCTGGCCAGCTCAGTAGATTGCTTTAAGAAAGGGTTGGATTCTTTCCTAAATGCACATAATATAACTGAGTACTAAGATTTGTAGGTAAAGTTGATCCAGGGAAAATCCGATTGCCTCTCGGGGTATCAGGAAGGAATTTTTTCCCCTGCTGTAGCAAATTGGATCATGCTCTGCTGGGGTTTTTGCCTTCCCCTGGATCAACTGTGGGTATGGAGTTGGGTGTATGGGATTGTACTGTGTTTTTTATTTTGTTTGTTAATTTTTTTGTGGTTGAACTGGATGGACTTGTGTCTTTTTTCAACCTGACTAACTATGTAACTACTATGGGCCAGATTCAGTGACAGCGGCGTATTTTTGTGCGGGCATAGCGCATCTCATATGCGCTACGCTGACGTAACTCTGAGAGGCTAGAGCAGTATTCACAAAGCACTTGCTCCCTAAGTTACATCGGCGTAGCGTAAATGGGCCGGCGTAAGCCCGCCTAATTCAAATTAGGAAGGTAGTGTTATATTAAAATTAGCCGTGACCCCATGTAAATGAATTCCCGAACGGCGCATGCGCGCGTGCATGCTCAGAATCACGTCGCATATACTCCTTAAGATACGTCGGCTCAATGCTTTCGACGTGAACGTAACCTATGCCCAGCCCCATTCACGTACGACTTCCGCAAACGACGTAAAATCCGACGGCTGTTCCGACGTCCATACCCTAACATGACTTACCCCTGCTTTATGAGGGATAACTATACGCCGGAAGTATGCCTTACGTAAACGGCGTAGCTTACTGCGACGGGCGCAAGTACGTTCGTGAATTGGCGTATCTAGGTCATTTAAATATTCAACGCGTAAATCAATGGAAGCGCCCCTAGAGGCCAGCGTAAATATGCACCCAAGATACAACGTCGTAGGAGACTTATGTCGGTCGGATGGAGCCAGAATTCAGGCGTATCTGGTTTCAAGAATACGGCGCATAGATACGACGGCGCATTCTAGAACTTACACGGCGTATCAACAGATACGTCGGCGTAAGTTCCTTCTGAATCTGGCCCTATGTAACTATGTACCACATGGCCATCCACATGTTAACATTTTTTTTGCAATAGATGCCAATCAGTGCCCACAAATGGGCACTGACTGGCAACATGGGCACAACATAGGAAACATTTAAAAAAGTGCCCAGCAATGCCACCACAAGTGCCACCCCTCAGTGTTCATCAGTGCCACCCCTCAGTGTCCATCAGTGCCACCCCTCAGCGTCCATCAGTGCCACCCCTCAGCGTCCATCAGTGCCCACCTATCAGTGCCACCTATAAGTACCCATCAGTGCCGCCCATAAGTACCCATCAGTGCTGCCTATGAGTGCCCATCAGGGCCGCCTATGAGTGCCCATCAGGGCCGCCTTTCAGCGCCCATCACTGCCGCCTATCAGTGCCCATCATCAGTGCCCATCAGTGCCACCTTTATTAGTGCCACCTCATTGGTGCCACCTTATCGGTGCCCATCAGTGCCCGTAATTGAAGAAGAAAATGTACTTATTTACAAAAAAAATTAACAGAAAAAATTAAAAACTTTTCTTTTTTTCTGTATTTTTAAAGTTGTTGCGCAAAATTTAAAAATTGCAGAGGTGATCAAATACCACCAAAAGAAAGCTCTATTTGTGGGAAAAAAATGATAAAAAAAAATTCTGGGTACAGTGTAGCATAATCACGCAATTGTCATTCAAATTGCGACAGCGCTGAAAGCTGAAAATTGGCTTGGGCTGGAAGGTGCGTAAGTGCCTGGTATGGAAGTGGTTAATCGTAGGTCTTCTGAGAGCTCTTTTGTGCAAGGCATCATTCACATCAGGCAATGCTTCTTGTGAAAAGCAAATCCAGAACTGGTGTGTGTTTTTTATAGGGCAGGGCAGCTGTAACCAACACCTTCAATCTCATCTCATTGATTGGACTCCAGTTGGCTGACACCTCACTCCAATTGGCTCTTGGAGATGTCATTAGTCTAGGGGTTCACATACTTTTTCCACATGCACTGTGAATGTTTACATGTTGTGTTCAATAAAAACATGGTAACATTTAATTCTTTGTGTGTGTAGCGACCCCTTACTTTCAGTATGAGCACTACGCTAAAGTTAGTGGGGAATAGGAGAGTTACTTTGCTCCTATTCACAATTTATTTAAATTGGGACTTCTGTCATTCTAGAAATGTCCACTGGGTCAGTCTGTACTCCAGGGATGTGATACCATCCCTGGCCAGCATTTGGCACCAGAGGGGTTCTGGCAGAGCAACTTTCCCCAGAAGCCAATTAGAGGAGTTTTCCCTCGCGGGGCATACTGGGGAGGGGTATATCTGTGACAGGTGTCATGTGCTAGAAAGTCTTCGGGGGGTCCCGGTTCCAGGTGCGACATCCACCTTCAGGGTGCGCGCATCCATGGACCCCACCAGCGCGGCCCACCAGGCCAGAATTGCAAGCTACACAAAACCTCATCCGGAGGTAAAAGGGGACTCCAGTGACTTACTGGGTCCCCGGTTCTATTGAAAGGATCCCAGGCTGGGTGCTGTTCGATTGGGGGGGGGTCGGCTTGAGGGGAACCCGGAGGCAGGTTGTCCAACAGGGCTTGAACGAACCAATCGGGGATCTGGTGACCGGAATGCTGACAGGTACGCTTTGCTGTCATCTGGTGACCTATGCTAAAACCTACTGGGAGGATTCGCTCCATTCATCCATTTAGCTCACCTAAAGTAATTGGCCTGTGGCAGAGGCCCTAGAGCCAGGTCTGTGAGAGAGATCTGTTCCTCCCAGCAAATCCAAAGTGACACCTCGGCTGCCAGGCTTCTGAGAGGGGTCTGTCCGGGGGCACTTCACCCACTCAGAAAGAGTGGCGATGAATCACAATCTGATACTACTGAGAGCAGGACTGCTCGGTTCATATCCAGGCCTGATATCGCAAGGTTCTCCATTTTCTCCTCATAAACCTTTTCTTCCCATTTTGAAGTTGATGTTGGCCGAGTTGGCCAGGAAATAAAGCATTGGAAAACCCTTTATTCACTGTCTGGACCTTCGCTCACTGCTTTGTTCTCCAACTACACCCATACGCCACATTAAGGTAACTCAATATGTCGATCCCAATAACAAATCAGCGGCTCCTTCAGGGGTATGCGCTACATGTGTTATTAGTTTAAGCAGACTGATTGTCTATTGTTGTGACTTAGATGAAGATCAGATCACATTTTATGACCAATTTGTGCAGAAATCCATATCCTTCCAAAAGGGTTCACATACTTTTTGTGGCAACTGTAATTCAGCATTTTTAACATATTTAGAGAAGAGAGGGCTACAGATAGACAGATACAACTTATGTAGAATGATTTGTTCCATCTCTGTGCATCACCTGAGGCCAGTTCCTTCACTGGGTTTATGTGAAGATTTACAACCACTTTTAAGCAGAGTTCCAGCCTGGGGAAAAAAAATCAGCAGCTACAAATACTGTAGCTGCTGCCTTTATTATAGGGACACTTGTCCAGGGAGCCCGCAAAGTCAGCACCCCAAGCTGATCCATCCATCAGCTTCGGGTGCACGCGCTGGCATTGCAAGTAAGGGAAAATTACATGCACAAGTTGTTTGGTGCTTTCTGAACGGTCCTGTCATCTTCTGGGACACACACAGGTCCCAGAATGTAACGGGGGCCGGGGGACACAAAAACCGCGAAAGTGACGTACCTCTCTGCGGCGACAAAAAAAATAAAACATACCAAAAAGGTGTGAAAAAGAATGTCCAAAAACGAGGGGGAGTGGGGTTTAGCTTTTGCCTGGAACTCCACTTTAAAGATGTATCAGTGGATACAGAGCCATATTAATTTGTTTATTTTATATCTGCCTGGAGTTCAGCTTTAACAAGCAAGATGCAAATCACATTTTTAAAAAACAAGCTCCGCCTATTACATGATGCTGAACTACAGGGTGGGCCATTTATATGGATACACCTTAATAAAATGGGAATGGTTGGTGATATTAACTTCCTGTTTGTGGCACATTAGTATATGTGAGGGGGGAAACTTTTCAAGATGGGTGGTGACCAATCGTGGTAAAACACCGATATTTTACTGCGATTTTAACGCTCCGCTATAGGCGTATCCAGTGTGAAAGGGGTCTAATGAAGAAACATCAGTGGCTGTCCTAGCTTCATTCAGCAAGAGCCCACAGCGTAGCACTTGCCGCATGTCACTGGAGAGCACATTGAACACATTTTATAAGAGGTCAGAAACTTGTAAATAACTCATGAAAGAATAAAGTTACGTTAAAACCAAGCACACCATTGTTTTTCTTGTGAAATTCCCAATAAAGTTTGATGTGTCACATGACCCTCTTCCTATTGAAAAAACAAAAAGTTGGATTCAAAATGGCCGACTTCAAAATGGCCGCCATGGTCACCACCCATCTTGAAAATTTCCCCCCCTCACATATACTAATGTGCCACAAACAGGAAGTTAATATCACCAACCATTCCCATTTTATTAAGGTTTATCCATATAAATGGCCCACCCTGTAGTCATGTACAGTAGACCCATGTCTTCTAAAAAAAAAAATGGTTTAATCCTATAAGACACGTCATTTAGGGCCAAGACAGACCACATGGTAAAACATCTGTCACCCCTGGGACAAACCAGAAACAATTGTTTCCTATGTGTCCCGTTTACATTGCAACACAGTCTAGACATGCTGCATTTTATTACAGCGTATTGGCCGGAATCTCACTGCAATGTCAGACAGAGCGTTGCCCAACATTGCAGTATACGTTTTGTACACTTCAAATAAAGCCGTTACAGAAAAAAAAAAGGCACAGTGCGCTGAATCGTGCACCGCACTGCACCCTAGCCAGCTGGCAACACAGAGCAGGCAGAATGCTGAATCGGTCTGGTTGCTCTGCGATTTAACAGTGTTGCAGTGTGAATTGGCCCTTACTGCAGAAAAAAAACACAAGTTTTAACTGGCCTCAACAGGACAATATGGTTATTGTGGGAAGATGGTTTTTCCGAAGACCAATTAATAAATTAGTCCCATTATTTGCTAACCTCCACTCTTGGATTCTGATTTGGGCTCTGCGGAGTCCTCCCTCACCTTTGAGCTTGCTTGCTAAGACCTTGGATTCCGATTTAGACTTGTCACTAATGTTGTGTTTCCTTGTTCAGATATTACAGTCTGGCACATAAACATAAAAAGTTTTGGTTGTGACTGTAGTGAGAATCTAAGCCAGGTCCTGGTGTTGTTATAGTAATATATACATAGCTTCAATATTATACATACAGTATTTGTCAAGCACTGTTTAAGTGTGTGTGTTCTAGAAGAAAAAGTTTTCAAGACGAATTTGCTTACAATTGCTAAATGATTCTTATAGGTTTCATGGACATTTATTTGATATTGACAAATGCCATGTTTACTCGTTTTCCAAGTGTTACAGAGTTTATTGCTCTAAACAGCACTCTGCAACAATCACTGCATATTGCCTTGGCAGGGGATAGCTGTTCTGGGACAGTCTATGGAACATAGCTAACTTGGCCACAGCCTTTGCTGGACGGAATCAAAGAATGCTGAAAAGTTTTGGCCATTGCGAAGAGTAATGACCTGATTCTTTCTGTGCACTTGTACAGACTTACAAAAATAGAAGGCTGACAAATAGGAAAGGATAATCAGTCAAAGGTTTTACAAAACGTTTGAGGTCTATATCTTTTTAGAAGATTATCATGCCTCCAGTGGATTAAACTTTAAGAAACTTGGCTAATTTTGTGTAAGTTGTATACAAATTCTTTTCCAGCTAAAGTTCCTTGTAGGTAACACGCAGTACTGTTTCACACGGTCAAAAGGTTATTATAGAGATGTAGCACCCTCATAGTTTCGATTAGTCTGCTAGGTAAATTTAGTTTAGCGTCTCTGTAAACAGTGGAGCAGGGGTTGATTGCTTAGGGCTGCTCAGTGTTTCAAAGGCTGCTGTTCTGCTTATGGGACTGTATGCAGAATGTTTTACCTGAAATAACGACTTCAGAGGCAGGAGGTGGAGTAAACTTGGCCGCAGGCCTTTATTACTGGTATTATTTGTTTAAATTGACCATATTTATTGAGCAATTAACCAACTCAATATATACACCATATAACACATCACTTATTTACTTAACCACACCATTCATCAACCCAGTCACTACGACTCAGGTTGGATCCACTTTATTATTAACTAACCCCTCTTGTTCATTACAAACCAAGAGAGAAAACCAGTAATAATTAGGCCGCGACAAGGGAGGGGGGGAGGGAGTTCACAGGTAGGGATCACCTTGCGTTCTGGCTGCTGCAGCCTGTTGCCCTGGCTTAAATAACCTTTACCCCTTCAGAAGGTTGCCCTGGGACATGTGACCCGCTCCTAACTATCCATTGGGCCCTGGCTAATCCACCTGGGATTTTACCTTTCAGGTGTGCAGGGGAGGGGCCACCCTCCCCGCCCACCAAGGCCAAATTGCCTATTAACCCCAGGTGTGGGGGAAGAGGGAGACATAATCTTTCCCTCTGCAACATCCCCATGTGCTCAGGGAGCTTAAACCAGCTCCCTTCACATTCATGGGACTGTATGCAGAATGTTTTACCTGAAATAACGACTTCAGAGGCAGGAGGTGGAGTAAACTTGGCCGCAGGCCTTTATTACTGGTATTATTTGTTTAAATTGACCATATTTATTGAGCAATTAACCAACTCAATATATACACCATATAACACATCACTTATTTACTTAACCACACCATTCATCAACCCAGTCACTACGACTCAGGTTGGATCCACTTTATTATTAACTAACCCCACTAGCCGGGATTGTTTTCAATCTGGCCTCCTAAACAAGACCGGCCCAACCACCCCGCCTCGCGGCCAACTCCACCATATTCTGAAGGTTATTGTTGAAAATGTCGAGCCCAATTTCAGAAAGATGAACCCCATCCGATCTAAAAAGTCCCGCAATTCCCCCTTCTAGATCTACGTGCCTAAAGGACAAACCCCCAATAGTGGGCATGAACTTTGCTATTGCCCTGTTCAACCTTTTCCTGACCCTCTCAAACGGAGTCCTCGACCATACCAGTCTCGGAAATATTTCAGAAAAAAAAAACAAACATAACTCAGGGAAGGACTGACATAACTGGCCCAGATCATCCTTAATCTGGAACAACAAATCCAGGGACTTACTACGCCCTATATCGTTCCCACCGAGGTGGATGATTAAAACATCTGGGATAGGCATGGTCTGGAACAGTAAACCCAACTCTTCGAACAGGTTTGCCCATACCATACCCCTCCTACCATGCCAGATAATGTTCACCAACTTGGGGTCGAAATTCAAACTCTCGGAATACACTCTTCGCAGAGCTCTCCTTTCGGCCCAGAATACAAAGGAGTGCCCTACTATCCATACTGATAGGGCCTGACCTGAAAATTAAACACAACAATGAGGACGAATGTACAATTTATAAGAGTCAGATTGCCATCTACCTATCCGTTTGATGTTAACCACGTCAAGACCCAACTTAGCTGCCTCTGTCGACGCACCACTACGAAATGAGTGTGAGGAGAGGGGCAACCTCTCCATATCCAGTACAATTAAACACTTGTGAAAAATTGAATTGGTAACTGGTCAAAGGAAGGCCGTTGTGTATAAAGAACGACCCCCCTTTTGAACCCCTTACCTGCAGGAACTATCCTACTAACTTGACCGGGCAAATGGGGGAGCCCGGGAAAGCCTGTAGTTTCATCCACGCTCCCTTCCCGAACTGGTCTGTTTTTGATCTGGGGACAAAAATTGTAAGACGAGAACTTTCAAGAAAAACATGAGACATGTGCATATTGGACTCGGCCTTCTTATTGAGGAGACACGATCTCAGATAACCTAAACGCACCGAAAAACATTAACGAAAAAAACGCCCGGAAAAGGATCGCCTCATAACGCGAAAAAACAAACTAATCCTGTTGCCGAGCACAATTTTGCGAGGATAGCTGGGGTTATCGCCATTCTGCTGTCCTTGCTGGCTGCGCCTTTTCTGTAGCCTTTCAGGGCCTGCTTTACTGAAAAGAAAGAGGAGCATGGGGGGTGGTTGTTCAGTTTTCCGAAAAAAAGAAACTCCCGTTAAAGTTTTATTCACCTGAGACCAGGATACAGAGCTGGCCAGTAATTTGTTTAAAAGAGACAAAACCAAACCTTCGGAAAATGCTAACTCATCCTCTCCCATAGAAGATACGTGAGCCAGCCACATCCGCCAGGTCGATGAGTACGCTGCCAGGGTAGCGGGGGCGACAGACTTCATAATATTTGAATGAACCAGATCTAGATCAGTTCCCATAAATGGGCCGGGCACTGGAACCCCTCCTCGTCCGCGGCTGGGAAAAGCAACTTGAACCTCCTCATCTGTAAACGCGCGAGAGAGTCCGCAATGACATTCTGTTTCCCAGGCAAATAACGAGCCTTTACCCAAACATTTAGACTCAGACATTTGAAAACCAGGTACCTAATCAGCGAGATGACAGGAGGAGATTTGGGTGATAAACAATTTATAGCAAAAAAACACCCCTTTATTGTCGGTGCTGAAAAGTAATCTTTTATTTACAAAGTACTTACCCCAAATCTCTAATGCGACCAGAATGGGAGACAGTTCTAAGATTACTATGTTCTTGAGATAGCCTTTTCTCCTCCAGCAAGGATGCCATAGCGAAGCGCACCAGTGGGTTCCCCATATAGCTGACAAACCCACTGATCCCGCTGCGTCTGTGTATAAACAAAAATCTTCGTCTGTTACAAACTCTGACTGAAAAATTGCTCTGCCATTGAAATTAACCAAAAATTGTGACCAGACCAGCAGATCCTCCCGAATCTCAGCCGATATTCTGATATGGGAGGAAACCCAAAATAGCCAGATAAAGGCGTCTAGAAAATATCCGCCCCACAGGCAGAATTCTGGCCGCAAAGGCCAAAAGACCGAGTAATTTTTGGATTTCTTTTAATATGACCTTCTTTTTCCTTATTATGATGCACAGATGTTCCCTCAATTGGGAGACCTTCTCGGCTGGAAGCTCAAACACCATTGCTACTGTGTCAATGGTAATGCCTAGAAAAACCAACCGTGTTGTCGGGTATATCGTTTTGTCATGAGCCAAAGGGATGTTAAACGACTCGCAAATTTGTAAAAAAGAAGACAACACGTTTGAGCAATCGGCCGACGAGACCCCCAAGAAAGAAAAGTCATCCAGATAGTGTAACAAAAAGGATGAACCAGAGTGGCTCTGCACCACCCATTCCAGAAAGGTAGCGAATGATTCAAAATACCTGCAGGAGAGTGAGCAGCCCATTGGAAGGCACCGATCAAAGAAAAAACAGTCATCAAAAAACAAAACCTAAGGGACTGAAAGACAAAGGGTTAATGGGTAACAAACGAAAGGCTGACTGAATGTCGGTCTTGGCAAGAAATGCTCCTTGACCTAGCAAACTAATTTTAACCAATGCATCATCAAAAGTTGAATACTTCACTGACGACATTTCCTCACTGATTTGATCATTCAGAGAATCCCCTTTTGGCGAAGACAAGTGATGCATCATCCGAAACGATCTTTGTTCTTTTTTAGGAACGATCCCCAAAGGGGATACTCTCAAAATTCTCAAAAGGAGGGTAAGAAAAAAGGGGCAGCAATCCTACCTTCCTGCAGTTCCTTAAAAATTTTTTTTTTTTTTTTTTTTTCTCTCTAACCACCTCAGGTAAGTCTAAGGCTGACTTAAAATTTCTACCTAAGTCACAACCTTGACCGTCAAAGGAAGGAAGAACAAAACCGTCCCTAAACCCTTCAAATAGCAGCTGGGCCATCTGCCTGTCTGTGTAAATTTGCAGCCACGTCCGCATTCTTTCCAGGCTCACAGGGGATAGTACTTTTTGGAAAGGATTAGAAAAAGATTGAGCCATAGCCCGATATCTTTTGATCCCCACTCCAAATTGGGGTGAACTGCTAACTTCTGACGAAACGATTCGTCGTATACAAACCATGCAACCATGTCCACATGCTGCAGGAGGCCCACACTTTTCTCAGGACATTTCTCACATATAATACTAGAGTATATCAAAAATGCCTGTAACCAATTACTGAAGCTTCTGGATAGCCTGCGCCTATCCTCATCACCTCTCTCATCCTTTTTATCTTTAAACAAAGACTCCTTCGCAGAAGGTAAGAGTGACAGTAAGTCCACAAACTCACCTCTGACAATTTTTTCTTTCATAGCTGCTGTCAAATGGTAGCCTAAAGGGGAGAGCGTGCATGGCAGCGCTTCCCTGGCGCAGGTTTCTGGCACATTATTAGGATTATGATTAAAAAGTGATCAGCGCTACAGTATATGTGAAAAAAAAAAAAAAAAACACAATAAAAAATAAGTGAATGGCTAAGGAGCCAACACTCAGTGAGCTGTGTAGTAATCAGATGGGCTACAGCAGCAAAAACACCCAAAAAGTGTACCTATCGGATGGGCTACAGCAGCCAAACCATAAGGGTGATTTCCTCAACCGAGAGAATATGAGGAACAGTGTATCAATAAACAATAAATTACTGAAATAATATTGAAATATTTGAATGATAAAAAATATTTTGCAATAAAAAACATTATTAGGAATTTCAACACTATTTACAGTCACCTTTGGTAAGACAGCCGAGGGGGCTAAATTACTCCCCATTCCTTGTCCCCCCCCGTACCTCCTCGGGGCTAGCCCATACTGAAGCTACAGAGCAAGGTACATTCTGACTAGCTGTAGACAGATTAGGCGACATACCCGCAATCAGGGAGGACAAAGAAGCAGTTAATGAGGTTAATAAATGTAATTGAGTCAAATTCTCGTTACCTGGACCTGGTGAAGTCGTCTGGGAACACACCACAGGTATCTGCTGTGCCTGAAGGGATGACTGGGTGTAAGCACCCTGGCCGCCTCCCCTAGCTCCAGCTGTACCTTGCGGCCTGGTGGCGCTGCTGCCGGGACCGGCCGGCAGCCCGGGGTCCTCTGTGCTGCTACCTGCTGCTTGCGACACCTGCCCTGGAACCTGTGGGAGAAAAGAAAAAAATGGTGCAGGCTGTCCTCTAGGGGGAGCACCCGACCCCCTGCCGCGTCCCACGCGCTGTCCTCCGCTCCTCCCAGCCTTCTGTGCCCGCCTTCCCGACGGTGGCAGGCTGCCTGTGGGCGCAGGGGAGAGACGATTCAACCTCCTGCGTTTGGTCGGAAGAGGCTCCGGAACATCAAGCAGAGCTGGGATGGTAAAGTCCGCCTCCTTCTCCCTGCCGCCAATAGGAACGACCACAGCTGGAGTGGCAGCTCCCTGGTCCAACGACCATGCAGACGCGGACAAAGGCTCCAATAGGCAGGGAGAGATGAATGGGGAGGAGAGAGTGTTCTGAGGTGATGCCAGGGGGGACGCTGCGATGGCCTCAGGGGGAGAGGCAGCAGCAGCTGACCCGGACTGCTCAGCTGAGAAGGATCCCAGCAGATAACGTCACTCTGTACCTGGGGATAAAGAGAGGCACTGCTGCATCCACGCCTCGCCATCCTCGGCAGGCTCTTCATGGCAACAACACAGGAACAAGTTCACAGGTAGGGATCACCTTGCGTTCTGGCTGCTGCAGCCTGTTGCCCTGGCTTAAATAACCTTTTCCCCTTCAGAAGGTTGCCCTGGGACATGTGACCCGCTCCTAACTATCCATTGGGCCCTGGCTAATCCACCTGGGATTTTACCTTTCAGGTGTGCAGGGGAGGGGCCACCCTCCCCGCCCACCAAGGCCAAATTGCCTATTAACCCCAGGTGTGGGGGAAGAGGGAGACATAATCTTTCCCTCTGCAACATCCCCATGTGCTCAGGGAGCTTAAACCAGCTCCCTTCACATTCATTCTTTCTGTCTTAGAAGCTTCTAGAAGCATAGTAGCAGGAGAGCAGAACATGCAACCTGAATATTTATGGAACTCCAGCCAATCCCTGAGGTGGTGTGTCCAGAAGGTGGAGGGAGAGCCCATAAGTAGTCTGAGGCCTGAGTAGCAAGAGCAGTGTTCCTGGGTCCAGTCCTCTAGGAGGAGACCCCTGTGCTGGGGCTCTGTCCCTGGAGCAGAAGCCTGGGAGGAAGCCAGCCTGAAGATACTGAGGCACCAGCTAGGCTTAGCTTGGGGGATATTTACAAGTCTTAGTTAAAGACTAAATTTGGGCAGCAGGAAGCTCATAGGTGAAAGCAGTAGAAGACAGCCCAAGTTGTCAATAAGCGATGTGAGTTTTCATCTCCCTCACTAGGAAGATCCTGGTGGATATTGGCATGAGGCAACCAAGGACCCTGTGGCTAAGTGAGTACTAGACCTCAGTGCTGCAGAGGGTGACAGTGTGGTGCTTTGAGATTTTGGAAGGAGTACAGGTCACAGTCAGCCTAGAGATCCAGTGGAACATTTCTTCTTCAAGTGCCAGGAGTTGTGCAATAAAGCCAAAAGTAGTGCAGTGCAGCCAAAGGTTGTGCAAAACAACCAGATGTTTGTGCATAGGAGCCAAGTCAGCAGTCTTCGAGTTGTATAGTTTTTAGTTTAGGGTATCCCATGTTCCCTATCCCTATCCAAATGCATTGCTCCCTAATAAAAACACAAAAAACAAACCCTTGTCTGATCTTTGAGTCATTGGAAGAATTTGGAAAAATTCTGTGTGCCTGTCTGTGTGTACTGGGGGGGGGGGGGATAGGACCAAACTAGCAGAGCCTCTTGATGGGTAGCGCTACATGTGGGGGCTCACCTGGGATATTTACACCCCCAATTTACACAGCTGTTGCTAGTAGCAACCGGGAGGAAGCAAAAAGTTGGTGGACTGTAGTGCATCCAAGCTATTCTTGTGTCAGGGCCTGGAGTTGAACCTGGAACCTCTGCTGTATCAGGCAGTATCTCTTCTTGCTGAGCTACCTGGAATTCTGAACAGTTCCTGGGACAGTTGCTTAAATGAGGGGTGCCCAAATTTTTGAAGCGCGAGGGCCACTTAAGCGTCTTGGTAACTGGTCGCGGGCCACAATCAGCGGAGGGGGCAGATGGCAGGTGCATGTCCGCTCTTCATATGCAGAGTGGACACGGACACAGCTGGATCAGATTTAAGGTAGGACACAAGTTGGTTTACATCAGCCACTTCTTGGAGGTGAATGAAGGGGCCGATTGGGTCGGACTGACCGTGTGAAAGGGGCCCATGGCTGCTTTCACACTGATGCGCTGGGGTTTACCCGCACCGCGGGTACAACTCAGTGTAACTTTGGCTTTTCTGCACTTTGCAATAGACTACTATATTCTGCAGGTTTAGTGCACTTTCAGAAAGCTCGCCAAACTTGCAGGTAATAACAGAAGACTATACTCTGCATCTGCGGATTAGTCTGAAAGCAGCCCAGTAACCACTGCAGAACAGATATGCCCATATATACACTGATTTTAGTAATAAACTGACCTTTCATAACAGTATTCTATTCCATCCCAGAGCAGGAGGTCGCGGGCCACATCAGAAGGCTCCACAGGCCACTGGTTGGGCACCCCTTCCTTAAATGATCCTGTCTTTAACCTTGTTTGCCTTGAACCCTTAACTCTCTGCTCCTCCCATGAACTTGATTAATGTCATGTCTTTGCCCTTTCTGTTTGTCAGATTATTGTGCTCTCTCTCATGCCAGTATCTTGCTTCTGTATTCCCTGCTGCCATACATATTTTGCTACCACTCATTATTAACCATGGGCTTGTTCCTTGCCTACACTTCTGCCTGTTTCCAACCTGCAACAACTTTTTACTGACCTTTTGGCTTATCCACTACTGGACCCAGGCTTGCTCACCTCCTGGTGAGGCGATCCTAAGGACTGTGACCTGGTACCGACTAGAGGTCAACCGATATGGGTTTTTCTCTGGCCGATGCCGATATTTGGAAATCGGGGCGGCCGATGGCCAATATGTGTTGCCGATTTTTGCGGCCGATATTTTAGGCCGATTTTTTTCCCCCCTCATCTCCAAAAACCTAGGGTGGAGAAGAGATAATTGTTTAGGGTGGAGTGCAGCCTGTCAGTGCAGCCCATCAGTGTCCATCAGGGCCACCTCATTGGTGTCTATCAGTGCCCACCAGTGCCACCTCATCAGTGCCCACCAATGCACCAGTGCATCCCATCATTGCCCATCAGTGCATCACCTCATCAGTGCCCACCAGTGCATCTCACCAGCGCATATCACCAGTGCATCACCTCATCAGTGCCCACCAGTGCATATCACCAGTGCATCACCTCATCAGTGCCCACCAATGCACCAGTGCATCCCATCATTGCCCATCAGTGCATCACCTCATCAGTGCCCACCAGTGCATCTCACCAGCGCATATCACCAGTGCATCACCTCATCAGTGCCCACCAGTGCATATCACCAGTGCATCACCTCATCAGTGCCCACCAGTGCATCACCTCATCAGTGCATATCACCAGTGCATCACCTCATCGGTGCCCACCAGTGCATCTCACCAGCGCATATCACCAGTGCATCACCTCATCAGTGCCCACCAGTGCATCACCTCATCAGTGCCCACCAGTGCATCTCACCAGCGCATATCACCAGTGCATCACCTCATCAGTGCCCACCAGTGCATCACCTCATTAGTGCCCACCAGTGCATCTCACCAGCGCATATCACCAGTGCATCACCTCATCAGTGCCCACCAGCGCATATCACCAGTGCAGCACCTCATCAGTGCCCACCAGTGCATCTCACCAGTGCATCTCTTCATCAGTGCCCACCAGTGCATCTCACCAGCGCGCATCACCTCATCAGTGCCAACCAGTGCATCACCTCATCAGTGCCAACCAGTGCATCACCTCATCAGTGCCAACCAGTGCATCACCTCATCAGTGCCAACCAGTGCATCACCTCATCAGTGCCTCACATCAGTGCCCACCAGTACAGCCCAATGTCATTCACTGCCACCTCACTGCCACCAGCGGAGCGCTCCAGGCTCCGTTCCATCTCCCAGCACAAGAAAGTTCCAATGTCCCTGGCCCTGACGTGCTGCCCCACCTCTGCCTACAATCCCCAGAAGGCAGAGCGGGCCTGTAACAGCCAATCGGCGGCGGCCGCTGCCGACATCCTCCACTCTGGAAAAAAAACGTCTCTGACATGCTGCGCGCCCTGCCTCTGCCTACAAATCCCAGAATGCAGCGAAGCCCGGTAACTGCAAAATCCATCGCCATCAGGAGCTCTGGTAAACACCAGTTAGTACTTAGTCTCTGCACCTCAGATGAGCCCATGTCAATCACCAGGGTGACTGCCTGTGTACCTATCCTGCTGGTTGGTGGTAGTCCTGCTACTGCTTTATCAGCTGGTCTTCCAGCCTGACCCCTGATAGTGACATCTGGGCAGGAAAGGAACTGCTACAGTGTTTTTGCTGAGGGGTTTTCAGCAAGGAAAGCTAAAAGACAGTGTACTTTTCACTAAACTCACAGGACAATTATCATAAGCAACTGAGACCAAAACAAGGAGCTGGAAGGCTGTGGTGTGCCCAGGTCAGTCAGGGTCAGAGAGAGACTGTGACAGTACTGTTGCTAAGGGATTCATTGGCAACAAAAGTTCAGAAATAATACCTCTTGTCCTTGTGGCATTGCGAGAATTAACAGTGGCACGGAAAGATCTTTCTATACAGACGAGGAGGCTGGTACCAGTGTGTTTCAGGTCTGGACTGAGCTGCAGGTCTCAGAAGATACAGAACACCTCACAGGTGCATGAGAGTAGCAAGATGGCTGCACATGTTCTCATGTTTAAATGTGGAGTTAGGATGGCTGTAGTGCAGGTCAGTTTGACAGAAGGGTGTGAGTGCATGGGGGACACAGAGGTTCCGATGGTTTACTGAAGTGGATTTGTCCTGGGGATGATCGGAGGGTGTAAGCATGTGTATCTAATCTGCCTGGGAACCTTGGTGAGAGCATGGATTAGATGTGGCCACTGTGGTGAACTCACATCCAGCTACCTGTCACCAGTGACCTATTCTGTTGACGCCATCACCGGGCTCTGCTCAGAGGTTGTGGAGCCATCCTGGCTGGCTGGACCACAAATTGAGGAACATGACCTGTCAGAGGAAGCTGAAGTGTGATAACTCATCAGGTGAACCAGTGGGGGGAGATCTTGGTGGGACAAAAGACCTTCTGAATGGGACTGGGGAATACCCAATGGGAGGTCAAGAGACCAGAGTGGGAGGATTACCTTATCTGGAACATTCTGCACGTCCCAAATGTATATTGCAGATAGATTTATAGGATAAGTAGGTGGGATGTGTCTTTGTTTCTTTTTAGGGCTCTGGAAGAGAACGTCACATCACATCACGTCAAGAGTTGGCCACCAGGTGGCCCTACATTTAGTAGTAGGGTTTATTGTCTTTATCATTTCGTTTAGTGTAGGCAATGCTGTTGTGGGTGAAGGATCATCTTCTAGGAGAGAAGGCACCTACCCAGGATGTATTGGTTAAAGGGGTTGTAAAGCTTCGCATTTTTTCACCTTAATACATCCTATGCATTAGGTTAAAAATAATCCGATGCTTACAAGCCCCCCGGTTTACTTACCTGAGCCCTCGAAAGTACCGCATTGTGAATGCGCTGGCTACTCGCCCCTGTCTTCAGGCTGTTCTCGGCTCTTCATTGGAGATTGATAGCAGCGCAGCCATTTGCTCCTGCTGCTGTCAATCTAATCAATGACGCGGTGGGGCCGAGTGATACACTTAGCAGCTATAGCCGCCAACTGTATCACGGGATCGTGCCCGCAAGCTAACCCCCTTGGGAGGGAGCTTCCCAGAACGGGGGTTAGCTATTGCGGGGAGGAGCCAAGACAGCTGCCAAGGAACCCCAGAAGACCAGGATCGGGGCCACTCTGTGCAAAACAAACTGCACAGTGGAGGTAAGTATAACATGTTTGGTATTTAAAAAAAAAACAAAACACACCTTTACAACCCCTTTAATGTGCTCTTCACTGTTTTTCTTTTCCGGCGAGAATACCTAAAGATATTTCTTTACGTTAAGTTTATGCATTAATGGTGTACAGAGCTAGAGGTAGGGCTCTAAATAAAAAAAGGATATAATAGGCGCAGCCAAATTAAAACAAATAATAAAAAATAAATAATCAATTGCTGCTAACACCACTAAAGTGATTTCACCACACTTCAATGCAAACTGATAAAACTAACAATAGGGTAGCGCAATATCAGACTATTCAAAAAATGCAAGCCATAAAGTTTCCATGTATGATCAAACTTCACGCTATTATTTTTCACAAACAGTCCATACAGTGAGATGTGTCATCCACCACTATATTAATTCAACAAAGTGAAGTTTCCAATCAAAATTAGTACCTCCCAACCAACTCCAGTACACTCCAGTCTCTCAACTGAATGTTATGATCCCTGCATTACCAGTAGGTCACATCTCTGTGTTTCTTTTTAAGGGAGATAAAGTGGGTGGTCTGATGTCCAAATAATTTTACTTCTATAAATGCAATAGCAATCTTCATCTTCATCTGTAGTCATAAAAATGGGAACAAAACAAAGCACATCTAGTGTTCTCCGTAATAAAACATTTAATTTAAAGAGGTAAAGTATTATTGCACTTAAATAGAAAGCACTTAAGCAGTGCTGGCTAAACTTGCATACATCGGCTCACAGATGTCCAAAGAGAGATGGCCGCAGAATGACGTCACGCTCCTCCCTATATGCGTTACGTCCAGAGGACACACTGTATTGTAAGTATTATCAGAGTCAGATATTGTGCTACACTATTTTTAGCTTTATCGGAGATAGGCCTCTACCTAGGCAGGATGTATGCATGTAAATATGGTATTGGTGTTGGAGCTAGAACCAACATGTTTAAGCTGGATATCTATTTTTCCCTAACAGGGGAATACATGTGTATAAAATGCTAAATATATTTTTTTATACTTTTCTATGGTCGTTTGCTGAAGTGCCTGATTTTTCATGTGGAATGCCACGTTTGGTTTGCCATGCTTTGTTTCTTGTAAATTCCCATCTTCCCCTCCACTTAATATGGGATACCCACACTCCTAGGACCAGGAGCTATGTTTGTGCCTCGGCTTATAAGGACAGGACCTCTGTTTTGTCAGGGAGTAGGCTGCTAGGTAGACTTAGTTTAGCTAATCTGTAAACAGTGGAGAAGGGCTGATTGCTTAGTTCTGCTCAGTGTTTCACAGGCTGCTGTTCTGCTACTTCTCCCTGTGTTTTAGGAGCATAACTTCCAGGCTCCAAGCATCTTTCATCACATCCTCCATGAGTGGTTTTCTCACCATTATCCAAATGGAAGAATGCCACCTGCTGGAGACTTATTGATACACTTTTTAATATCTTGTATATGTGAGCGAATATTTATTGTTTTTCATTTTATGTACAGTATACTGTATGTTTTGATAAATTCAACACTTAGGTATGGCCCGTTTCTCTCCTTCTCATCAATACATAGTCTGCTAGGTGAAAGGAGCTGACTCTAAATGTAAATTTGGCCCAAATAAACTTTGAATGATCATTTTATCAACTGCATCAACTGTCACAAAATCTAAAATGAGCACCGGTTGCGGGACTTGGTGGTTGCTTCACAGATGCGAAGATCTTTTACAAGTGGACATATTTATAAAAACATTCACAAGGGAGAAATCCAGCTGTAAGGGCAAGTTAAAGGAGTTGTAAAGGAAAAAAATGTTGCCTAAAATTAATGTCTGCAAGGTAGACAGACAGAATAGTGTAATGATTCTTTTAAAAAAAACGAGTAAATACCTATTAACCACTTGCTTACTGGGCACATAAACCCCCTTCGTTCCCAGGCGAAATCTCAGCGTCCGGCACTGCGTCGCTTTAACTGACAATTGCGCGGTCGTGCGACGTGGCTCCCAAACAAAATTGGCGTCCTTTTTTCCCCACAAATAGAGCTTTCTTTTGGTGGTATTTGATCACCTCTGCGGTTTTTATTTTTTGCGCTATAAACAAAAAAAGAGCAACAATTAAAAAAAAATATATATTTTTTTTACTTGTTGCTATAATAAATATCCCAATTTTTTTTTTTAAAAACTCTTTTTTTTCTCAGTTAAGGCCGATTTTTCGACGTATTTTTGTAAAAAAAAAAAAAAAAAAAATCGCAATAAGCGACTGGTTTGCGCAAAAGTTATAGCGCCTACAAAATGGGGAACAGAATTATGATTTTTTTTATTATTTTTTTTTTTACTAGTAATGGCGGCGATCTGCGATTTTTATTGGGACTGGGATATTGCGGCGGACGTATCGGACACTTTTGACACAAATTTGGCGCCATTCACATTTATACAGCGATCAGTGCTATAAAAATGCACGAATTACTGTATAAATGTGACTGGCAGTGAAGGGGTTAACACTAGGGGTGAGGAAGGGGTTAACTGTGTAGCCTGGGTGTGTTATAACTGTGTGGGGGGAGGGGGGTGACTGGGGGAGGGGACCGATGCTGTGTCTCTATGTACAAGAGACACAGATCGGTCTCCTCTCTCCCTGACAGGACGTGGAGCTCTGTGTTTACACACAGAGCTCCACGTCCCTGCTGTCACCGCCGTGTCACCGACGATCGCGTGTACCCGGCGGACATCGCGGCCGCCAGGTACACGCATCGGGTCTTCGGCGATGTGTCGGGACAGTTTTTACCCGCCGCGCGCCACCCAGTGGCGCGCGCGGGTAATGCACATAGAAGGCCGTGTTTAAACGGCCACTTGGCACTTGAGAGCCGCGCTGCGGACGTATTTCGTCTATAGCGCGGATCTCACGTGGTTAAATTCCTTCATCTATATCACCTCCGGCGTTCTAGTTTCTGTTCTCTCATTCATTTTGGTAAAATGCACTGGAGTCAATAAGGAGCGTGAAATTATGTTTTTGATGGTTGTTATTAGCTAGATTCACGTAGTTTGCCGCAACTTTAAGGCGGTGTATCGTATCGTATTTACGCTACGCCGCCTTAAGTCAGAGAGGCAAGTACTGTATTCTCAAAGTACTTGCCTCCTAACTTACGGCGGCGTAGCGTAAATTCGGCGGGCGCAAGCGCGCCTAATTCAAAATAGGCTGAGGGGGCGTGTTTTATGTTAATATGCTTTGACCTGACGTGATTGACGTTTTTTTGGAACGGCACATGCGCCGTCCGCCTACATTTCCCAGTGTGCATTGCGGCTAAGTACGCCGCACGGGCCTATTGATTTCGACGTGGACGTAAATCCCTATTCACGGACGATTTACGCAAACGACGTAAAATTTTCGAATTTCGAATCGGGAACGGTGGCCATACTTTAACATTGGCTACGCCACCTAAGGGGCATCTTTAACTTTAGGCGGCCTATCTCTTACGTAAACGACGTATCTGTACTGCATCGGCCGGGCGTACGTTCGTGAATAGGCGTATCTAGTGATTTACATATTCTACGCCGACCGCAATGGAAGCGCCACCTAGCGGCCAGCCTTAATATTGCACCTTAAGATAGGACGGCGCAAGCCGTCGTATCTTAGATAGGTTTAAGTGTATCTCTGTTTGAGAATACACTTAAACTTAGGTCGGCGCAGATTCCGAGTTAGGTCGGCGTACCTACTGATACGCCGACCTAACTCTACCTGAATCTAGCTATAAGTGTGCAGTGAGCTTTAAGCAGCTCCCGAGGGTTATGCAAGCTGCTTTCAACTATGTTGAACATGTTCTCATGCCCCTAACTTTATTTTTAAAAAAAGAAAACGAATACAGGCAAACAAAAAAAAATTTTTTTATGATTTGCCAGTCCTAGTTTATATGCAAAATGTATGTGTCAAGGAAGAATGAAAGTAAAATTCTTTGGGTTATAAATAGGCACCATTTGCCATCAAAGCACAGGCAAATCACAGGCCATTTGCTATCACAGCAGGCACAACTAAACAGCACAAACAAACCAGCCCAACAAAGAAAAAAACAAATGGAAAACAAGGGTACTAAACATCTACTTGGAAAACCATTTAGCCAAAACTAGCATCCAGATACACTGACCTTGTAAAACTTGTAGAACATGTGAATAGAAGACTAGGTCACAGCCTTAAAGATTTGAGAATGGGACACCTGATGATAAAAAGCTCAAGAAGTATTCACTGCTCTAGTGAAGTGGTCTTAAACAAGAAAAGAAGAAATTTTATCACGCAACTCATAGACCTGCACAACAACTTTAGCAATGGTGGAGATTATCCCCTCTGCCCTCACTCAACCCCCCCTTTAATTTCCCCCCTCTCCCAATCTTTTCCTCTTTCATCCCCTTCCCCTCCTTTTCTCTTTTTCATGTCCCTTATTTTTCATCTCCTCCTCCTTTCATCTCCTCTGTAACCCTTCCTTCCCCTCTTCCCTTTCTGTAAACTCCTGGAGGGGAGCAATCTCCTTTTTTTAGTGCGAAAGCAAGAAAAAAAAAAAAAGGATTGCGGGACTTTAATTGAAGCCGCTCTGTTATTATGGATATGTACATTAACCATTTGATCATGACCGTGAGGGATTAATTAACCCAACCCCCGGTGGACAATCCACATAGCAATGATATCATTCATAAACATTTTATAATGTTGAAAAATTTGATTAATGAGAATATATAGTGCATTATATAGAAATACATAATGCATAGGGTTTACAAAGAAAACCATAATTATTAATAATAACAACATATTAAGTATTTAATCTTGAATAAACATGATTAGTACAAAGAGAAATAATACATATAATAAACAAATCTATCAATTATACATGATTGTTATAAAGAATATTACAAACAATACATAGTAAAAGGTTAAAAATATACAAATATTGAGAAATCCATGATGGTATGTAAGCTATAACTTGGCACCCTTGAGTATGGACTCTACACGTTTCGTGGTGTTTAAAACCACTCATCAGGAGTAGTATCAGAATAGGGTATAAAACAAAACATGATAATCGAGCGCACTCCCTGTTGGTGTCTAGAGTTCACAACCTAAAATGGGATTGGATTAGGGATGGGAACTAGGGATAAAAAATGAAAAGGAAAATTGTCCCAAAAAACAGTGCTTTGGAGGAAATTTAGTAGTCCATCAAATAGTCCATAGCACTAAATCACTATAGCCTTGCTTTAGATGGCTGCCAGCTGACAGATGAAGTGTAATCTGTATAGAAACAAAAAAAGACAAAGTGCAGCGCCTTCTAAGCGTAGAAAGCAAGTTTAATTAAAGTAAAATGTTTAGAAACATATAAAAGACCTACTCACAAACATAAGTAGGTACAGGCAGGAACTTTCAAGTCTCTTCCTCAGGCTGGGCTGCCTGAGGAAGCCTGAGGAAGAGACTTGAAAGTTTCGAACGCGTGCACCTCCCGCGCCCGGAAGTGACGCCGTCTGCAGTCCGCAGTGGAAACCTGACCTCAGCCTGCGAGTTCCGAGGGCGCCTCGGTTCCTGCCGCCGCTGCTGTACAGAGAGGGACATCTCCACGCTGCCTGTACCAGGACATCGAACGGTCCCTGGGAAACATACGCGGATGATACCTATATTCCTGCCTGTACCTACTTATGTTTGTGAGTAGGTCTTTTATATGTTTCTAAACATTTTACTTTAATTAAACTTGCTTGCTACGCTTAGAAGGCGCTGCACTTTGTCTTTTTTTGTATCAGAATAGGGTACTTACCAAGGCCGAGATGCCGAGAGCGGTTCGCTGTTGTGACTAAGCGCAGTCCGCCCCCTGGAGGTGGTACAGAGGGTGGATGGCACCAAGAGGCACAAGCTACCAGAAGGCAGGGTAGAGCTTGTGTGGCAGTCCTGTAGAACTGGAGCAGGGACCGATGGTATCAGGGTCCAGCAGAAGAAGACAGGTAGACAGTCCAGAGCAGGCTGAGGCTCAAACACAGGTAAGCAGACAATCCAGGATACAGACTGGGGGTCAAGGCACTGGAGACAGGAGGCAAAACCAGGACACAAGCAGAAGGTCAAACCACAGGAGACTGAAGGTGAATCCGGGTCACAGGCCAAGGGTCAAACACAGGAGGCAGGTACAAAGTCCATAAAACAAGCCGAGGTTGGGTCCAGAAGAAGATCAGAGTAAGTCAGGGTCAATCCGGGTCACAGCAGGTAATCAATCAATCAATCAATCAGGAAACAGGAACTCAGGTACAGAAAGCTAAAGACAAACCAGCAATTTCCTTTGGGCATCTGCTCAGCTTTATAGGCAGCCAGGAAGTCATGTGGAAGTCATGTGGAAGTCATGTGGTGCGTGTCATGTGACAGCCAGTCTGCAGCTGAAGGTTTCTTTGACAGCTCCCACTGACAACTTTGCTGCCATCTAGTGTTCAGAATGCAATATGGTTCTCTGATATGGTTCTCTGATAAGCAGGATGCCAGAAGGTAAATTAATATATAGGTAAGTGGGCAAACATCTAATATAATATGCTTTTCATCTAGGGGACAAAGCGCATACTTTAGCAACAGATACTTTACCTATGGAGGTATCTCATAGGTGTAACTATACAGCTCCAAGGATGGAATGGATATGGTCCGGAAATAATTCTCTCGTCCGGACCATATTCATTCCATCCTTGGAGCTGTATAGTATTATTAATAATTATGGTTTTCTTTGTAAACCCTATCCATTATGTATTTCTATATGATGCACTATATATTATTCTCATTTATTAATTTTTTCAACATTATAAAATTGTTTATGAATGATATTATTGCTATGTGGATTGCCCACCGGGGGCATAACAGCCTTATAACAGAGAGGCTTCAATTAAAGTCCTGCAATCTTTTTTTTTCTTGCTTTCGCATATTTCTAGGGATGGAAGCCTGTTGCCTCTGTCGCTGTTGGGTATTAAAAGGTCACTTTCCGTTTTTATAGCATCCTTTTTTTAGTGATAAACTTGTCTTTCTGATGTATCCATGCTTTGTATCGGTATGTCTACTGGGATAGCTTTGTTTTTGTTTTTTTTCACTATATCCATTTCTTGCTCTTTCCTTGTTTTTCATTGTCATTACCAGATGCAATTTGTACACTGCTTGTATTTGTACACTTATTGAAAAAACACACTACTTGTGAAAAATGTGCACTTATCCTTTACTTTTACTTTTGAATGCTGTAATGTGGCTCACTCCTTTCTTTCTCTGACAGTTCACATGACAGTTCGTTTATACACTTCTTCCTCCATGCAGCATTTCTGAGCTGGTGCTGTGTAGCGTGCACCAGACTCCACCAGCTTAGCAACCTGTCACCTCATCACAGTGACACTGATATATGTTTGATTCTCCTTCTCCACTCTTAAATTTGTATCTCAGGAAATGCTATACCATTTTCTATCTGAGCTTTAGTACTCCGAGGCCTCACTCAATCTTTTGTGACTTCCAGGCTGGGTACCTAGGATACCCTGTACCACAATCGGACTCAAGTTAGGGTACCGATCGCTAGGGAAGGAACCAAGTACACAGGTTCCATCGTGGACCTCTGTCACCTATGCTAAGTCACATCAGCTTCCCAACTGGCTGGCTGCTATAATGCACATAGACACTTGTAATGTAGTCACCGGCAACAGCACCCAACCCCTTGAGGGTTAACTTAACCGCTTGTTAGGAAACTGGCACTGCATCCTCTCTTCACACTGTCTTCGCCCTTGATACACCCATGTTATGTGATGCGCCTTGCATGCACCCCTTTACATATGCTGAAATAACTTCAGACCAGACAGTTGTCAATGGCAACAACACTTCTCTGTACTTGGTAGAAGCTTCATCCATTACAGCTCACAGAATATTACATCTCTTCTAGACATGTTTCATACTCTCAGCAATTCCTTCTAAACTTTGAACAAGAGGAGCTCTTCTGTTAATTCACAAACTGAAGCATGACAAACACTATTTACTATGCTTCAGTTATGAATTAACACAATGAATAATCAGTAATGAGCACTCATTGTGTTCATTCAGAAAAGGAAGGGGCCAGTGAATTATGTATTTACCAGCCCCTTTCCCTGCTCTCCATCCTGAATATCCTTCACAGCAGCCAGCAAGAGAGGAGAGGAGGGGAAGCTGGCAGCGCTGTGAGGGGGTGGACCAACTAGGGGAACACACAGGGGGACCCAGGCAACAGAAGGAAGGGAAAATGGGCAGGAGGCGTGGCAGGACTGCATTTACTAGAATCCATCCCCTGTATTATTTTAATGTGGCAACTAAATACTGGCAGGAGGGAGAGGAGGAGAAGCTGGATTTCAGTTGCTGGAGGAGGATAATAGAGGGCATCGGTTCCGGTAAATGCAATCCCCACTCCTGTCCAGGTTCCAGTGGTCAGAAAGGAAGGGACATGATCTAACCATCTATAGGTTTAAACAGAAAAGATATTCTTCTGCGTTTGTGCCTTAGTGAAAAGGGGTAGTATTTCCTGATGATGTAAATATAAGGTGATCAAGCATGTCCCGCTGCCTAAGCTGACAAGGGGAAGTCCAAGAGGCTATGTATGAAAAAGGAAGAAGGAAGGCGGGTGGCCTGATGCATTAATCAAGATAAAAAAAGTTTATTCCAAACAAATTGGTATATACAAGGAAAATACTACGTATTCATGAATAAATAAATGGTAGTGATCTGATTTAATAAAATAGTATGAATTGATGCCCATATCACTTGTATAGGCATCAATTCATACTATTTTATCAAATGAGATTACTACCATTTATTTATTTATTTATGAATACGTAATATTTTCCTTGTATATACCAATTTGTTTGGAATAAACTTTTTTTATCTTGATTAATACATCAAGCCACGCACCTTCCTTCTTCCTTTTTTATACATGATCTAACCATCACCTGCCTGCGATCTATGAGTTGCTGACCCCTGGATTAAAGAGAATGGATTATAGATCTTTTCTTTTCTTTATTTTCTTAACCACTTGCTTACTGGGCACATAAACCCCCTTCGTTCCCAGGCGAAATCTCAGCGTCCGGCACTGCGTCGCTTTAACTGACAATTGCGCGGTCGTGCGACGTGGCTCCCAAACAAAATTGGCGTCCTTTTTTCCCCACAAATAGAGCTTTCTTTTGGTGGTATTTTATCACCTCTGCGGTTTTTATTTTTTGCGCTATAAACAAAAAAAGAGCGACAATTTAAAAAAAATATATTTTTTTTTTACTTGTTGCTATAATAAATATCCCAATTTTTTTTAAAAAAAACAATTTTTTTTCTCAGTTAAGGCCGATACGTATTTTTCGACGTATTTTTGTAAAAAAAAAAAAAAAAATCTCAATAAGCGACTGGTTTGCGCAAAAGTTATAGCGCCTACAAAATGGGGAACAGAATTATGATTTTTTTTATTATTTTTTTTTTTACTAGTAATGGCGGCGATCTGCGATTTTTATTGGGACTGGGATATTGCGGCGGACGTATCGGACACTTTTGACACAAATTTGGCGCCATTCACATTTATACAGCGATCAGTGCTATAAAAATGCACGAATTACTGTATAAATGTGACTGGCAGTGAAGGGGTTAACACTAGGGGTGAGGAAGGGGTTAACTGTGTAGCCTGGGTGTGTTATAACTGTGTGGGGGGAGGGGGGTGACTGGGGGAGGGGACCGATGCTGTGTCTCTATGTACAAGAGACACAGATCGGTCTCCTCTCTCCCTGACAGGACGTGGAGCTCTGTGTTTACACACAGAGCTCCACGTCCCTGCTGTCACCTGCCGTGTCACCGACGATCGCGTGTACCCGGCGGACATCGCGGCCGCCAGGTACACGCATCGGGTCTTCGGCGATGCGCCGGGACAGTTTTTACCCGCCGCGCGCCACCCAGTGGCGCGCGCGGGTAATGCACATAAAAGGCCGTGTTTAAACGGCCACTTGGCACTTGAGAGCCGCGCTGCGGACGTATTTTGTCTATAGCGCGGATCTCAAGTGGTTAAAGTGGCCACACGATTCTAAAATCAGGGGCCACTTTAGACTCAATTTGACATTTGGAGACTTTCTGGAAAAAGGAATTTAACTATAATATCAACAATCCACATTTCTGGATGTTAGGATATGGTCCAAATATGTTAATTGTGTACTGGACAAAGTGAAAGAATGTTTTCTTTGTACCTATTTAACCACTTACCCCCCGGACCATATTGCTGCCCAAAGACCAGAGTACTTTTTGCGATTCGGGACTGCGTCGCTTTAACAGACAATTGCGCGGTCGTGCGACGTGGCTCCCAAACAAAATTAGCGTCCTTTTTTTCCCACAAATAGAGCTTACTTTTGGTGGTATTTGATCACCTCTGCGGTTTTTAGTTTTTGCGCTATAAACAAAAATAGAGAGCCAATTTTGAAAAAAATGAATATTTTTTACATTTTGCTATAATAAATATCCCCCAAAAATATATAAAAAAACATTTTTTTTCCTCCAGTTTAGGCCGATACGTTTTCTTCTACATATTTTTCGTAAAAAAAAATCGCAATAAGCGTTTATTGATTGGTTTGCGCAAAAGTTATAGCGTTTACAAAATAGGGGGTATTTTATTTTTATGTCATTTTTATTATATTTTTTTTACTAGTAATGGCGGCGATCAGCGATTTTTTTTTCGGTATTGCGACATTATGGCGGACACTTCGGACACTTTTGACACATTTTTGGGACCATTGGCATTTTTATAGCGATCAGTGCTATAAAAATGCATTGGATTACTATAAAAATGCCACTGGCAGTGAAGGGGTTAACACTAGGGGGCGGGGAAGGGGTTAAGTATGCCTGGGTGTGTTCTTACTGTGGGGGGGGGGGGGGTGGCCTCACTAGGGGAAACACTGATCCTCGGTTCATACATTGTATGAACCGAAGATCAGCATTTCCCCTGCTGACAGGACCGGGAGCTGTGTGTTTACACACACAGCTCCCGGTCCCCGCTCTGTAACGAGCGATCGCGTGTGCCCGGCGGCGATCGCGCCCGCCGGGCACACGCACGGGAGTCGGGGGCGAGCAGGGGGCACGCGCGCGCCTCCGGCGGCGCGCGCGCGCCCCTAGTGGCGGCTGGGAGAGAGGACGTCATATTACTTGCTCTCGCCCAGCAGAGCCACCTTGTGGACGTATAACGACGGTGCGCGGTCGGCAAGTGGTTAAAATGCAATTCAGAAGTTAGTTTGATAGGAATGAGGTTATTTTCCTTGAGCTTGAGCTCGCCCAATCACGGGAGTTCTATATTTGGATGAGGCGAAGATCGTGACATCACTGTCCTGCCAATCCACCTTGTGCAATCAGAGAATGCTTTGTGCCCATTAAGAAAAAGCAAAGCATATTCTGAAAGGCACTTGTGCTGAGCGAGCATCCCCCTGTGTTTACTAGACAGCATGGCAGCCACTTTGCACAGGGCCCGGTTGACAGCAAGGATCGCTGTAGAAGAGGCAGTTACTGTAGTGATTCTCTGCTTCCACAGGGATTGGCAAGGCATGTAAAATGTATACTTACATTAGTCAAAGTTGAACTAATTTAACTATGTAGCAAAAGGTAACCATGTAGCTTAAAGGGGTTGTAAAGGTAAAAAAAAATTCCCTAAATGCAGTCCTCCTTCACTTACCTCATCCTTCCATTTTGCTTTTAAATGTCCTCATTTCTTCTGAGAAATCCTCACTTCCTGTTCTTTTGTCTGTAACTATACACAGTAATGCAGTAATGTAGGGCTTTTTCCCTGGTGTGGAGAAAGCCTCTTGAGGGGGGAGGGGGCGAGCAGTAGTGTCAGGACGCCCACTAACTAACTAGCTCCTTTTCTCTATCTGCAAAGTAGAGAGTGTCCTGACTTGCCTGCTCGCCCCCTCCCCCCTCAAGAGGACTTCTCCACACCAGGGAGAAAGCCTTGCATTACTGTGTGGCGTTACAGACAGAAGAACAGGAAGTGAGGATTTCTCAGAAGAAATAAGGACATTTAAAAGCAAAATGGAAGGATGGGGTAAGTGAAGGAGGACTGCACTAAGGTAAAGGAAGCTATTTAGGGAAAACAATTTTTTCCTTTACAACCCCCTTAAATTCAGCTTTACCATCTCCTAATCCCTTGTACACTAGAAATCTTGGTAAAAACAACAGCATTGTTGGCTCATGCAGTTCACATTTGTTTGTGATCTATGTATTTGGATATTTGGTTGGTGTCCCACTATAAAGCCCGATTTGCCTATTTTGTGGTAAGATGAAATGAGTATACCAGCTAGGGATGCTTTTTTCTTTTCAGGAACTGTGAGGGATTAATTCACTTTCTTTTGCCCTAGATCAGTGGTTCTCAACCTTCCTAGTGCCGTGACCCCTTGATAAAATTTCCCAATTTTGTGGACCCCCCAACAGTAACATTTTTGTAGCGTGGGTTGTCAGCACCCAAGGCAAAACTAGTAAATTGCGCCCCTAACCTGAGGACATATAGCGCTCCACGAGTCCCTTCCACTTGTACAGTATTAAAACCCTTATGGTACATGTTAGGATGTACGACTCTCTCTTTGTTCTCCTTTCTTTCCCTTTTATCTCTCCCTATCCTAATTTCTTGTTTTTTCCCACCACACGTCTCTCTAGCCTTCTTTCTTCTTTCTCACCCCTTTTCTTTGCCCCTCCCCTTTCCTCTCCCTTCCATGTATTCTCTATTTTTATTCCTTCTCTTACTCTTTAGTGGGTAAGAGAAGGAATACAACAAATAGAGAATACATGGAAGAGAGAGAAAAAAATGGGGAGGAACAAAGAAAAAGGGGGAGAAAGAATGTGAGGGAGTGGCAGTGCTGGGAAAAGTTCTGATCAGCCAACTTGGGTGCTCTTGATCAAGGTCATCTGCTGATCTGAGAACTGTAGTGGGGACTTTTAATGGCAACTATAATCACAGTTAGTGTTACTCACTGTATCCCTGACTTTGTGGTGTCTCGTAGCAGTGACACCTATGCTGAAATCAGGAGATAGGGTCAAAATATACGTTATGTGCAAGTCACACTGCCTTATCAAGGACCTTCTGTAAAGTGCAGTCCTACCTCTAGTCTATGCCTCTAGTCCTGTCACATGGAGTGAGTGCCATGGAAGTACCAGGTACTAATTTTGCTACAGCTGAGCAGATTACTGGGAAAAGAAAATGTCAGTACTGTATGTGGTCCTGGGTAGGAAGGAGTAAAACCTGCAGTTTTGCTTGAATGTCTTTCAGGTCTGTCAAAAAAAGTTTGGGATTTGAGTGAGTGAGTGAGAAACTTATATAGCGCTACAAATGCAAACTAAATCGCCTCAAGGCGCTTTAGCCAATATGATCGTCCAACCAAGCTTCAGAAAAGATGGGTCTTAAGTTTTTTCCTGAAGGCCCGATGATTTTCCTCCAACCGAATGTCTGCGGGTAGAGCGTTCCATAACCGAGGTCCTTGGACAGCGAATCGTCGTTCTCCTTTCATTTTGCAGCGAGATTTGGGGATGTGGAGGAGGTTCTGATTTGTTGATCGGAGGACCCGACTTAATACCTTACATCTATACACTGCTGTGTTGCTTTCTCATCCTGCTCATAGAGTAGGTGCTGTCTCACTACCTGGAGAGATGAAGCCAGTGTCATCTAGACTCTTTCTCTGAGCCCAGGCAGTTATGGACACAACATGCAGTGGTTTACCCAGAAATAACTTTAAAACCTTATGCTTAAAATTCTAAATGTGGTTCTGAACTGTATATTTCCATCCACAAATGACAAGTGTAGAAGATGCTCGGCGATGGAGGGCACTTACCTCCATATATGGTAGAGAGCGGCAATCTGTTGTCAGGCCTCGTACACACGACCGAGTTTCTCGGCAAAAACCAGCAAGAAACTTGCTGGGATTTTTTTTTGCAGAGGAAACTGGTCGCGTGTACATTTTTCGACGAGGAAACTGTCGAGGATCCCGTCAAGCCAAAAAGAGAGCGTGTCTTCTTTTTCCTCGACGAGAATGGAGAAACTTGCCTTGTCGAGTCCTAACAAGGAACTCGACAAAGAAAACGATGTGTTTCGCCCGTCTAGTTCCTCGGTCGTGTGTACGAGGCTTCACAGTTTTGGCAGAAGGTTTTCATTACCTATAAATTAATGTGTATTACAGACATCCACTCCACCTCCGAAATCGCTCTTCTGTCTATGATCCGGAGCGTGCCCAGATCCTTATGGATTTAATGGCAATGGAGATGGTGGTGGAAGACAGTGCAGACCCAGGAAAAGTTTGAACCACTTGGACTGCCTAGCGGGCCTAAAGTGATAGTGCAGAGTTCCGATTCCCCATCACCTGAGAAGCCTTCCACTGTTGTTTCGGGATTTCCGATTTCTCTAGGTACGTGTAGTAGTTTGTCTTTTAAGTTCCCCTTCACCACTGTTTAACCATGTCTGGACATTCCTGGTCATACCTACAGTGCCTTGAAAATGTATTCACACCCCTTGAAATGTTCCAATTTTTTTCATGTTACAACCAGAAACGTAAATGTATTTTATTGGGATTTTATGTGATAGACCAACACAAAGTGACACATACTTGTGAGGTGGAAGGAAAATGATAAATGGTTTTCAATTTCTTTTTACAATTAAGTTTCCGCGGATAAATCCTCTGGCGGATTTTGATCTCATGGTTGTACTAACCATGAGATCAAAATCCCCGCTGAATTCCGTCCGCGGTGACGTGTCGCGCCGTCGCCGCGATGATGACGCGGCGACGTGCGCGACGCTGTCATATAAGGAATTCCACGCATGCGTCGAATCATTACGATGCATGCGGGGGATGGATTCGGACGGATTGATCCGGTGAGTCTGTACAGACCAGCGGATCAATCCGTTGGAATGGATTCCAGCGGATCGATTTCTTAGCATGTCAAGAAATTTTGATCCGCTGGAAATCCATCCCCGGGGGCAAAAATCCGCGGAAACAGATCCGCTGGATCGTACACACCAGGGGATCTATCCGCTGGAGCCGGTCCGCGGATCAATTCCAGCGGATCGATCCTCTCGTGTGTACGGGGCCTAAGAGTAGTGTTTTTGTTAGTACAGTCAGTGCAGGTACATTTAGTCAGGCTGTGAGCTAGGCCTGTTTGTTTTTGATCTGGAGGCTGGGGAGTGGTTTAGTGTAGCAGCAGATGACTGACATGTACTTTATCTCACTGGTGCCTCCTTGGTTTCCAGAGGGTTCTGGAAAAGAGGTAGGGCAGAGAGTGAGAGTGACATGGAGTGTATCTGGGAGCCCTGACCAATCCTGACAGGCCTCCTATATATACTTATGGTCAGCCTGCTGGGGGAGGAGTTGTCGGGTGGAGAAACTGAATCATGGAGTGTTAGACTCTCGTGGCCCTTGAGGGAACCTCCTTTTTTTGGTAGGGGGGTGAACTCGGGTTTGGAGCTCGGGAGCTGGGAGGGAGCCTCTCTCTACACGGTCATTGAGATGTGTCCTGGAACAGGAGCCAGAACAGGACAGTTGGGAGCACTACTGGGCAAGTCATTCAGGAGGGATCCATGCTGGGGGCAGTGAGTGAGAAGCACACTAAAAAGCTTTGGGACAGACATGCCAGGATTGGATGTGGAGCCAGAGGGAGAGACTGTGGTGTCATTGGAGTTAAGTAGCTGCAGCCAGGAGGGTTGGCAGGATTTGCAATAGACTTTCTGGGATCAGTAGTCCACCAAGTTCAGTTAGCACATTGTCCTTTTTCTCTTCAATAATGGTTTCTATCACAGAGGGGACTGCAGACCCCTGCCAGAAAATTGCTACTAGGAAAATGTTAGGACTTATTCAGAGTGAGGCCTAACCATGTGTTATTGGTGACAGGAATCTAGAATTGGACAGTAGAGGAAAGCAAGTCCTCTCAAGTAGTTTGCTGGAGGAGATGTCAAGTAGGAGAGACTGTCAATTTAGATTTGACTACCTTTAGTTCAACTAATAAAGGTTCATCATTTCGGTATCCCATGTCCCTTTTCCCCTTCCAAGCTTAATCCTCTAATAAAATCAACAAAAACAAGTAAAGACTGTTCATTGACTGGAGAAAGTGTGCCTGAAATGGATGTCTGACCAAACAGGGTGATGTGTGGAGCTAAAACAGACAGCGACCCCACGGGGGCACCACTACATAAATATCTGAAAAATATGGCGTGCATTTTTAATTAGCCCCCCTGAGTCAATACTTTGTAGTACCACCTTTTGCTGCAATTACAGCTTCAAGTCTTTTTGGGTATATCTCTACCAGCTTTGCACATCTAGAAAGAGACATTTTTGCCCATTCTTCTTTGCAAAATAGCTTGAGATCTGTCAGATTGGATGGAGAGCGTCTGTAATCAGCAATTTTCAAGTCTTGCCACAGATTCTCAATTGGATTTAGGTCTATACTTTGACTGGGCAATTCTAATGCCGCGTACACACCATCACTTTCTGTGAAGTAAAAAATGAAGTTTTTGAAACTTCAATTTTCAAAGACGAAGTTGCCTACACACCATCGTTTTCTCACAATGATCTTGCAAAGTGAGGTTACGTTCCACCACGTTTTACCATTGAAGCTTGCTTCATAAGTAGCTTCTGGGCATGCGTGGATGAAAAAACGTCTTAGAAAACGACGTTTTTTGCTACACACGGTCAATTTCTGTGAAGTAAAAAGTGCACTTTTGAAAAACGACACATAAAATTGAAGCATGCTTCAATTTTTTTTGGTCGTTTTTTACAAGACATAAAACGACGTTTTCCCCCACACACAGTCAATTAAAGTGACGTTTTTAAAAACGTCATTTTTTTTCATCACATAAAGTGATGGTGTGTACGCGGCATAACACATGAATATGCTTTGATCTAAACCATTTCATTGTAGCTGTGACTGTATGTTTAGGGTCGTTGTCCTACTGGAAGGTCAACCTCTGCCCCAATCTCAAGTCTTTTGCGGACTCTAAGGCCTCGTACACACGATAGGTTAACCAGAGGACAACGGTCTGATGGACCGTTTTCATCAGTCCAAACCGATCGTGTAGGCCCCATAGGTTATTTAACCATAGGTTAAAAAAAAGCCAACTTGCTTTAAATTTAACCTATGGATTCTTAACTGATGGTAAAAAAACGATCGTTAGTAGGCACAACCATCGGTTAAAAATCCACGCATGCTCAGAATCAAGTCGACGCATGCTTGGAAGCATTGAACTTCGTTTTTTTCAGCACATCGTTGTGTTTTATATCACCGCGTTCTGACACGATCGGTTTTTAAACCGATGGTGTGTAGGCACGACGGACCACCAGTCAGCTTCATCGGTTAACCTATGACAACGGTCCATCAGACCGTTCTCATCGAATGGACTGATCGTGTGTACGAGGCTTTAGATGTTCAAAGCTTGGGATATTTTTTTATAACCTAACCCTGCTTTAAACTTCTCCACAACTTTATACCTTACCTGTCTGGTGTGTTCCTTGGCCTTCATGATGCTGTTTGTTCACTAAGGTTCTCTAACAAACCTCTGGGGGTTTCACAGAACAGCTGTATTTATTCTGGGATTAAATTACGTACAGGTGGACTTACTAATTAGGTGACTTCTGAAGGCATTTGATTGCACTCGATTTTAGTTAGCGGTATCAGAGTAAAAGGGGCAGAATACAAATTCATAATAAAGAATAAACCACGCTAAATGCTACATACAACAACATTTATAATGAAACACTAAATTAAATAATAAAAAATTAAATAATAAAAAACGCAAAAAAAACCACACTAAAAAAACAACAATCTCTGGAAAAAGTCCCCAGTGAAAAAAGTGCTTGTGCTGTTGGAACAGTGTTGAAGGTCTCATACACAGTGCTGTGACTTGAAATATAGATGGAAAATTCCATGCTCCTTATGTGCTTAAATAGGGTAGATGTGCACTCACCCATGGGATTGGACCAACTATCGCTAGTTAGGTCAAATGCATTTGTGGGGCGACCCCTGTAGGTATCCTCTGGACTGGTGGTTGGATATCGTAAATAATCCTCATGTGGATAAAAGCCGCATTGCGCAGTACCATTTAAAAAACTTTATTCCAGAACATTAAACGAAGGTATTCAACTCACATGTAAGAGTGCCTGATATCCTGGCACCCGGAGTGAACAGCAGGTAAAAAAGTCATCCGTGAAAACTGCCCGATCAATACATGAAGCCGCTGTCACGGTGAGGGCTCGATTTCCTGGTTTCCACATCTAGGTGGGTGTGTAACGATCACGTGACTCTACCTCTATGCATTAAAATTGTTGTAAAATGGTGAAAAAAGTCGTCGGAAACACCCAGTATGAACAATGCATATATTCAAACATTATAAACAATACAAATCCATGCCACACATTTCAGATATTTAATTGTAAAAAATGTGTTAAACCATTTATCATTTTCCTTCCACTTCACAATAATGTGCCAATTTGTGTTGGTCTATCACATAAAATCCCAATAAAATACATTTACGTTTTTGATTGTAACATGACAAAATGTGGAAAATTTCAAGGGGTATGAATACTTTTTCAAGGCACTGTATATTGTGAACTTAGCCTCCCCCTTTTTCCATTTTGTTATTAGTATTAAAGATTTTATATATGCTTTATTACTTATATTTTCACATCTAAGGCCTCCTCAGGATTTGTGGAGTCCGAAACTTTCCTCTTCCACCTCCAGCACAACTTGCTTGCAGACTGTCAGGCCCCGTACACACGTCCGAGGAACTCGACGTGCCAAACACATCGAGTTCCTCGTCGAGTTCAGTGTTGAAGCCGCCGAGGATCTTGGCGGGCCGACTTTCCTCATTGAACAACGAGGAAATAGAGAACATGTTCTCTATTTGGCCCGACGAGTTCCTCGTCGGCTTCCTCGCTGAAAAGTGTACACACGACCGAGTTTCTCGGCAGAATCCAGCTCCGATCGAGTTTCTGGCTGAATTCTGCCGAGAAACTCGGTCGTGTGTACGGGGCCATACAGGTTCTAGATCCAACCCAGACTGACTCTGCATCCATCCCAGGCTGCTTGCACCCAGTCCCTTCAGCCATTCCTCTTGGTCCTCTGACTGTATCACTCACCAATTCACGTGGCTGTCTTCCTCTGATGAGATTTGCCCGGCACCCGAGATGTATGCCCTAGAACAGTGATGGCGAACCTTGGCACTCCAGATGTTTTGGAACTACATTTCCCATCAAGCTCATGCACTCTGCAGGGTAGTTTAGCATCATGAGAAATGTAGTTCCAAAACATCTGGGGTGCCAAGGTTCGCCATCACTGCCCTAGAATATGGCCATGGAACCACCAAGTAGTCTTATTGTGGTTGAACACATCAGAAAGTGACACAAAGAACAAAATCGTGTTTTACACTTCTAAAACTTCATTTTGAACAGTGCTAAAAACTATAAAAACTGTTTTCTTATTTTAACATCATAAGGATCAAGCTAAGGATGTTTGATGTGTAATATGTATCTTAACTAGCAATAACTTTCTATTTCTAAGGGTGACTTTGCCACTCATTAACTTCAATATGCATTATATGTGAAACAATCAGAATAAAATAAAAACATCATGGGACATGATTAAAATTTGGCTGGAAGCTCCCCCTGTTGTAAAGGAATGACATCACGTTAAATCGTATACTGTTTATTTGAAGCTGAGCCCAATTATTCATGGATCTCCATCAAACAGTTCAGTTCAAAACTATTCTTGTGGTTTCCTGATTAAGTTCTGTTACTATATTGTTTGTATACAGATTTTCTATGAGATCTGTAATGACAGAGGCTTATTTAGGGCAATGAAAAATAAAGTCTACATAAAAACTGATCTTCATTTTATATTAAATAAAGCAAAACATTTTATTAAGCTGCCACTTACCTTGCTGTGCTTATAAAATATGCAGTTATTTTAAATGTGAACCAGCTGGAATGTCATTTTGTGTTACTGTAATCTGCAAATGCAGCTCTGATTAAAATCATTATAATAATGTGTTTCATTGACTGGAATACAACTAGAAAAAATGGTAACATGAGTAAGCTTTCATTTTTCATTTTAAATAAACCCATAGACTTGCCTTGCCTTGCCTTGCCGTAGATCTCCAAAACCTTGGACGTTCTAATACAGATCAGATTTAGAGCAGTTATAAATAAAAATAAATAAATGTCATGTAGCCGACAGTGGACTACAGTTGCCTTGCTTCGCGGACCCCCCCCGCTCTGTTATTCTCCATCTATTCCAATGTCCCTCTGGTGCCGGGCTTCGGTAACTGGCATAATTTCTGTGAGCCAAGCTGGGAGGATTGTGGGACTAGTAGTCTTTTAAACAGCCATCAGCTTTGGCTGGATTCTCCTTTAACCACTTAAGACCTGGACCATTATGCAGGTTAAGGACCTTGCCCCTTTTTGTGATTCGGCACTGCGCTGCTTTAACTGACAATTGCGTAGTCGTGCAATGTGGGTCCCAAACAATATTGCGTCCTTTTTTTCCCACAAATAGAGCTTTGTTTTGGTGGTATTTAATCACCTCTGCGTTTTTAATTTTTTGCGCTATAAACAAAAATAGAGCGACAATTTTGAAAAAAATGCAATATTTTTTACTTTTTGCTATAATAAATATCCCCAAAAAAATATATAATTTTTTTCCCTCAGTTTAGGCCGATACGTATTCTTTTACCTATTTTTGGTAAAAAAAAATCGCAATAAGCGTTTATCAATTGGTTTGCGCAAAATTTATAGCGTTTACAAAATAGGGGATAGTTTTATGGCATTTTTATTAATATTTTTTTTTACTACTAATGGCGGCGATCAGCATTTTTTTTCGTGACTGTGACATTATGGCAGACACATCGGACAATTTTGACACATTTTTGGGACCATTGTAATTTTTACAGCGAAAAGTGCTATAAAAGTGCACTGATAACTGTGAAAATGACAATGCAGTGAATGAGTTAACCACTAGGGGGCGCTGTAGGGGTTAAGTGTGACCTCATGTGTGTTTCTAACTGTGACATTGCCACAGTAAAGAACTGGGAAGGTGTGTTTACACACACCTCTCCCCATTCTTCGGCTTCTGTGACCGTTCGCGGGACACTGGTGGCGATCGGGTCCGCGGGTTCCGCGTGCGCGGTCACGGAGCTTCAGATTGGGTCGTGTGCGCGCACCGGCGGCACCCGTGACCCACGGCTGGGCTCTTAAAGGGGACGTATATATACGTCCCTGTGCCCAGCCATGCCATTCTGCGACGTATATCGCTGTGCGGCGGTCCTTAAGTGGTTAATATAATTGGATAGTGTGGAACCTCAAATTTTCTTGTATTTTATAGTAGGGGGTTCATTTGTCCTAAGTAGTACATAAAATAATAAGTTACTATAATTATAAACATGTCCATAGAGTTCCAGAATGAGTATTTGATCTCTTGTTATATCTTATTCTGCAGGAAATTTAACAACCATCGTCTCGCACAGAACTGCCATCATGCCAAGAACAGCATCCCATAACGACAACTCCATTATCTGTCCCACCAGAGCAAACTGTACCATAACCTTCACTTTCTGAACCACCAGCTCCACAACAACGAGCTACTGTCTACCCGATACTCCAGGAAGATAGTGCCATTATTTCTGCTCAAAATTGTATATATCCAGTGCAGCACTAATATACTGTATATAGAATTCCCAATTATAAATCACAAATAAAATAAAATGTGAATTGTCCTGCAAATCCTGTGCACTTCAACAATAAAATTCCTCCTAAACAAATTGTGCCGTGTGTGTGCTTTCTAATTCCTTGTGTGTTTTCTCCTTCAGTCTAGGTGTACTCTCATCTGAATTAGTTGCCACTACAATCATGTGTGGTCAATATATTTTGTAAATCAGATATTGCAAATCCTCTTGTACTGGAACAGACCGATCGGCACATAGTTCCTTATCCTTAAAGCACCGAAATTTCCTTAACAATTTATACTACTCACATAGTGAAAATATCGATTGAGCCTTATTATTTGTGTCAGTGAAATTTTGTGCATTACATGTCACCTTCACCACATGTGCCCTCACCTGTCCACTTATTTTGCATACTCCAATAAACTCTTAATCCTCATTAATAATCCTCCGGGTCACATGGATCGAAGTAATATTTGTAGTACCGTCCCTTTAATCTACTATCAACTCCCTGCGCCAGGAGGATAAAGACATTTTTTCTGTTGTGGATTCACTGTCCATTCCAACATCTGAAAAACCAGCTCCATGACAGAAATCTACTATTGACTCCATGCTCCAGGAGGATACTGCCATTACTTACTTTTGTTATAGATTCACTATCCATTTCAACATCTGAAAAACCACCTCGACGACAAAAAATTGCTATTCACTCCATGCTCCAGGATAGTGCCATTATTTTGGTTGTTGTAAATTAAAGTGAATTTAAAAAAAAAATAACAAACATGGGTTTTGCACAGCGTGGCCCAATCCTCCTTTTCTGGGGCCCCCCTGGGGGTGCTCTTGGCTCCTCCTGTTCTCGAATGCCCCCTCGGAGAGCTGCTTTCCATGAGGGAAATCACGCGGGCACGCTCCTGAGTCCTGCTTCTGCGTCCATTAACACAGACAGCAGGACTCGGCCCCGTCCCCCGTCTCCCGTGTCACTGGATTTTTTTTACAGCAGCAGGAGCCAATGGCACCTGCTGCTTTAATCTATCCAATGAGGACCTGGAGCTGCTGTGCTCGTACCCGTCAATGGAACGATCGGGCTCAGGTAAGAAAAAGGGGAAGGGGGGTACTGTACTACAGAAGGTTTTTCATCTTAATGCATAGAATGCATTAAGGTTAAAAACTGATGAGGCCCCGTACACATGACCAAACATGTATGCTGAAACTGGTCCGCGGACCAGTTTCAGCATACATGTTCGGTCATGTGTAGGCGCGAGCGGGCAGAATTCCAGCAAACATTTGCCCGCCGGGCCTTTTCCCAGCGGGCAAATATTCCTGGACTTGTTTTAAAACCGTCCGCTGGAATCCTGCCTGCTCGGACATGTATGGTCGTCAGTACAGACCTACCGTACATGTCCGAGCGCCCGCCGTCCCTCGCATGCGTCGAATGACTTTGACGCATGCGTGGAAGCATTTAAAAGGCAGGCCCGCCCACGTCGCCGCGTCATCGCCGCATCATCAACTCGGCGACGGCGCGGACACGCCCCGCGTATTGTTTACGCGCGGACTTCTGTACGATGGTTAGTACAGCCATCATACAGAAGTCCCTGGGCAGACATGTACGGTGAAAACGGTCCGACGGACCGGTTTCATCGTACATGTTTGCCCGTGTGTACCCAGCCTGAGGGTTTACAACTCCTTTAACCTGTACTTTTGAACCACCAGCTTCACAACATCAAGATACTATCCACCCAATATTCCAGGAGGATAGTGCCATTTTTTCTGTTGTAGATTCATGGCCTATTCCAACATCTGAAAAACAAGCTCCACGACAGAAATCTACTGTTAACTCCATTCTCAAGGAGTATACTGCCATTACTTTTGAGAGGGACAGGTAGCAGTGGGAAGCCTGGACAAAGGCATGGAGAAATGTCAGGTCTTTGTAGCTGCTGTCTATCAGTCTCTGGGTGTGTGACTTTTCTTTCTATCCTTCCATGTCCCCTAGATTTTTAAAAGATCAGATTTATAAGCCTGAGAGTCTTAGGGGTGCAGAGCGTATCGCATTAGGGTGTGCACCCCAAAGCCCAAGCACACACTACTGATCACTCACGATATTAATTCAGAAAGTGAAGGGGGTGGCCTATTACATATTTACCGGCCCCTTCCTCCACTCATCCTAAAACATCCTTGCAGCAACAGCTGGAGGGAGTGGAGGGAAGCTGGTAGCACTGCAGGGGGAAGGGGGGAGCCAGGGCAGTAGGGGGAATCTGTGCCGTAAAGGGTGATTGGGCTGTGCGCACGCCTATGCTGAGAGTGTGTTTAGGTGAAAGTAGGATTTGTTGAGATACACTGTAAAGATAATAATAATATTAATAGTAAAATATTAATGTCTAATATATATGTATGTATAATAATATGTTTTAGTTTGTATATTTAGTTCTGTTTATGTTTTTTTCATACCTCCCAACTTTTTGAGATGGGAATGAGGGACACAGATTAGCAAAAGTATGTAGGCATAGGACACACACCCCACACCCCATTAAAGGAGAATTATACTAAAAAAATAATAAGTTAAAGTGATTGTAAAGTCTCGCTTTAAAAAAATAATAAACATGTTATACTTACCTCCTCTGCGCAGTTGGTTTTGCACAGAGCAGCCCGCATAATCCTCTTCTCGTTGCCCTCTTCGCTGCTCCTGGCCCCTCCCTCATGACGAGTGCCCCCATAGACCAGCTTGCTATGGGGGCACCTGAGCCAAGTTAGAGCTCCGTGTGTCCATTCAGACATGGAGCCCCGACCAGGCCCCACCCCCTCTCTCCCCTGATTGGCTAACTGACTTTGATTGACAGCCACAGGAGCCAATGGCGCCACAGCTGTGCCCCACAAGGAGAGTCTCAGATGGCCAAGGGAATCGTGGACATTAAGATAAAAAATCTGTGGCTTGGCAGCGGATGTAGTCAGACACACATAGGGGCTGATTTACGAAGCGTTTGCACCTTGTTTTGCGGCGCACGCCGATGCGCAATGCCATTTTTGGTATTTTCGAAATCCGTGCCCTGGTAATGCAGTGCTATTCCCTATTTACTATCCTGCTTTCGGCGCACGGGAGGAGGCGCACAGTGCGCCACTATAGACATGGCGCACGGCATCTGCAAATCAAAATTAAAAGAAGCTGGAAGTGACAATATTATGGGGTGATGTGAGGAAGTAACAACTGCCCAAGAAACAAATATGGCCAAAATATAATGAGAAAGTAACTTTTTTCAGAACCAGCCTGCTGCGCCTGCAAGTACATTTAGAATTGCGGGAGGTTTCTTTTTGCACTGCGCATGCACGAGCGGCATTTGCGGCCATTCAGGTGCGCCGGTTCACAACGCCGGCAAAATCTTGATAAATATCAAGTAACGTAACTGCATTTGCGTAGGTTGAAGAGGCACACCTGTAAACTTTTTTTTTTACGCTGATCATGAAGGGAAACTCCGCGCCAAATTTTAAATAAAAAACTGGTATGGGTTCCCTTGGGTCTCGTATGGATTTAAAGGGGAACCCCTATGCTGAAAAAACGGTGTGGGGGTCCCCCCAAAATCCATACCAAACCCTTATCCGAGCATGCAGCTCGGCCGGTCAGGAAAGGGGGTGGGGACGAGCTAGCGCCCCCCTTAACCATACCAGGCCGCATGCCCTCAACATGGGGGAGTGGGAGCTTTGGGGCAGGGGGGGTGCCCTGTGGGGCCTCTTCCCGACAACCCTGGGCATTGGTTGTCGGGGTCTGCGGGCGGGGGGCTTATCGGAATCCGGGTTACCCCTTTAATAAGGGGGCCCCCAGATACTGCCTCCCAGCCTATGTGAATTGGTCAGGGGTACCCCTACCATTTCACAAAGAAAGTGTAAAGTGTAAAAAAACATACAGACACAGTTGGGATAAGTCCTTTATTAAAAAAAAAAAAAAGATTCCAACGGTGGTAATCCACTCTCGGTCTCCACTCCAACGCTGTCGGTATCCTGCAATGGATAAACTCCTCTCCAGGCTCCAGCCAGGGATGTCTCCTCTCCAGATCCAGGCTCCAGCGGTGATGTCCAGCACAGCGAGGAACAGCATCCTGTCTCCACCGGAGACTCCCCAGGAATACGTTGTGGCAGCCTGACAGGTCTCTTATGTAGCTGAGGACGGGGCCACCCATCACGTGACCCCACCCCCCTCTGATGCAATGGGAAACCTGCGTTACCAATTTACATATGGGGGACAGGGATCTGGGTGTCCCATTTTTTGAAGGGGTCTTCCAGATTCCGATAAGGCCCCCACCCGCAGACCCCCACAACCACTGGGCAAGGGTTGTGGGGATGAGGCCCATGGCCCATGGTGCTTTGAGGATTCACAGACCCCCAAAGCATCCTCCCCATGATGAGGGCATGTGGCCTGGTACGGTTCATGAGGGGGGCCCCCCCTCTTTTCCTGCGGCCTGCCAGGTTGCGTTCTCGGATAAGGGGTCTGGTATGGATTTTTGGCGGGAACCCCACATCATTTTTTTTATTTGACGCAGGGTTCCCCTTAATATCCATACCAGACCTGAAGGACCTGGTAATTGAATTTGGGGGACCCCATGCATTTTTTTTCTTTTTTATCAATGACTTTCAATTACTTTTCTCTGTATTCCCAGGAGCCAACAATTCATTATAGCCGCGAGTACTTTTAAATTACTTTTTTTTCTTCAGAAATTACATTTTGTGCAGGGACAGTTCTAAGCACGGGAAACAAGTGCTTCTTTACAGGCATACTATACACACCCCCAGGTACGAAATTTAAAGGAATATTTCACTTTTATTGTTTCACTTTAACTTTGGCAAAGATCGGGGAGGAGAGGCTGTTCCTAACCCTAAGCTCTATTTCTATGCTTCCCAACTTCAACACTTGAGTGGTCTTGGGTTGGTGAGTGAACCTGACTCGATAGAACGCCTATTGCGGGCTGGAACGCAAAACACCTTAGTTTCGAGTTTGGAGACAGGGTTTTCTCAGCTACCACAAGCAGCTCCCACCGTTATCCTTTTTAAAAAACTTTGGTCAACTGTTCGGTTCTAGTTTGAGGATTTCGGGGATTTCTGGAAAAAAAACCATTATGGAGCAATCCTAATCTAAAGGAAGTTTACAAACTAGAGGGTTTCCAGGTGTGGAAATTGACTGGTATTTGCAATATTGCCCAGTTGTATAATCAAAACGTACTAAAATCATTTATGAATTTGCAAACAGAATTTAATCTTCCCAGAAGTCATTTCTATAGGTACCTTCAATTGAGGCATGCTCTTCAGGCTCAAGGTCAGACATTCACTCTCTTACTTTCCAGGCATTCACTCTCTTACTTGCCAGTCATTCACTGATCAAAGACATTTTTTTGCACAGGAGAAAAAGGGCCTGATATCTTATATCTACTCTAGTTTATTGTCCTCCATACAAGACTCAGCAACACTGCCGAGCAGAAGGGGCTGGACTCAAGACATGGGGGAGATAAATGATGAAATATGGGACTTGTGTTTACAATTTGGTCCCGTCACTTCTGTTTCGCAATCGCACAGATTGTCTCATTTGTTTTTACTGCATTGGGCCTACCATACACCTATACAATTGAATCAATGGGGAAGAAGAGATTCCTCTATATGCCTCAAATGTTGTGGGGATGAGGGGTCACTCATTCACATAATCTGGTGCTGTCCTAAACTGCATCGGTATTGGGGTAATATCACTGAGGTAATTTCCTCAGTCGATTAGAACAGGGTCCCTTTGGATCCCCATATATGTATTTTGGGAGTGGTAGATGAAGAAACGTTTATTCCACCTATCAACATAGCTGTGATCAGACTACTATATTTAGCCCGAAAGCTGGTGACTAGGTTCTGGCTTTCTCCGCATGTTCCGACCAGAAAACAGTGGGTGGAGCAGGTCAATTACGTCCTTATCGGGGAGCATCTAACATATCAGCATAGAAAATGTTATTCTGTATGGCAAGCATGGTTGAAAACCCCCGGGGCTGGCACCCCTGCGACTGATTTTACATTGTTCTATAAGTGCAGGTAGAATATGGGCAATAGTGAATATGTGTTGGCCCGTTGACCCCCTCTGTTCTGTTGTGTTAGGTCAGTGGGTTTGTGCCTGCCTGACATGGTTTCTCTCCTCTTTTTATTTGTGTGTTATGTCATGATAAGTTCTTTGGTGCCACTGTTTCATGTATCTTTTTTCTTACACAAAGTATGGTTTTAAGCTGTGACAAATGTCTATATTATGGATATGTGAAGTGTGTTTTATTTTGATGACACAATAAAACTTTTTTTCTGAGTTAAAAAAAAGATAAAAAACCTTTTGCCTTTACAACTGTTTTAAACTCACAAGTGCCTTTTTAACCACTACTATTACTTTATACTGGCTTTTTGGAATTTACAAATGCAGCGATTTACAAATTGGATGAAAGATTTAGCACCGGGGAAAACTTTTTGAAAGATAAAAAGTTCATTTTATACACAACTATGTAGATCAGACCAAAATTAGGGATAAATGAGGAGGAAAGTGCGTCCCTCCGCCCTGCACTTTTCGTGATAATTCACTGGACGATGTGAATTATCACGAAACGCGTAGGGAAGAGCGATGCGCTGACGTCACCTCTTGCTGTATTGCTATCGTACCTTGGAAGGATGGGTCTGTCTGGATGTGCGCCGGCCGGCACACTAGACTTAAGGCTGTCTATTTTTTTGCATGCTGTAAGTGCAATCTATTTTATCTAATAAAAGTATTTAAGGTTTTTTACACTATATGGAGCCTTTATCTTTTATGCACTACCTACACACTGGTTCAAGTGGAATCAATGGGTGTAAGCTGACTGGATGCTAGATGCACAATTTGAGTCCTGGCTAAAGACTAAAAGTTTACAGGCATTTTATGACCCTCTGTAACGGGGGGTCATCTGGTAAGGAGACATCTATTTTCATGTGGTGGTGGAATTCACTTGCAGAAATGGTGGATGGATTCTATGAATAAGCCCTTAGTTATGAACACAAGTGGGATAGAAACTGGGAGTGGGATCCCAGCTCCAAGAGGTGATTGAGAATGCGCATTGGGGGATGGCAAAGCCGTTTGGCTTAGTTCTGGGCACTGGATGACCTTGGCCTAGCACTGCCACTATCTATTATTTCAAGGGACACAATATATAAGAAAGACTGCACCACTGGGGCTTGCGGAAGATCACACATTTAGTGCAACCTGACAGTCTATTTGTGTGTAGGAGATTTTGACAATTTTCTAGTGTGTAAACCTAGTTCCTTCTGGCTGAGGGCCTACAAGTGAGTTAGTTTTAGTTTCTTGTTACCCTTTTTTTCATCTCACTTGGAGAGTATTTCCCAGTCTGAGGGTTATTGTTTATATTCTCAGTCCTGCAGGGCAGATGGGCACATCTTGTACTATATTGCATTGTTCCTGTGCTGAAATGTATTGTTTGTGATTAACACTTGCCAAATGTTGAATCACTCCTGTACACTTTATTAATCTCAATACAACTTACTCATTTATTTTATAACAGTGTGCGTATTTTCCTTGTGTGACATTGGGCTATTTATTGCACAACAACCACAACAACCTGCAAAAATAAATAAACCTACCTGCCTGCTTGCAGTCTGCTTTGGAATGTACAATGAGCTGCACAGCACCTGTGTACGGGGATGGCTGTACTCCTGTGCATGTGCAGGAGTGACATCATTCCACGCTGACCATTGAAGACACCCAGAAAAGGGCAGGTAGAAGATGCTGGCACTGTCTAAGGCCATTGGACTGTTAAGGATAGGCAAGCATTATGGCGTTTATCTCTGCTTTAACTCGTTTTTTTAGTTGCATGCTTCTACACTCTGATATGTGTGATATGAGATGTCATCACTAGATGTCACTGTGTGACAGTTTACATTGCACATACTGTAAACCAGAGTTTCTCCAATGTACTGAATGGCATGATAAAATCCAGTATGTTCCAAACTGACCCCTGGAGAAGGTGAACTTAGCCCTCAGCCCAATACCCCTTTGGCATGTATATATTTATTATCCAGTGTGTATCGCTTTCAAGCAACACCTTCTGTTTTTAAGATACTTTTCCTATTTGGTTGCAAATAGAAAGTACATTTACTCTTATTTCAGATTGTTATTATAGATGTATTTATTCAGGCAGATATACCCATTTAACCTGTTAGAAGCCCCCAGGTACCACCAAGTAAATTGAGACATTCCACTTTAACTCAGAAAATCCCTAAAAAATCCTAGTGTAGGCTTAAATCTTTATTATTTTTAGCAATAACATGGTGTGGGTAGATTTCTGCCAGTCACAGGCCGTGTCACACCCATCCAGCCTGTGTCTTAGAATAACAGGGAAGTAAAGCCTCCATCAATCAAAATGTAATATCCCCCCATTGTGTTTATCTGGTTGGTGGGCATAGAGGAGGAGGGAGGGAGGGAGTGGAATGTCATTTACCAATGTATATACACATTGGTGACTCTTTCGTCACATTGGCTGCTCAGATGTAATAGGTGTAGTGCTTGGTTGCTACTAGTAATCCACCATATCACCCTGCTGCCAGACCTCCATCTACCTTAGAGACAATGAACAGTCATTTGTGTTGTTTTGTTTTTGTTTATTGGGGAATATAATGTAAAAAAAAAAAAAAAGGGGTAGAGAAAGGAAGCGCCACCTAAGTGCAGTATTAAAGAGGTTCTTTTAATGACACATTGTAAAAAACACACTTACAAGAAGGTAAGGAAAGAAGGCTCATCTGTAACATCCTGTAGTCCTCGTCCCGGATCCATGGGCTGCTTTAGAAGAGAAGAAAGCAGATTGTGTGGAGTCTTCAGGCCTGTCCTGTGGCCTTCAGGATGTAGTCTGTTCCAGCCTCACAGGTCACGTGACAGGTCACGTGATTACTTCCCGAGGACTACAGGATGTTACAGATGAGCCTTCTTTCCTTACCTTCTTGTAAGTGTGTTTTTTACAATGTGTCATTAAAAGAACATCTTTAATACTGCACTTAGGTGGCGCTTCCTTTCTCTACCCTTTTTTGTTTACCAAAGAGTCAGCTCTCTGAGGACAGCAGCCGCCATTGAACAGCCACATCACCTGCATTTTTAACCATTGAACTGCATGTTACTACTATTTCCAATGGACTTATCACCATACTCCTACCCATATATGTACTTTGTATCTGCGCTGACAGTTACATCTCCTATTGGGGAATATAATGTGGTTGGGGTAAGGGGAATATGGGATGCCCATAGAACATGTTGCTTTGCCATCATATTTAGTGAACATTGATAAATTGGTTTAGCCTTGAAGAACTGATGCACTTTTAACATTTACAGTCTCTTCCCCTTAATATACCATGCAGATTATTGCTCCTCTTCCTTTGCATATACTCCTGCAGACTGTTGCTCCCAGGACTTCTCTCCTCCTTGTATCTCCTTTACTTTTACTGTGCAGCGAGCAGTACATTGTGGGGCGCTCGGCTGAATGTTCGCCTGGAAATTCGGGTGTGTGCCGAACGGGCGATGTTTGGGCTGAACTTTTGCTCGGCCCAAACCGTTCGCCCAACTCTACCGAAGATCAAGATGGGCAGATGACACGGATAACCAGGAACAGGCGAAAGGTCAGGGCCAGCAACAGACCTAGCTAATCATAACAAGCTGAAGGTCAGGATGAGCAGCAGATATTAATAGCCAAAAATATTATTTAGTTATTATTATTATTTCACTTTATTGCTATCACAAGGAGGCAAACAAGCCCCCCTCTGCGATTGCATGGACAAGTGACTGCTTTGATTTATGGAAACATTAGAGGTCTATTAGACTCCCAATGTCTCCCCTGCCTTCCGTACACCTGCCTTCCATTTCAGCTAATGAAGTTAAATTGTCCTTGATTAGCTGCTTCCCTGGCTACAGTAATAGGATTATTAATTAATTAATCTGTTCCTGCTTGGGCTTTTTCAGTGGTCCTCTGTCTTACAGGGGAACAGGCGCACCCAGAAATCACCAGGGGCAGCAGCGGTGGTCTGCCCTTTTCACTACCCTGTGATCAGACCACAGTAGAGCTGCTCGTCTCAATTTTACTAAACAGCCGATTGCTGGCTGAAAAAGTACACAAAGCTTGTGGTGACAGCTGCCATGGCCTTGTCTTAACCAGTTGAAGTCTAGGATGTTTTTAAACAGCACAAAGACATCAAGTGGTTAGGGAGAGAAGAATAAAAGATAGGAAGACACCGTTTTGAACCAATATTATATCACAAATGACATACAGTAAAACCTTGGTTTGAGAGTAACTTGGTTTGAGAGCGTTTTGCAAGACAAGCTTTTTTTTCTTTTACAAATTTTGACTTTATATATGAGTAGCGTCATGTCACAACTGAGTATAAAAAAGAAGAGAGGAGCCTCTAAGTGTAGTAATATGGTTACATTTAATGAAGGTACAACATTTAGCAACTTATTGCTACACTTAGAGGCGCCTCTCTTCTCTTATATACCCTGTAAAAAAATGCTTTGATATATAAGTGCTTTGGATTACAAGCATGTTTCTGGAACTAATTATGCTCACAATCCAAGGTTTTACTTTATATACATTACTGGATATATACTTACCATCATTACTCACTGAATTGAAAGTGTTGACACATTTACAATGGGAAAAATAACAGGAAAACATATAGAAAATCCACAAGATTCTGCAGCGCCTTGTAAGGTTATTAGAGAAAAGGCTTGTCTGTTATAAGGTGTAATAAGCAGGAGATTGAATTTAGACTGATTGGCTGTAGTCGGTGCTAATTTATAGTCTGTATTGTTCAGCTTGTTCAACCAGGCTGTAAGTTCTTCCTGCTGTCAGTAGGTGGCATCTCTGGCAATAGTGTGAGGATTTGCCATGGGCTAGGGTTATGAATATTCAAATACAGAAGTTTCTCAGCCAACCAGTTCTGTTTTTTTGCCAGTGGACCATCATGGGAAAGAGATACATATTTGGCGTGAGCTGCAGCAAGGTCTCTTCCTACTGGGCTGCGGCCTGGGGAAGGTGAATGTAATGGTACTGCTATTTCAGGGTATGCTGAGCACAGCTGTGAAATTGGAGCGGACGACCTGCCTAGGAGTGATCCCACTGTCGGAGATGCATGTTTTTGTTGCCTTGTTTACATCTCTTGATTCCCTGCAATGTAAAATGTTGGGGTGTGTTACACAGCTGGGACGGCTGGCATTTTAGGGGGGTGGTATGTAGGCAGGTAAAGGTTACTTCTGCCCCAGCAGGAATTTAGCCGTTAACTGTAATTTTCGTATTTTTCTTGGCTGGTTTCTCTTGGGTCAAACCCTTTGTCTTGAGTTCAATTTAGGCCAAGTCCATCTTGCCTGATGCCGGTACTGGAGTCTGGATGACCTGTATTCTGCCAAAGCTGGAGCTAAATTTCAGAGGTGGACTCAACCAGCATTGGAATTTTGCTTGAACAGGTATACTGGGGCAGCCATAAGCCTGTAGTTAGGGACTAAGGACATTATGAAATGTTGGCACTTTATCTTGGACTGTCATTTGTCTCTGTCATCATGTTAACTTTCTATTTATGTACAATGTTTGAGACTTTGACCTTGTTTGGTCTGAAGGGATGTATTGCAAGTAACCGGCCCATATAGTTTACAGCTTGAGTCACTAAGCACAATGGGGTATGAAGATAATGGTACAAAAGTTCATAGAGTGTGAAGGTACAGTGGTTTTTCCAGTCAAGTAAAGTGCAAGCATGGAGTCCATATTAGGTGCCTGGCGGGACCCCATAACATTAGTGGGAGTGAGGTACTGGTGGTACGCTGGACAGGTGGAAAGGGCATTGGCTCTGCTTGTCCCTCCTAAATGCACAAGTGACCGTGGTGATGCTTAATACATTGAGGGAGTTTAGTATTCGGTTACTTTTACTCATCTGTCTGGGTCTTGAGCTAAGCATGGCTCAAGTAAAGGTATCCCGTGTGTGCGAGTGTCTCAGTGACCCTATACAAAGTGCCTAGTGTAGGCCCAGGAGAACACACCTTGGGGTAGGCCTCTTATGTGATCCTTGCTTGGTGCCCAACAAGGAGGTAAACATGGAGGATGTGACGACCACCCTGTCACCCTGACCTGTCCACAGGCCTGCATGTGATTAGGTCTGGAGCAGGCCCTGTCTGGATACAGGATGGAGTCCAAGAGAAACTGGTTCACTCTGCTAGGAGAAGACTGGATACAGCAGGGGTAGGCAACCTCGACCCTCCAGCTATGGTAAAACTACAAATCCCATCATGCCTCTGAGAATCATGCCTGAGATTGTTAGAGTCTTGCAATGTCTTATGGGACTTGTAGTTTCAAAACAGCTGGAGGGCCGAGGTTTACTACCCCTGGGATACAGGATAGAGTCCCAGAGCAGCTAGTTGACTCTCCTGGAGATAGATAGTTGCTTTCCACAATATCTACTGAATGATTCTGAATGCAAGAGTGTTTGTCTCGAGTTAAAGGGGTTGTAAAGGTTTGTTTTTTATTTTCTAAATAGGTTCCTTTAAGCTAGTGCATTGTTGGTTCACTACCCTTTTCCTTCGATTTCCCTTCTAAATTTTTTGTTTCATTGTTTTCTTTGTCTGAATTCCTGATCCTCCTCAGTAAGATGTTCTGGCTAACTAACCCCCAGCCAGAACAGCTCGGATGATGGGGGCAAGCTTACTGAGGAGAAACAGGAAGTGAGAAATTCAGACAAAGAAAAAAAACATTTAGAAGGGAAATTGAAGGAAAAGGTAAGTGAACCAACAATGCACTAGCTTAAAGGAACCTATTTAGAAAATAAAAAACAAACCTTTACAACCCCTTTAAATGTCCATTTCTTTGCAGTAACATGTGAAGTACTGGAGTTCTGCTGAACATTCGGAGCATTTGTGACCTTTACCCTCTCTCCCTGAATTGGCACCCAGTTCTTTACAGAACGCCCTACACTAGCCATGGATACAGCTCTAAGGGGAAATGTCAGCCCTCTCTGGGGCTACCACCATGCCCCTGGAACCTGAGTGGGAATGGGGATGCAATATATGGCGATACTGTATATCGCAAGCAGAAATGTAATATGTGGTATAGAGATTTTGGATTAGCTATTTCATGGGGATGTTACATATAGATCTTTCTTCTAAAATGCTAAACTTAGTACAGTTTTTTGGAATATTTACGGTAGGGAATCCATGGAATTCGGGTTTTAAGCTTGGTATGTAAAGCAGCAAAACAGAACACATATTTTCTCTTGATATTTTTGTAGTCATGCAAGCTTAGATTCTACAGTATTGCTTTGTGCCTCTTAACACAGATTCCTTGGCCCAAAAAGTCTGTTTTTCATCCCTCCATTCCACATTCCACATTCCTTCTTACACACTATTCTGTATACACTGTACATTGATGGACAGGTGAATTCAAAGACATTTCATAACAACCAGCTCTGCTGATTAAACATGAAATTGGCTCCAGATTCTGACTATGGTGTAAGAATTGTAAGTATTTGGAGGAACATATTTTTGTATGTGCCTTTTGCTGCTTCAGGTAAAAGAATAACTGATATAAAAAGAGGGCCTGTCATCAACACAACTTAGCAAATTACATAGCTGACTGAAAAGCTGTTTTATATATATCCAAATCTATATCACGTTGAATATGCATTGCAGCAGTACTACATCTATGTTCATCTTTTTGTATGTGTGTGTGAACTTGTCATAATCTATTGGGCCTAGGGCCCAATAAATTATTTCAAAACCTTCCATGCCTCAACAGTAAAAAAAATAAAAAAAAGCTTATATTCACACAATAAAAGAATGAGAAGAAAACAGCTGAAAGGCTCTGCATGAGGCTGACTGTCACTGTGGATGGAGGTAGTGAAGGGGGTGCTGTAAGAGTTAGGTTTCTGGAGGGATCTGGGGCAACTAAAGGGGTGGGGTCTCTCGAGGAGGCTGGGTACTTTGCAGGGGCACTGTGGGAGATTGGAGGCGCGGCAGGGGCTGGGGTGCACTGTGGGACACTGTTGGATATTGGGGGCACCATGGGGGTCTGGAGGCTTTGCAGCAAGCTAGGGAGACTCCAGGAAACCGGACGGCCCTCTGGTGGTTCAGCGGCATGGTGGAGACTGAGCACTTTGAGGGGCTCTGGGGTCAGCTGACCTGGCTCAACCAGCAAGTCATGCTGAATCACTTTTACTTAGATCACTTGGCTTTAGCATTTGGGGGCATAGCCTTCCCATGAAGTGCCTAATGTGTGCATCATCCAACTTCCAGTAAATCCAACTTCAATTGCCAGAATAACTTAATCCAACCAAACATAACCACATCCACAACTGCAGATAAAAGGTAACACAATCTAGAGAGAGAGTCAAAGCTCCGACCCCCGTGCTACCGGAAAACCTGTCACCTAACAAGGTATCACATCAATGACTGGTTGCTGTTTGTCCTTGTGATTACTTATGGCAACTACCTTTTCCTTCTTGTCTTGTTGAATCAACCTCTGCCATAGTGATATTATACATACCTCATTTTGTGGGTATGGACCCAAGTTCTCTAGTAATACACCAAGACCTCACATGTGGTACACCCCTTGAGTAACTTCAGACCAGGCTTTTTTGCAGTTGAATCAACCTTTACTTTTATGTTGTTGTAGTGATTGTGTTGAATGCTCAACCAGTAGGTTTGACTGGGGTTCATATGCCCTTATTTTTTATGTGGCTGTTCTCTTTAATGTGGTGGCAGTGAGTATGGTCCATGCTCAACCATTAGGTATCAGTTACCTGGTAAACCCTCCAACTGTATTGAGTGATGTATAGATTACACAATACTGATTGGCCTTCTTTCAGGCATGTTGATAAATGAGTCTTTTTTCTCAAATCTGTAACTATAATGCAAATTAACAATACCTAGCTATCACCTTGTTCTTCTTTTGGTTTAGGGCTTCACAGATGTATCACTAAGTAACTGATATGGTGCATATGAAAGATAAAGTGACCTATTAGTAACCCCTTGCTCTAAGGTAGAAAAAGTGACAGAATGGTTTGTGTTCACCTCTAAATTACATCTACTCTGCACATTCCAAGCTTTTTTCCCCCCAGTAAGGTATGACAGGTCCTATAGTGGTTTTGAAACTCATCAGCAGATAAAGCTTTGGCCATTGTGTCCTTTGGAGAAAGACCAAGTAGAGAAAAGGATCATGTTCGATTTTCTGTACTTGATACTGACTGCTTTGTGTGCTGTGACTAACAATAGAATCTAAAGCCTTTGGTTTTAATCTTTTTCCTCTTTTTCCACTGTTACTGAAACTTTGTGTGACATATGTTTGAACATTGCAGTATGTTCTTATTTAAAAGCCAGGCCTACTCTCCAAATTGTAACATTACCATTCTCAATAGTTGCGAACAAAAATCTTTTGTGCTTTGTGGGAATTACAATCAACCTGCTTGGGCTTTCATATTAAAATTCTCTGTGTAACTGTAATCAAAAACTCCACAAGTATTTCTTCCCTGGGGAACAGTTGGATTTTTTATGTATGTTAGTTGCATTTATTTGAAATATGTTTTCCATCTCAAGCAGAAAGCTTTGACATACGATCACTGACAATATGGTTTCATTTTCTTGCTGTTATTTTCACCTATTTGCGACTGATAAGGGTTGATATGTTACATGTGTAATATGTGTTCCTCAGCCCAGTATCTCATAGTCATTTAAATGGCTGCTTAGGTGGTCTGGAATAGATGTGGTAATGCTTTTTTTCTCATAGAGCACAATTCAAGTAGCCCAAAAGGAATGCCGAAGAAAGGGCTTGTCTTAGCCAAGAACCACACTTAAAGCAAAACTCTGTTAAGCACTGTCTGTACATAAAAAGGCCACAAGTGCTTGACCTTTTAACTTGGACACATCTTTGGAAAGATCCTGGGAGCTGAAGAACACTCACAAGATAGTACTACAAACTAAGTTGAGATGTACTGCAATTTTAGGGATGTGTTTGTAGGTGGGGTGCAGCTTATGTGGTGGCAAAAATTCACACAGACAGGTGCAAGGCATAACCTGTATTGAAGTAATCCAGCAACAGTTACAACAAACCAGGGGGCTGGCTACTCAACTAGTGTTGAGCAGAATATGCCATATTCGATTTCGCGATATATCTCGAATATATATTCGAATATTCGAGATATATTCGCTAAATTCGAATATTCGTGATATTTTATCGAAATTAATTGAATGCGATTTTTCGCTATTGCGAATGCGAAAATAATTGCGATTTTTTTAATAACTGCGGTAGGAGCGCTCTGATTGGCTTAGAATATTCGTGATATTTTATCGAAATATCGCAACATGCGAATGCGATATTTATTGCGCAATTTCGAGATATGCTGGAGGAGCGCTCTGATTGGCTCAGAATATTCGTGATATTTTATCGAAATATCGCAACATGCGAATGCGATATTTATTGCGCAATTTCGAGATATGCTGGAGGAGCGCTCTGATTGGCTCAGAATATTCGTGATATTTTATCGAAATATCGCAACATGCGAATGCGATATTTATTGCGCAATTTCGAGATATGCTGGAGGAGCGCTCTGATTGGCTCAGAATATTCCTGATATTTTATCGAAATATCGCAACATGCGAATGCGATATTTATTGCGCAATTTCGAGATATGCTGGAGGAGCGCTCTGATTGGCTCAGAATATTCCTGATATTTTATCGAAATATCGCAACATGCGAATGCGAAATTTATTGCAGATATTTCGAAAACTGCTGTAGCAGCACTCTGAAATCGAATATGTATGATATTTTAACCAAAATACATATTGCGATTGCGATTTTTCGATCGCGCATGCGCAATTGCGCGAACAACACGCGACCATTTCCTGGAGCCTTGCCAGTTTCCAACTTATGATCGCAGCGCAATCACACAGCAACATGGTTGGAAGCAATTTCACTAAGTCTGAGGAAAAGTTGCTGATTTGTGTAAGTATTTTGACCACTGTTATTTCATCATCTTCAACTGCATTTTAGTCTAGTTTAAAAGTTAGTATATATGATCAGATATTAGTATTTCACAAAAAATGTGTCTCCTGCTTTTACAAAACTACAAGTCCCAGCATGCCTGGACAGCTGCAGACACCCTGGTTGGCAAATGTGTATTTAGGCACTTTTCCTTGTTATTTAGCATAATGAATTTAACATTTTATTGGACATAGGACGTATGCGAACGTCCTGACTTCAGTGTCCTCAAGGCCCAAGGACGTTCGAATACATATTGCCCTTTAGATGTTGCAGAACTACAACTTCCAGCATGCCTGGGAATGCTGGCACTTCTAGTATTGTAAGTTCTGCAGGCCCACATTTTTCAGGCCTTTATGCACGGGTCTCTAAACTGTGGCACCCTAGATGCAGCAAAAGTAAAATTCTTAGCATGCACTGACAGACCGTGGCTGATGGGAGTAGTAGTTTTGCAACAGCTGGAGGTGGACTGGTCTTGAAACCCAGAGTTAGGTAACAAACCCGTAGTGTTTTGCAACCATTCTGCCTCCAGCTGGTTATTTTCTGTTGAAAAGCCTGTGGCGTGCAAAACACAACCCAAAAACTCCACCCGGTGCAAGGAAAAATTTGCACACACCTAAAGAGTGACATCACAAAAAACTGCGACGGTTGCATACGTCAGTGGTCCTCCGAAAAGGTCCCGTCTCTGACCCCCCGGGGCGTTAGGCTCCTAGGCTCCTGACAGGGAAAAGAGTTACTGTGGTCCATACAGCCGAAGCCATATGGACCCATCTCGGTCCAAGCAGCGCAATCAACACGCGAACAACACGCGACCATTTCCTGGAGCCTTGCCAGTTTCCAACTTATGATCGCAGCGCAATCACACAGCAACATGGTTGGAAGCAATTTCACTAAGTCTGAGGAAAAGTTGCTGATTTGTGTAAGTATTTTGACCACTGTTATTTCATCATCTTCAACTGCATTTAAGTCTAGTTTAAAAGTTAGTATATATGATCAGATATTAGTATTTAACCAAAAATGTGTCTCCTGCTTTTACAAAACTACAAGTCCCAGCCCAGCCCAGCATTTTAGTCTAGTTTAAAAGTTAGTATATATGATCATATATTAGTATTTCACAAAAAATGTGTCTCCTGCTTTTACAAAACTACAAGTCCCAGCATGCCTGGACAGCTGCAGACACCCTGGTTGGCAAATGTGTATTTAGGCACTTTTCCTTGTTATTTAGCATAATGAATTTAAAAATTTTTTGGACATAGGACGTATGCGAACGTCCTGACTTCAGTGTCCTCAAGGCCCAAGGACGTTCGAATACATATTGCCCTTTAGATGTTGCAGAACTACAACTTCCAGCATGCCTGGGAATGCTGGCACTTCTAGTATTGTAAGTTCTGCAGGCCCCCATTTTTCAGGCCTTTATGCACGGGTCTCTAAACTGTGGCACCCTAGATGCAGCAAAAGTAAAATTCTTAGCATGCACTGACAGACCGTGGCTGATGGGAGTAGTAGTTTTGCAACAGCTGGAGGTGGACTGGTCTTGAAACCCAGAGTTAAGTAACAAACACGTAGTGTTTTGCAACCATTCTGCCTCCAGCTGTTTTTTTCCTGTTGAAAAGCCTGTGGCGTGCAAAACACAACCCAAAAACTCCACCCGGATGCAGTGAAAAATGTGCACACACCTAAAGAGTGACATCACAAAAAACTGCGACGGGTACATACGTCAGTGGTCCTCCGAAAAAGGTCCCGTCTCTGACCCCCCGGGGCGTTAGGCTCCTGACAGGGAAAAGAGTTAGCAACGCATATCTCCCCTATACGTGTATCCTGTGTTGTTAATAATATATTCATAATTATGCAAATGATAATGGCTGCTATATTTATGCAAAAAAGGTGGCGACCGAAATGGCAGGATATAAAATCTTTCATGTTACCCCTGTCATTGATTAATAAGGCGAGAATGCTTCCAATTGTTGAATAGCATACATTTACGTCATATATCCATAAGGCTGTCAACAGAAGTATTACAATATACTTTGTTCTTCATCTTGCAGAAGTTCCTGGAAACAGGATACGATGAGCTGCGGAGGCAGCCAGAGAAAAGGGCTGTGGTCAGCGCCCTAATCGCTGACTTTGGCGGCCAACATGACCACAAGGCCATTGTTAAGAAGTGGTCTGACCTGAAGAGGCGCCAAATGGTTCATGTCAGACGTCTTCGGGCTAAATATCATCCAGGTAAGTTATTGTTGACAGTTATGTTTTTTTTAAAAAAAGTGTATTTTGTGCGTGAACTCGAAAGAGAGAGGAGCCGGCCTGCAGGAGTTGGGAGGCCTCCCCCAGAGGCAATCTGCCACCTTTCTCCATGCCCCGGTTGGCAATGGCGGGTGTGAGGGGGTCCTCCCAACCCAACCTCGCATAGCACACCCACCAGGGGCGGGGCTGAGACCACCAAACTCAATTCACAGGTAGCCGAGAGCGGGATCCGAACCCCTAGCTGCAGAGGTGAATCAGTTGTCAGTGCAGTGGCAATCGCGTGGAGCCACCGCAGCTCCTTTGGTGACAGTTATGTAAGGTCATATGTAATTCATGTAAGGTCAGATGTTGTTAACCAAGATGCCATGTTGTGCTAACATATATCACCACCGGCCAAGGTATTCATAGTACTGTTGAAAAAAGACATGGGGCAGCAGACAGGAACACAGAAGTTATGTGGGAACATAATTTTCCCATTGCTTTGCATGGGACTTTAAAGAAAAACCCCGACCATGGCAAGTGGGGGTGGGTAAGGTTTAAACCACCTATCCTATGTTTGTGGCTGACATATAAGTAACCTGTGTGCCAAGTTTCATATAAATATCTTTAGCCGTTTGTACGTGATGCTGGAACATACATACATACATACATACATACATACATACATTTATGCACACACACACGTTGAGTTTTATATATATAGATTACCACTAAATTCCTGTGTTAGGAGTGGGGTTGTTATAGTAATCCCGTGTGCTCCATCAGGCCCTTTTTTTAACATGAGATGGTCTGAACAAAACAAAGTAGACAAAAACAGCTCATTTTAACATGGTTGCATCCCAGCTCACGCTCAGTCCCCTGTAGTGCCCACAAGACCCTTTAATATAACATTGTCCCATTGGTTAACTGTCTATATAAATCAATTTGTATTCATATACAATACAGCAGAGTACACAGAATTTGCATACGTCATTAGAAAACATTTTTATAATATATGAACATTGTGTTATTATAGGAGCTCCAATGCCAGTTATCCGCGCCAAGCGCAGAAGGCGCCAGGCCGATGAGGAGGAGGAGGAGGATGCGGCAGAGGAGGATGCGGCAGAGGAGGAGATGGATGAAGAGGAGCAGCCAGGGCCCTCCCACTCCCCAACCCCAGCTCCTGCTGAGGAGCAAGCTGAGGAGCTTCCCCCCCCCACCACCCCAACTTCTCAAGCAGAAGAGCAGGAGGAAGAGAGCGGTCCTGTGAGCCTCGTTCAGGAAGGTAAATATGTGCACAATGATTAATAACATTTCAACAATAAAATGTAGATATAAAAATGGACAACATATAAAGCGCACCTGTCAGATTGTAGAACCATAATATGGTATTGATGCTAGAAGTATACAGGTAGTGCATAATTATTAAGCAAGTAGTATTTTTGAGGATTCATTTTATTATTGAACAACAACCATGTTCTCAATGAACCCCAAAAACTCATTAATATCAAAGCTGAATTTTTTTGGAAGTAGTTTTTAGTTTGTTTTTAGTGTTAGTTATTTTCGGGGGATATCTGTGTGTGCAGGTGACTACTATTACTGTGCAGAATTTTTAGGCAACTTAACCAAAAAATAAATATATACCCATTTCAATGATTTATTTTTAAAAGTGAAACCAATATAACATCTCAACATTCACAAATACACATTTCTGACATTTAAAAACAAAACAAAAACAAATCAGTGACCAATATAGCCACCTTTCTTTGCAAGGACACTCGAAAGCCTGACATCCATGGATTCTGTCAGTGTTTTGATCTGTTCACCATCAACATTGCGTGCAGCAGCAACCACAGCCTCCCAGACACTGTTCAGAGAGGTGTACTGTTTTCCCTCCTTGTAAATCCCACATTTGATGATGGACCACAGGTTCTCAATGGGGTTCAGATCAGGTGAACAAGGAGGCCATGTCATTACTTTTTTTTATTTAATACCCTTTCTTGCCAGCCACGCTGTGGAGTACTTTGACACGTGTGATGGAGCATTGTCCTGCATGAAAATCATGTTTTTCTTGAAGGATGGTGACTTTTTCCTGTACCACTGCTTGAAGAAGGTCTCTTCCATAATCTGGCAGTAGGACTGGGAGTTCAGCTTGACTCCATCCTCAATCCGAAAAGGCCCCACAAGCTCATCTTTGATGATACCAGCCCAAACCAGTACTCCACCACCACCTTGCTGGCGTCTGAGTCGGACTGGAGCTCCCTGCACTTTACCAATCCAGCCACGGGCTCTTCCATCTGGCCCATCAAGACTCACTCTCATTTCAGCAGTCCATAAAACCTTCGAAAAATCTTTCTTGAGATATTTATTGGCACAGTCTTGACGTTGCAGCTTGTGTGTCTTGTTCAGTGGTCATCGTCTTTCAGCCTTTCTTACCTTGGCCATGTCTCTGGGTATTGCACACCTTGTGCTTTTGGGCACCCCAGTGATGTTGCAGCTCTGAAATATGGCCAATCTTGTGGCAAGTGGCATCTTGGCAGCTGCACGCTTAACTTTTCTCAGTTCATGGGCAGTTATTTTGCACCTTTGTTTTTCCACACGCTTCTTTTGTTTGATGATCACGCTTCAGAAGCTTTGCAACTTTAAGAGTGCTGCATCCCTCTGCTAGATATCTCTCTATTTTGGACTTTTCAGAGTCTGTCAAATCCTTCTTTTGGCCCATTTTGACAAAGAAAAGGAAATTGACTAATAATTATGCACACCTGATATAGAGTGTTGATGTCATTAGACCACACACCTTCTCATTACAGAGTTGTACATTACCTAATATGCCTAATCTGTAGTAGGCTTTCGAGCCTATACAACTTGGAGTAAGACAACATGCATAAAGAGGATGATGTGGTCCAAATACTCATTTGCCTAATAATTCTGCACTCCCGGGATGTGTTAGACACATAACAAGTGTATACACATGATAATGATTGATTAATAAGCAAAAAAAAAATTTTATTTATTTGGTAACGTTATTTTAAATCCAATTTTTTTTTTTATTATATCCTAACAGTATCAGGAAAGATGAGGAGGCAGACCGCGCTCATAAAGACAACCCACCAGAGGATCCAGGCAAATCAGCGCCAGATCCGCTACCTTATTCAGCAAAATGTGCTGCTGGAGCAGCAGCAATTAAAAAATATAGAGAAGCTGGAGCGCCTTCAGAAGCTCAATCAGAGTTATATCTGAAATTATGTTTTTATTAATAAATATTATTTTTTGGAAATGTTTCATTTCTTTTTGAGATAGATTTGTAGGTTTTTCAACACATCTAACTTAACATCAAACAAATCAACATCAACACATTTAACTTCATAATAAGCAAAAACATTTTATACTATTATTTTATTTAACAGTAACCTAGGACAAACTAAAGCACACGACACAGACACGACGAACACAAAATAAACAGTTGAAAAATGAACATAACAAAAGCAACAATATATATATATATACAAAGAGAGAGAGAGGGAGAGCAAGAAAGAGAGAGAATGCAGATGAGCTCTTGCAGACAGCCCAATGGTTGCAGTATAAATGCCGCAAAACAGTGTTTAACATAAGGTTCATTGTTATAGTTACACTTGCTGTTTAGATCCGGTCTGGTAGCTTGTAGCGGAGGCTGTTGGTGGATCCGCTGTGCCAGAGAGGTCATGAAGCTTTACTCAGCATGGAGGCAGCAGCAGGAGTATTAAAATATAATATAACTAGACAATGCATTTCCTGAGGAAAATGCGAGTGGGAATGCTGAATAGCTTAATTGGTGAGCCCCTTGCCAAAGACATTCACCATAACCACTACACTATCTTTAGGACACACAGCTTCTTTCTCTATCTGCAAAGTATAGCGTATGCTGACTTCCTGGTCGCCCCTCCCCCCTCAATAGGTTTCCCCTCCCCCCCAGGTCAGTGAGGAGGAATATTGCACTGAGGTCAGGAAAGTGATTTATAGAAAGAAATAACATTACAAACGCTTTTAATTCACAGATCTAATACATGATTTAAGCCTCCAAACAAAGCTTAATAAATCCTCAAACGTACATGCAATTGATACAACGACTACACCGTTTGAAATACACGGCCCTTGTAAACGCATCGATATGAAATTTATGTAGATAAACTTAAAAATGTGGCCATGTCTGCGATTTAGAAAAGAGCGTCTTTGTGAGTTCTGCAGCAACATTTTTTAGATAATTTAACATGAGAGTCTATGAGACATAATTTCTGGCTGTTGCTCCAATAACTAAAACTAAAATACGTATCGCAGACTTGATCACATTGCCATAAACCAGACAAGCATAGCTACGTTTTGATATAAAAATTGTGTATGAAAAGTAGATCTTGTGGGCGTGAGACCAATTTGTTTCCCCTTTTTGTAAAGATATTTTTAATTACAAAGATCTAGAATGTTAAGGTCACATGACAGACTCTAAATCCCCTCCATAGGATTACATTATAACCTATCGCATTTTTGTGAAAAATTCGCAAAACGTAAATTGCGTTTTCACCAAAAAATTGTAAACGCTAACTATCTGAAAAGTCATAGCCGGATAGCTAAATATTTTGTGACCGCTTTACAGTTTTTTCAGTGTCTGTAAGTGAAAGTATGAAGTAGCTGAAACTTTTGGCAGGGCATGTGAATTCAAAGGGGAAAAGGATGTTCTCATTGACTTCAATGTTAAAAAAAGGGTCTTAAAAGCTAAAAATTTATAAAAGTGTAAAAAGTAGGAAAAAACTTGAACAAGTCCCATCATTTGCTGAAAGAGACGAACATTTTTACAGTTGAATGGTCTCAATAGCTGAAAGTATGCCGAAGTTACGCAGAACCAAAAAACGTAAGGAATAATAAGATTACTAAATTTACGGATATCAATACTGGAAATGTTTATTAAAGCATTCACACTAATTAAGATTAATACATTTACGGGTATCCATACTAGGAATGCTTATTAAAGCATTCCCACTAAGTATCACACAGGCACGATTTACAAGCAGTAGTGGTAATAGTAATACATAGCATAAAAACACTTGGGGAATACTTTACAGCATTAGTAGTGGTCATAATAGTCAATAGTGTACCAAAAAATTGGGACACAGGTGTCTTGACTGAGCTGTAATAGTAGTAGTAGACATTGACAATACAGTGTCAAATCACTCGGGCAAGAGGTGCCATGATGAACAGCAGTCTTAATAAGAGTATATAGGGTGTGAAATAACTGCTGACATAGGTGTCTTGACTGGGCAGCAGAAGCAGCAGTAGTAGTATTAACAGTAGTAGTTGATACAGAGTCATATCACATGGGCAGGAGGTGCCATGATGTACAGCAGTCTTAATAAGAGTATATAGGGTGTGAAATAACTGCTGACATAGGTGTCTTGACTGGGCAGCAGAAGCAGCAGTAGCAGTATTAACAGTAGTAGTTGATACAGAGTCATATCACATGGGCAGGAGGTGCCATGATGTACAGCAGTCTTAATAAGAGTATATAGGGTGTGAAATAACTGCTGACATAGGTGTCTTGACTGGGCAGCAGAAGCAGCAGCAGTAGTATTAACAGTAGTACTTGATACAGAGTCATATCACATGGGCAGGAGGTGCCATGATGTACAGCAGTCTTAATAAGAGTATATAGGGTGTGAAATAACTGCTGACATAGGTGTCTTGACTGGGCAGCAGAAGCAGTAGTAGTAGTATTAACAGTAGTAGTTGATACAGAGTCATATCACATGGGCAGGAGTTGCCATGATGTACAGCAGTCTTAATAAGAGTATATAGAGTGTGAAACAACTGCTGACATAGGTGTATTGACTGGGCGGCAGCAGCAGCAGAAGCAGTAGTAGTAGTATTAACAGTAGTAGTTGATACAGAGTCATATCACATGGGCAGGAGGTGCCATGATGAACAGCAGTAGGAATAAGAGTATATAGAGTGTTAAACAACTGCTGACATAGGTGTATTGACTGGGCGGCAGCAGCAGCTGAAGCAGCAGTAGTAGTATTAACAGTAGTAGTTGATACAGAGTCATATCACATGGGCAGGAGGTGCCATGATGTACAGCAGTCTTAATAAGAGTATATAGGGTGTGAAATAACTGCTGACATAGGTGTCTTGACTGGGCAGCAGAAGCAGTAGTAGTAGTATTAACAGTAGTAGTTGATACAGAGTCATATCACATGGGCAGGAGTTGCCATGATGTACAGCAGTCTTAATAAGAGTATATAGAGTGTGAAACAACTGCTGACATAGGTGTATTGACTGGGCGGCAGCAGCAGCAGAAGCAGTAGTAGTAGTATTAACAGTAGTAGTTGATACAGAGTCATATCACATGGGCAGGAGGTGCCATGATGAACAGCAGTAGGAATAAGAGTATATAGAGTGTTAAACAACTGCTGACATAGGTGTATTGACTGGGCGGCAGCAGCAGCTGAAGCAGCAGTAGTAGTATTAACAGTAGTAGTTGATACAGAGTCATATCACATGGGCAGGAGGTGCCATGATGTACAGCAGTCTTAATAAGAGTATATAGGGTGTGAAATAACTGCTGACATAGGTGTCTTGACTGGGCAGCAGCAGCAGCAGAAGCAGCAGTAGTAGTATTAACAGTAGTAGTTGATACAGAGTCATATCACATGAGCAGGAGGTGCCATGATGAACAGCAGTAGGAATAGGAGTATATAGAGTGTCAAATAACTGCTGACATAGGTGTATTGACTGGGCGGCAGCAGCAACAGCAGAAGCAGCAGTAGTAGTATTAACAGTAGTAGTTGATACAGAGTCATATCACATGGGCAGGAGTTGCCATGATGTACAGCAGTCTTAATAAGAGTATATAGAGTGTGAAACAACTGCTGACATAGGTGTATTGACTGGACGGCAGCAGCAGCAGAAGCAGCAGTAGTAGTATTAACAGTAGTAGTTGATACAGAGTCATATCACATGGGCAGGAGGTGCCATGATGAACAGCAGTAGGAATAAGAGTATATAGAGTGTTAAACAACTGCTGACATAGGTGTATTGACTGGGCGGCAGCAGCAGCAGAAGCAGTAGTAGTAATATTAACAGTAGTAGTTGATACAGAGTCATATCACATGGGCAGGAGGTGCCATGATGAACAGCAGTAGGAATAAGAGTATATAGAGTGTTAAACAACTGCTGACATAGGTGTATTGACTGGGCGGCAGCAGCAGCTGAAGCAGCAGTAGTAGTATTAACAGTAGTAGTTGATACAGAGTCATATCACATGGGCAGGAGTTGCCATGATGTACAGCAGTCTTAATAAGAGTATATAGAGTGTGAAACAACTGCTGACATAGGTGTATTGACTGGGCGGCAGCAGCAGCAGAAGCAGTAGTAGTAGTATTAACAGTAGTAGTTGATACAGAGTCATATCACATGGGCAGGAGGTGCCATGATGAACAGCAGTAGGAATAAGAGTATATAGAGTGTTAAACAACTGCTGACATAGGTGTATTGACTGGGCGGCAGCAGCAGCTGAAGCAGCAGTAGTAGTATTAACAGTAGTAGTTGATACAGAGTCATATCACATGGGCAGGAGGTGCCATGATGTACAGCAGTCTTAATAAGAGTATATAGGGTGTGAAATAACTGCTGACATAGGTGTCTTGACTGGGCAGCAGAAGCAGCAGTAGCAGTATTAACAGTAGTAGTTGATACAGAGTCATATCACATGGGCAGGAGTTGCCATGATGTACAGCAGTCTTAATAAGAGTATATAGGGTGTGAAATAACTGCTGACATAATTGTCTTGACTGATCCAAAGGAGTCATGGGAGAAAATCATGTGGTCAGATGAGACTATAATATAATTTTTTGATCATAATTTCACTAACCGTGTTCGGAGGAAGAATAATGATGAGTACCATGCCAAGAACGCCATCCCTAATGTGAAGCATGGGGGTGGTAGCATCATGCTTTGGTGGTGTTTTTCTGCACATGGGACAGGGTGACTGCACTGTATTAAGGAGAGGATGACCGGGGCCATGTATTGCAAGATTTTGGGCAACAACCTCCTTCCCTGAGTTAGAGCTTTGAAGATGGGTCGAGGCTGGGTCTTCCAACATGAGAATGACCCAAAGCACACAGCCAGGATAACCAAGGATTGGCTCTGTAAGGAGCATATCAAGGTTCTGGCGTGGCCTAGCCAGTCTCCAGACCTAAACCCAATAGAGAATCTTTGGAGGGAGCTCAAACTCCGTGTTTCTCAGCGATAGCCCAGAAACATGACTGATGTAGAGAAGATCTGTGTGGAGGAGTGGGCCAAAATCCCTCCTCCAGTGTGTGCAAAGCTGGTGTAAAACTACAAGAAATGTTTGACCGCTGTAATTGCAAAGAAAGCCTACTGTACCAAATATTAACATTGATTTTCTCTGATGTTGAAATAGTTATATTCAGCACTGTAAATACATCAGGTCCGGGGCTTCATCAGGGAATGCATGGCAAGGGACCCTTCAGCGCCCTGAACCGACGACGGGTGCCAGAAAGTCACCGCCGATCCAGGACTCATTCATCTTTATGAATGTGAGTCTGTCCACGGAGTCTGTGGACAGACGGGTCCTCTTGTCCGTGACCACCCCACCTGCCGCGCTGAATGTCCGCTCAGATAGTACGCTGGAGGGGGGGCAAGACAATAACTCCAGCGCATACTGAGCGAGCTCGCGGCAGGTGTCCAATCTGGCAACCCAGTACTCCATGGGGTCGTCGGTGCTCATACTGTCAGAAGCACCGACGGACGCCATGTAGTCTGCCACCATGTGGGCCAGCCGCTGGTGGTGACTGCTGCTGCTGCTGCTGGTGGTGGTACTGGGTCGCTCGGTTTGGAAGAACATCCTCATCTCTTCCATTAGGTCCCCTGCTCGGCTGCAGCTGGGTGCAGCCACCTGCTGGGTGAGATGAGGGGGGACAACTGGAGGCCGGGGAGTTGCCTGCTCCAACCGTCTGACAATGGCTGCCTGCAGTTCCTCCATCCGGTGCTGCCTCCGGCTGGCTGGGATGAACTGCTCCAGTTTCCCCTTGCACCTGGGATCCAAAAGGGTGGCCATCCAGAAATCATCCCTCGTCTTGATGGTCTTAACCCGGGGGTCCCTCCTGAGGCATCTCAGCATGTGGGCAGCCATGGGGAAGAGCACAGCCCGCTGTGACTCCTCAATGCTGGCCAGGTGAATGAGGTGCGACTCTTCTTCCCTGAGGCGCTGCTGGTCAAACTCAGACATGCCCAACCCCCGGACTATCGGTGCCCCCAACACCGGCTCTCCCTCCTGACCAGGCCCTGACTCCGGGACGACACCAGCAACCACCTCCTCCTCCTCTTCATCATCATCCTCCTCCTCCTCCTCCTCCTCCTGGTCCTGGCCCTGGTCTCGGTGGAGCATTGCTGACTCCTCCTGCTCCACCAAGGCACTCTCCCCAGCCTCGAGCAGGCGATCTAGTGTCCTCTCCAGCATGAACAGTATTGGCAGCACGCTATTGAGGCCAATTTGCTCACTGCTGACCATCTTGGTCGCCTGCTCGAAGGAGGACAACACTTGGCAGACCTGGTTTATCTGCCCCCACTCCGCACAGGCGATGAAAGGGAGTTGTGGTGAAGCCCTCTCAGTGCCTAGTTCCATCAGGTACTCCCTCACCGCCCTTTGCTGCTCCAACAACCTCTTCAGCATGTGGAGGGTGGAGTTCCACCGCGTCACACTGTCCACAATCAGCCTGTGAAGGGGCAGATTGTACTTCCGCTGCAATTTGGACAGGGACGCGGTAGCGGTTGGGGAGCGCCTGAAGTGGCTGGCAATCCTACGCGCCTTTGCCACAATGTCACTCAACCCTGGATAAGTGCGCAGGAACTTCTGCACCACCAGGTTGAGGACATGTGCCAGACAGGGCACGTGCGTCAGACTGCCAGCATGGAGGGCGGCGAGTAGGTTGCTGCCGTTATCGCAGACAACCATACCTGGCTGGAGCCTTCGGGGTGTCAGCCACTTCTGGACCTGAGCTTGAAGTGCTTTCAGCACTTCTTCTGCAGTGTGTCTCCGGTCCCCTAAACTAACAAGCTGGAGCACGGCCTGACAGCGCACGTGCCCCACACTTGAGTAGCTACGGGGGCGCTTGCTGGGAGGCTCAGCAGCTGCGGAGACAGTGGCTTGAGGGAGACCAGCAGTTCTCCCCTGGACACCCCGGGGCGGCACCACAAGATCGGTTGCCGACGATCCCTCACCGACGCCTCGGAGGGAAACCCAATGGGCCGTGAAGCTGATGTAGCGTCCCTGCCCATGCCTGCTGGTCCAGCCATCCATTGTCAGATGAACCCTGTCGCTGACAGCGTGATCCAGCGACAGGGTTACATTCTGCACAATGTGCTGGTGTAGGGCAGGGACACCAGTCCTGGCAAAGAAATGGCGGCTGGGGACACGCCATTGGGGTTGGGCCTGCTCCAACATCTGCCTGAAGGGGTTGCTGTCAACTATGTTGAAGGGCAGCAGATGTTGGGCAATAACCCTTGCCAGGAGCCCATTGAGGGAACGCACACGTCGGTCTCCAGGGGGGAAGGGAGTGGTGCGGTCAAAGGCGTCTGAAATCGACGCCTGGCGCCGGACGGCAGTGCGGGACACAGACGTGGAGGGTGCTGTGGAAGTAGAGGTCTGGCTGCCGGTACCAGTACCTCTACTAGAGGGAGCGGGGGGGCATGACCTGCTGGAAACAGATGAAGATGTGGCAGGGGCTGCTGTACCCTGCTCACTTGTGGTGGTGGCGCTGCTACCACCACCACGCTTCATCTCGTCATACAACGCCCAGTGGTTTATCCTCATGTGCTGGTTCAGGGCTGTGGTACCCACCCGAGCCAAACACTTCCCTCTCTTCACCCTCACTTTACAAATCCGGCAGATGGCCACGGTAGGGTTGTCTGCCACCAGGGTAAAGAAATTCCAGACAGGTGACTTCAGCACCGCCCTCCTGTCAGATGGGGTGACGCTTACTTGCACCTGCTGGGATTCGGTGCGCACAGGTGGAGCTGCCTGCTGCTGCTGCTGCTGCTGCTGCTCCTCCTCCTGACACCTCCTGCTGCCATCACCAGTGGAGACCCTGACGATGGTCTCCCTGGTGGTGACCTGGCGCACCGTTTCACCAGGGTGCCTACCTTCCCCGTCGTCACTGACGTAGTGAGCCGACGCGTCAGATGGCAACCATGATGGGTCACCCTCTTCGCCCCCAGAGATGTCAGACCAAGGGCTGAGATGTGTTGGTCTGAGGGAACCACGTGACATGGAGCCTCTAGCCTGGCTCCGCTGTCCCCTCACCCACGCCTGGGTCTGACTAGGTGCTGCTGTTTCCTGCACCAAAACAGCAGCACCAGTTTGAAGGGATGTCTCTGGGATACTGCCAGCAGGTATCCCATCCTCCTCATCCATCCCTTCAAAAAGGTCCTGACCATCAGGACAGAGCTGGAGGTCTGCCTGATGCATGGCCTCCCCCAAGAGATCCCTATCACTGTCGCTGTCGAACAGTAAGATGCTGGACTCTTGGGGGCTGGGGGGGGGTAGTACAGGCAACGGTGTAATGCTGGTACTACTGTGAGTCGGGACCGACGACTCAGTGGCACTGCTGTGCCCCATGTAGTCCACCACTACTTGAGCCTGAGATGGCAATATCGGGCGGCTGCCCGATGGGAAGAACTCCCGGATCAGGCGTACTCCCCTTGCACCCGATCCTCTACCACTAGTAGGGGCACGAGAGGTACCCCGTGCTGGCAGCGATCCAGCACTGGGAGTAACTCCCCTACCCCTGCTGCCACGGCCACGGATGCCGCTCATTATTGCTGATATGTGTGTGGGGGGGTTAAACTTTATTGGGGGGGAAAATGTGAACAAAATGTGTTTTTGTGTTTTTTTTACAAGACAGGCACGCAGACAAAGACGTACACAGACAGCTACTAAACTATAAGAAAAGTAGTACACCAGACAAGGACTACAAAATTAAAGAAAAAAAAAAAAAGCACTAAACAAACACTAACTTTTTTTTTTTTTTTTTTTTTTAAACACAAAACACAGACACTAAACACACACTAAGCTAAGCTAGATGAAATAAATGTACACTAACAGTGTGTACACTTACCACACAAAATTTAACTAAACTGAACACAAAACTTAGCTTTTATAAAAGCTCTTTAGGGAAAACTAAACAAAATTTGAACTGAGATGCCTATCAAATATCACTGAACAGCGAACCTGCAAGATCTAACAGTAACACAAGATGAACAAAACTTAGCTTTTAGAAAAGCTCTTTTATAAAGCTCAGCAAAACGTGTTCTGAAATCTCTTGCAAATATAACTGAACAGGGAGGATTGCAGGATCAAACAGTAACACAAATGAAAAAAACAGCACAAAACAGCACAAAACGTAGCTTTGAAAAAAGCTCTTGGGTCTATTGCTTTGAAAAAAGCAGTTGATATACTGGAAAAGATCCACTGGAATCACTAAATAGCAATGCTGGTGATGATCTAAATCAATCAAGAACAAAGACACAGGAAACCAGGAACACAGAAACAGCCTCCACACTCTATAGCCAGCTTCTGAATCTGCAATGAAATGGTGCTGGGAGTGAGCTTATATAATGTCCATGCAGGCAGGTTCCTATTGGTTGCTAACCTGTGACGAGTGTGGAAGGAGAACTCTGATTGGCTCTGATGCAAAAGGGCGGAGCAAATAATCGCGCAATATTCCTATTGCCGAATATTCGCATTGCGAATATTCGGCAATATAAAATGATCGCTTCAGCTACTCGGCCCAATGGCTCTAATCATACCAGCAATGCTTTCAGACGTCTATGGAGATCACTAGGATGTGATCTGTTTTAAAAATGAAACTGTAAAAATCGCTCTGATGCGGAAGATCGGGGCGAGGAAAGTAATCGCGCGATATTGCGTTTGCCGAATAATCGCATTGCGATCTTTCTGGAAAATTCAATGAACGCTTCAGCTACTCGGCCCAGGGTCTCTAATGATACCAGCAATGCTTTTAGACGTCGATGGAGATATCTAGGATGTGATCTGATTCAAAAAAAAAATTGTAAAAAATCGAATATTCTGAATTGCGAATATTCACCGCGATTTTCGAAATATAGCGCGATTTCTCGAATATGCTATATTCGAGTCGAATATTCGCAATGCGAATATTCGTGAGCAACACTATACTCAACCAGGTTCACTTCAGATTTCAGTTAAAAGAGCAGACTCCAGATGGACCGACAGCATCTGTTGAGAAGGGTAGATAGTGGCCTGGGCAGTTCGTGCCCATAAGAATTGCACCCCTATGCTTTCCCTGCTCGTTAGGCGCTTTTCTCTAACACTAGTACTGTTCCTTACAGGAGGTGTACCTGACTCTACTATACCAACTCGCAAAATGCAAACCAAACCTAGGAACCAGGGCCTTAAATAGAATCCATTGAGTAGGCTTCCATGTGCTGTGTTTAACAAGCATACTTTCTGAGGTAAAATGATAAAAGTGGTAGTAGTTGAATAAGTAGAAGAGATAGTAGGTTCAGGCGCATAACTTGGTTTGGAAACAAGCCTGTTTCCAGCGATAAACTTTCGTCGCCACCCTAGCCAGAGTGGGTGTAGTGCACCTGGATAGGCCTCTTTTACCAGCCTAGCAGCCAGAGTGTCACACGGAAAGAGAGCATGTTCTCTATTTCCTCGTTGGGCAACGGGAACATTTGGCTCGACGAGTTTTCTGACAGCCGAACAAGGAACTCGACGAGCAAAACGATGTGTTTTGCCCGTCGAGTTTCTCGGTCGTGTGTACGGGGCCTAAGGTCTCTTCTGAGATACCAGCCTCGTGCTCGGTACTCCCCCAGACAGGTTCTTCATCGGTCGGCTTCCTCCCTCAGGACGGACAGCGCAGGACCACTCTGCAGTTGCAGACCCAGTCTAACTACTGGGCCTACACGGTAGATTACTGTTCCGGACCAACGTGGTCCCGGAGCCAGGAACACTTGAACATGCATCCACCGGCCATGAGAGCCACACACGAGGGGGTGGTGGGACGACAGACCCACGATCGACGACTGCAAACCAATGACGTCTGTCTCTTAAGTACTCTTCCCCAGAATGCACAGCGAGGCGATAAACCCTCACTGATTGGCTGCTGAGGAAAAACACCCAATGCACCTTGATCTGACTGCTGCCACCCTTGGCCTGGGGTCAAACCGACACCTCAGACAACAATAGTGGCTACCTGCAGTACAGCCATAGCTGAAACAAATCAGTCAGAGATAAATAATCCTCTGACTACCCTCTAAATTTAAAGCAGGGCCAGCAGAGAAAAACAGTTGCCCGCTACACACTCCCCCCACTTGAATAGACACTGTCCCCAGTGTCACAACCTCGGTGTCTCACTCCTGAGCGCCCACCTGAACCTACTGAACAGTACAGTGACAGTAAAGAATAAAAGGGGAAAAATAAAATTTAACAAGTGTCATCACATCACAATATCTGTACAATTGTACATCAATATTTCTAGCTATCTAGTCTGCCCCATTCTCCGACAGCCTTGATAGAAGATCAACTGGACCTGAAAAACAAACACAAAAAGAAAACGCAAATTTCACATTATCTATATTTCTCTAAGGAGGAATGAAGCTGCACCTTCTGCCAATAAAGGCGAAGCCTCCTTCCTCACTCAGAAGAATTTAAATTCTAAGTGCTAGGCAAGTTCTGAAAAATGAGAGACGAAAATAACAAAGTCCCTCTTTAAAAGTTGCAAAACACTGCCCTCTAGCGGCAATGTCTCTGATCTAATTGCGCACCAAGTTCTGCCAACGAGTACATTCTCTTTTTTTTCTTGACCAACAAAGTCCTCAAGGGCCCTAATATAACTGACTAGGTACTTATGCCCCCCCCCCCCAGAGTCAAACACACCTCAGCAATGTGGGGAAAAAGTATAGTTCCTGAGCGAACTTCTTCAAAAGAAGGGGGAAAAAAAATCATGAGCAAGTTCTTCTCTTTTTCTCTTTTAAGTTCAGTTCACAAGTAGAACCTGGGATCTGGCAAAGTAAGGGTCTTCCCTTGGTTATCAAGAGTGGTGATCCAGTAGATCCTGTCTTCTTTTCCAGGCCTTTTAATGACCACTCGGTCACTGTGAATGTGCCGGCCATAGCTCCAAGATTCTCGAAAACTTTCAAAGCGGTGGGTGAGGATAAAAGACAACTTAAAGTCCCGGGACGGCTTTGGCACTTTGAGGTGATCCCAGATGGCTTCTTGACACCATTCCTCTCGATTGTCCTCAATCTCTTTCATGAGAGCCTCGGGCACATAGGGGAACTCCCACCCATAATCAAGGGCCACCTTTTTAAATTATAATTCTTTGCAGGTGGGCAAGCTTAGGTAGCGTGCGGGAGTGTCCCAGTCCCGGCATTACACAGGCCTCAGGAGACCTTTTTAGAACATGGTGGTTATACTAGGAGGCACATCCTTTCCTCCGGTGATGATACCTTTATCAATGGCGACATCCCAGTTTGTTTGCGGGGTATCCGCCTGTGGCGTTGTATCCCCCGAGTCCATCGGTGAGCATGTTCTGGAGTTACGGACAGTTACAGCACGGACCCCTTTACCCCATGTCAATTCAGGTAACTCTGGCTCAAACCAATGGTTGTCCCCATCAGAAGAGGAATCCAATTAGGAACTTGCGTACTCCTCTGCGGGCAAACAAGTGCGCACAACTTTTGACACAAAGTCCCCAGCCTGTTAACCAGTCCTTCTCTTGGTCTTGACAGGGCCTACATGGTAGATTACTGCTCCGGATACCCGGATCAACTATAGAATGCGTGGGCTGATTGGCCCAGTTTTTGGAGGAGAAAGGGTTAAGGGATATCTGGCGCACTCGCTATCCTCGAACTCGGCAATACTCCTGTTTTTCTAGCTTTCACGCCACCCTCTCCAGAATCGACATGGCTTTGGGTAATGAACAGGCACTGGGTATGGTGAAGGAGATGAGGCCCAAGAGGGGTTTCAGACCACTCACCGCTAGAATTGGTAATAAAAAAGGGGAATAAAGCCCTTTGAAGAGAGTGGAAAATTAGTCCATACTGGCTTGAGTTGCTTGGTGAACCAAGGGAACTGTTGAATAGCTTGCAAGAATATGTACAAATAAATACAGGGTCAGCGGTGGCTGGAGTGGTCTGGGATTCCTTGAATTCTTATTTAAGGGGCCTGCTGATTCAGAGGGTGGCGAGGGTACAAAGGCAATCCAGGAAGACTGAGGTGATGCTAGCTGAACAACGATATATTGAGGATCCGTCTCTGAGTAAGCAAAGAGAATGGTTGGATAAACAGCAGGTGTATAGAATGGCCATTATGAGATCGCCAAATATTTCAGAGACAAAGCCAATTTGGTGAAAGAGAGAAAGTAGGACGAGTGCTGTCTCTACTGGTTCGGGTCAATACCCCCTCTTCCAACATTGTGGCAATTAGGACCCCGACAGGAGATATTTCCACAAGGTGCTACTCCAGCGCGAAATGCGCTGGATTAGATGCCTCAAAGCTTCAACCCCTCCAGGACTCAATGAAATGGAGAGTTTCAGGCCATTTCTGGAGGGTTTTAGTTCGGGGAAAACGGATTAACTCCGTTTCCCCTCTCTCTATTTCCTTTCTCTTTTTACCCTCCTATCTCCCCTTTCCCCCTATTTGTGAACCGCCTTCGGGGGGCTCCTCCCCTTGTCGCATAGGCACTGTGTGATTAGGATCTAGCTGAGATTTGTAAAAATTGGGATTTTTTGTATGACTTTTGTATGACCTTATTATTTTATTTGTGATTGTACACATTGAAATGTACTTTGATATGTATAATATACAAACAGTAAATGTCTGATTGTTTACTTGTGATCAGGTGTAGTACTGTTTTTGCAACAATTTACTTGTGGACCTCCATCTGGGAGACGTGGATGGCACTATCCTGTGGCTGCCTCTTTTTGGATGTTTCTCCAAATGTTTGTGGTGTTTATCCTTTTTCTTTTTTCATAGAGGGCTCCTCCATCCACTGCCGGGGGAGAGCAGCACTTAGGTGCCTTTGCCCCTGAGGCGTTACACGCCCTGGGAGTATGTCTTTCCTCCGGCAGTGGTGATCTTATTCCTCCTTATAACTGACAGACTTCCTGTCTGTCAGTTCCCACAAATTTTTGGCATAGTGAACATCCTTGCCCTTTCTTTAGGAGTTTTAGGGACGTCTTAGATCTGTCCTGGTCTCCCTCTCCTTCCCTTCGGGTTAGGAAATGTGTAGAGATACCTTGGCCCCTCCCCCATCCCCTTCTATTTTGAATTTTATTTTTAATAAAAATCTTTTTTTAAATATACAATATTTTTTCTTTATTGCCCTTTTCTGGATTGGATGTCAGTGGTTGGCGCTGTCCCCTCTGGGTGTGTGTTCGGGCCCCCTCTATCACTGTGCATTTCTCTGCAGGTGATGGAGGTTTGAATGGCCTGTCGCCCTCTGTGCAGACACCGCCGCGTTGTCTACATGGTGTGTGACACAACGGATATGCGCGTATGACGTGCCTGACCTGCGACACCAGTTGCCGGATTCGTCGCACTGGAGTCATGTGACGCACGGCGCGTCGACGTGATTATCCAGCGTGATGTCTCCATGTCCTGCACATTCAGCTTTGCAGCAAGGAGGACGCGATGGCGTATCTTATATATGCCTATCGCCTCCTCCCATACAGGTATTATATAATTATATTTAACTAGAGGACACCTGCATTGTTGAAGGGGAGGGCCGGTACCATCAGGGGCCAATGGTAACTACCTAGGTGAGTATTAAAGGAAGTCAGGGGGGCAGTCTCAGCATCCACATTCCTCCCATCTCCTGCTGGAGTGGGAGGCTATTTGGCGTTTGGTCTTATTTGACCCTGGACTCCCTATTGGAATACCGGTTTATCCCTATTTGAGTGTTGTCAACAGGAGTGGTGAGTATATTCTAAGGCTGCTTCTCCTTTTTATCCTATTGTCCTGTCCTTTTTGAGAAGTGACAATTTAATGACACTCCTTTTTTTTTTATATATATATTTGACCCCCCCATAGTTGGGATCGTCCTTGCTATATTATTGGTTGCTGACCGAATAGTGGATTTTATTATCTACCATCCACCCCCCATGGTTTTGGAGCCCTCTTGAATGAAGAAGCCCTCTAGGGCATTGGATACATCACTTGGCCCGGCCACCCTTGGTTTTGGTGCGCCCACAGTTCCCTGGAGATAATCTAGGTGCTCATTGTCTGGGAGAAGGTGAGTCCTTTTCTTTTGGATAATGAGTCCCTTTCCTTTTGTTCCCCCTCATGTCCACATGCTGCAATGTCTGTACCTGACCATGAGATTTATTCTGTTGTTTTCTCTATTTTGTATTTTTCATGTTTCAGAAAAAATTCTACTGCTTATTTTCCCTGAAGAAGGATGTTCAATTAACATTTGAAACGCGTCGGAAACGACCATTCATGCCCTTAGCCTTGTCCTGGGGTATACGATGTTCTATAGCAGTATTTTTTCTAGTCTGACATTTTTATCTGAATAGTTATATGTTATTGTGACCTATTTATGCTTATTGATATTTTTTGTAATAAATTTATATTTTTATGACCTAGTTGTCATTGCTATTTATGGTTGCCCGAAAAATCCCACCTTGTTTAGAGGTATTCATTTTTTCATTGATCCAGGGATGTTGGCAATAGTGTTGCTCACGAATATTCGTATTGCGAATATTCGGCTCGAATATGGCATATTCGAGTATTCGCGATATATTTCAAATTTCGCGGTGAATATTCGCAATTCCGAATATTCGCATTTTTTCAATTTTATTTTTAAAACAGATCACATCCTATCGACGTCTAAAAGCATTGCTGGTATGATTAGAGACCCTGGGCCGAGTAGCTAAGCTGAGGCGATCCTTTTATGTTGCCGAATTGAAAAAAAAAAAAATTGCGAATTTTCGCTAATGCGAATGCGAAAATGATTGCGAATTTTCGATAACTGTGGTAGGAGAACTCTGATTGTCTCTGATGCAAAAGGGGGGGGGCTTTGTGTATGTTTCTGTTATGAATATTTGTATGTTTGATATTATTTTTTTTGTAAGAAGGAAAAAATTGCGCATACCTTAAAAAAAGGGGAGAATACAGCAGCAACTCAAAAATGTTATACAACATAAATTAATACAAGACAGAAAATGGAGTCGCTCTACAAGAATAAAAAATATGTCTAGTGACAAGACATGTGGGCAAATTATAAAATAAGCAAGCGCAAATAACTTGTGAAATACACAGTGAAACAAATATATAAAGAAATATAGTCCCAATAATAGAAAAATAATCTTTCATAAAAATGTCTTTGATATGTGAAGTGAAAAAAAGTCCGAAGCATGCAGCATGAACGTGTTCAATCTTCAAGGTGTTTGATTGACAAACGGCTGTGACAGATGGATAGAGTAAAGAATCACCACCAATGCAAAACACTTTTTATTTTCTATTGTAAAATATCACGAATATTCTGAGCCAATCAGAGTGCTCCTTCCGCATTTGCCGAATATTCGCAATTATTTTGTATTGTAAAATATCAAGAATATTCTGAGCCAATCAGAGTGCTCCTTCCGCATTTGCCGAATATTCGCAATTATTTTGTATTGTAAAATATCAAGAATATTCTGAGCCAATCAGAGTGCTCCTTCCGCATTTGCCGAATATTCGCAATTATTTTGTATTGTAAAATATCAAGAATATTCTGAGCCAATCAGAGTGCTCCTTCCGCATTTGCCGAATATTCGCAATTATTTTGTATTGTAAAATATCACAAATATTCTGAGCCAATCAGAGTGCTCCTACAGCATTTGTCGAAATTGCGCAGTAAATATCGCATTCGCATTTTGCGAAATTTCGAAAAAATATCAAGAATATTCTGAGCCAATCAGAGTGCTCCTACCGCAGTTATCGAAATTTCGCAATTATTTTCGCATTCGCAATAGCGAAAATTCGCAATCATTTCATTTCGATAAAATATCACGAATATTCGAATTTAGCGAATATATCTCGAATATTCAACTATATATTCGAGATATATCGCGAAATCGAATATGGCGTATTCTGCTCAACACTAGTTGGCAACATCATGCCCTTATACATGAGCCAAATCTTTTCATGTAAAAATTCTTGCTAAAGTGCTGGCAACTCGATTAAACGGGTGCATCGAGAATCTTATCCACCCTGATCAGTCAGTTTTTTTTCCAAATAGGTCAACAAGCATTAACATTAGAAGGGTATTTTTAAATATTCAGATTCCAACTGATAATGAGGGCCCCAGAGCGCTATTGGCGCTATTAGTTTCTAGTTTCGTTTTTGCTGTTGTTTCCTGCTTCTCTGCTGTACAGAGCCACAGAGCCAATACAGGGCAGTGATGGTTTGGAAAACAAAACTGATTGGCGCTGTGGGGTTTTAGACACACAGTAATCACACCTCCTTGATTAGTGACCACAGAGAGAAAGCTCCCAGTACTGTGGTTATCAGGAAACAGACAACCAGGAAGTGTGGAGATCAGAGAAGAATTACAGCAACTTGAGAGCAAAAACGAACAATGAGCACATGAAAACAGCACTGCATTAAGGTAAAGGAAGCTATTAAGATAAAAAAAATGTTTCCTTTACAAACCCTTTAAGGAAGATATACAGGGGTTCAGAAGGAAACTGGAGGAAGACAGGATTTCACTATTTGCAGATGACGTCCTGTGTTTCCTAGACGATGTCGATAGCTCGTTAGCTTCAGTGGTACAAATGGTTAGGGAGTTTAGATAGTTTTCGGGCCTGGCTATCAATTGGGATAAATCCGCTTTGTTACCAATAGACCCACTTGGGGACCAAACACTATCTGAAATGTCCCAGTTGAAAATTGTTACAAAACTAAAATACTTGGGGATCTGGATTACAAGCGATACTAAGGAGTATGTTAATAACAACATAGTCCCATTGCTACTAAAACTGAAACAAAAAAAGACATTTGGAATCGCCTCCCTCTGTCTGTAGCTGGGCGGTGTAACTTAATAAAAATTATATGGCTGACCCAGATATTATACATACTCATAATTCCCCGATTTGGTTAAGCCAGATATGGTTTAAGAGAATGGAAACACTCTTCAGGGAGTTAATGTGGAAAGGAGGACAAGCCAGGATCAGTCTACAGACCATGCAACTTCCAATAAAAGAGGGGGGTATGGCGGTTCCACACCCAAGAATATATTTTTTGGCATCTCAGCTACAACATCTAGAGGGTTGTGGAACCCAAACCCCAGTGAATGATAGTCATAGACTAATGCTATCAGGGGCCCCACATGAAATACTTGTAGAAGCCCTCGAGGCGGACTCATTTACCTATAAATGCCCAACCATAAACTTAGTTAGTAAAGTATGGCAGACAACGAAGGCCCTATTGGGATACACTGGGGTAACAGAGTTTGCCCCTCTCTGGAATAATAAGAACTTGACGGAAGTAAGGGATATAGAGAAATCTATAGAATGAGAGAGGCAGGGAAACAACCGGTTACTTCACTTGTATGAGGGTAACATCATGAAAACATTCTCAGATCTGAGACATGAATTTAACATATCAAATAAGAAGTTTTACAAATATTTAGATTCCCGCTCTTTTTAAAATAATCCAAACAAATACATCTAAAGGTCTAATTTCAGAGATGTATAGTAAACTGGGGACCAGAGTAATAAATAAAACAGGTAATTCCAAGAGCCGAGAAAGATGGGAAAGAGACCTGGGGACAATAACCTCGGAAAAATGGAGTAAGATCTTAGAAAGGGGGCTCTGGTTTCAATTGCCCCGGCACAGAGACTGTCCCATCTATTTCTACTGCACCGAGTATATCACACTCCTAAATTCTTTTTTAAATTGGGCTGGAGACAGAGCGACGAATGCCCTAGATGTAAGGCGACAGGGGATCTTATACATATGGTCTGGAGGTGTCCTAAGCTCTTCAGATACTAGGTGGAGGTAATAGATAGGGCTAATAAAACCATTAAGACCTCATTAGAGCCCGTGGCTAAAACTTGCCTTTTAGGGAGTATGTAAGATCATAGAGTCCCATCAGGAGCCTTGGAAGGGGTGTTGAGGTGCCTATTTCAGTGAGAGAGTGGCCTTTATTAGACAAGGTAACTATAAAAGGTTTGAAAGAATGTGGGGGCCCTGGTTGGGAGAAATGCGATACCCTCTATAAGAGGTTAATCCCCCTCCTGGCCTGGTCCCCCCTTCAAGAACTGGAAACTTTTTTCAACTGCCAGCCTAATTTACCAATAAGGGCACTTAAGGCCCTCCCTTTGACTTCTTCCTCCGATTGCTTTCGAGGGCTTGTCTCTCTTATGCTTTTTCTCGATTTTCTGGTTTTTCTCCTTTGTCTTCTCTCTTAACCTCCTCTCCCTATTTGTAATGCACTCACACTTTCACAAGATAGATATATCTGCTCCCATTTGGACTAACACAACAGGTTTACAATAGGGTATAACACTTACATGGGGTGGTGGAAAAGGGAGGGTTGGCTAGGACAAATTAATGTTTTGTAATTACACAATGCACTGAAGGTAATCATATATTTGGAATACTTTTTTTTACTTTGTAATAATATTTGTCTTGATAATAAAAATAAAAAAAAAAGATTACTGCTCCGGACCAACGTGGTCCCGGAGCAAGGGAAAACTTAAACACACACCCCTGGCCATGAGGGCCACATACTGGGGGTGGTGGGATGACAGATCCGCAATCGACGACTGCGAAACAATGACGTCTGTCCCTTAAGTACTCTCCCCCAGCATGCACAGCGAGGCGGTCAACCCTCACTGATTGGCTGCTAAGGAAAAACACCCAATGCACCTTGATCTGACTGCTGCCACCCTTGGCCTGGGGTGGAACCGACACCACAGACAACAATAGTGGTCACCTGCAGTACAGCCATGGCTGAAACAGAGGCCCAAATTTGGAAACAAATCAGTCAGAGATAACTCTGACTACCTTCTAAATTTAAAGGAGAGACAAAAACAGAGAAAAACATCTGCCCGCTACATATGTATATGAGTCTATATACCTTTTGGCTCCCCCTAGCGGGCAATTCTCAGACACGTGTCCTACTACGTTAGCTCAGTTAGTCAGACTGAATACTGTAATCGTTCCCTCCGGTTAACTGAAGTCTTCACTAGCTTTAGTTGGTTCACCTTAACAATTTGTAATCCAATAGGTATGAAGAAAAATGGAAAGCGAACATTCAAAGTAAATATAGAGCGTGCTGGCGACACAGGCGCCAATTCCTTCAATGCACAATCACTGCTGGATGCAATGTATCCCTGCACATGGCGTGTTAACCTCCAAACAACAATAGTGAGTCTATCAGATCCAGCTTCCTGCGATATAGTTATTATATCTTTGGGCAGGTGCCCTTCTCACCCAATGAGGCCTCTCCTCTCCGGTACGCTCCATCTGTAGTGTCCCGGTTCTTGACCTCTCCGCAACTGGCAGTCTCTGGTCCTCCGCACAGCCGTCACAAAATGCTGGTGGACAGGCGACTCTGGTTGCCGTGGAACGTAGGCCAATCACTTCATCAAGGATCCCCCTTGGGATAGGCGATCCACGCTGATGGCTGTAGGCCCAGGCTTCTTAGGCCTAGGCGCCCTCGTAGCAGGTCTCAAGACAGGCTCCCTGCTGGCTAGAAGTTGCCGTCCCAAGAGGCTGGATGCAAGCCTTCCCTTCCTTTATGTAGTTCCTCCAAAAAGGCTGTGCGTGATGCAATGCACTTTGGGTAGCACAGTAGCACTGTGGGCATTGTAGTCTATTTAACACCCAAGGCAATGGAGTCTTTATCTCCCTGTACTTCAAGGTCCATCATGCATTGTTGTAATGTAATTAAACCGAACAAGTGGCTGCAGTATAACAATTGACCACCGGAGGGAGCTAAGATCCTTCTCAATCACAAACTGTAATCTATTAGCTACGTTGCAAGGTGACACCTTACTACATTAGTAAAGGGTTTGGCTACCTCTGATGACCACTGAATGTTATTAGGATACCGTACTTCTCTTTTGGTTAAAAGATGAACAGTGATGCATTGTGGGATGTGTAGTTTCATGAGGAAGTGACTCTTATCGTGTAACTCAGTTGAGGACTACAAACCCACAATGCCAACCCGGGGACCCACAATGCAAAGAGTCACAGATCAGCCTGCTGGGTAGCCAGATAAAAGGACAAGTGTGGCCTGTGTTCGGCCTCTCTGGATGCCATTCAAATGCTCGCAGGAGGTCTGTGTGTGACCTGGAGTGAAAGAGACTGCGGCATACACTGGAGAGTCGGATCATCCGCCCAAGAGGGATCTTTGGACGACGGCCCTGCTAGTTAAGCAGGTGGATCAATCTGTGCTTCAGAGCATTTGAAGCGGTTTCACTCGTCCGAGTGACGGGAACAGCCGCACTGTGTAACAGAACCATCTTCTCTCACAGAGGCATCATGAAGTGAGGTTTCTGGACGAAGTACACCAGCTGACTGAGGATCCATAGTGGTGAGAGGGCATCTGTCTATCAAAGTAATTGACTGAGATATTGATAAGTGATTTATTGCTATCCAGACTGTCGCTGACACTTGTAGTCCCATGGATGGGTATCTATTGCATCTAAGTGTTTCTACAGCCAGATTGTCAGACTTAGCATTTCTTTTATAAGAGAATCAGTCACTTCACATACTTCAGTTATTGTTTTTCTCTTATCACCTTAGATTACAATTAAGTGCACCACCATATATCTCAGGACAACTAAGCTAGCTGAAGAAGAGACTGGAACAGAAGGAAATGCAATTACTTTGTCGTTCACTACATTTTATACCTTACAGTGAAGGTCACATTGAACTGTACTCTAGGGAGGGAGCCATTTAGCAACATAAGACTGAAACATATACTTTGATTACTGTGTCCATTGTTTGTTATTTGGTCTGTGTGCTTGGGCCTCAGTGGAGAGGTGGTCCAACACAGGCACTGAAGTGTTGGGGACCTACTCTGAGTGAGTGAGTGAAAAACGTATATAGTGCAACACATGCGAACTGAATCACCTCTGGGCGCTGCTATGTACTTGCTCACATACTACTTGCTATGTACTTGCTCACATACACCTACTCTACTATGTACTTGCTCACATACACTTTTGCCAGGTTGTTATTGGGTGATAGACGTTACTAGTTGCAATATACATCTCAGCTAATTACAATAATCTGTGTTCATTTACTGTGGGTTTTACAATGACTTAATGCCATTTTTTGCTCTAGTAAAAGTTCCTTGTGTGATTTAGTCATTTTAATTCTGTTCTTATTATTGTGAGACAACTACAATGGAACCCAAGGTGTCGGAGGTAAGAGAGAATCTGCAGAGTCTGGACAGCTTGTGGAGTATAGAGTCAATCAGCAGCCCCAATGGGGGTACCACTACATCCATCTATACTGTGAAGCGCCGTCCAATCAACTTTGCTGCATTCGGCTGAATCTGGGCTCACAGTATGGCCCGGATTCACAAAGGAGTTACGATGGAGTATCTCCAGATACGCCGTCGTAACTCCGAATGCGGGCCGTCGCAACTCAGCGCCTGATTCATAGAATCAGATACGCCTCACAGTTGCCTAGATACGAGCGGCGTAAGTCTCCTACGCCGTCGTATCTTAGGGTGCATATTTACGCTGGCCACTAGGTGGCGCTTCCGTATACTTCTGCGTGGAATATGCAAATTAGCTAGATACGCCGATTCACGAACGTACGTGCGCCCGATACGTCGTTTATGTAAGACATACGCCAGCGTAAAGTTACCCCTCATAAAGCGGGGGTAAGTCATGTTAGGTATGGACGTCATAAACGTACGAACAGCGTCGTATTTTATGTCGTTTGCGTAAGTCGTCCGTGAATGGGGCTGGGCGTAGGTTACGTTCACGTCGACTAAGCATTGAGCGGGTGCAATTTACTTTAAAAATTCGATGTGATACTGATCATGCACGCGCATGCGCCGTTCGTAAAAAGCGTCATTTACGTGGGGTCATGATTAGTTTACATAAAACACACCCACCTCTTCCTCATTTGATTTAGGCGCGCTTACGCCGGCACATTTATGCTACGCCGCCGTAACTTAGGACGCAAGTCCTTTGTGAATACTGCACTTGCCTCTCTAAGTTGCGGCCGCATAGTGTAAATACGATACGCTATGCCCGCTTAAAGTTACGCCGCCCTACGTGAATCTGGGCCTATATCTCTAAACACTGCAGAATTCATCTGGCTGCTTCTGTCTTCTGTCACATCATCAATAAACACCAATGACCCAGTGCCACTGAAAGCCATGCATGCCCATGCCATAACACTGTCTCCGCCATGTTTTACAGATGGTGTGTGCTTTGGATCATGAGCTGTTCCAAGCCTTCTCCACATTTTTTTCCCCCGTCATTCTGGTACAGATTAATCTTTGTTTCTTTGATTCATCAGTCATCAGTCCAAAGAATACTTTTCCAGAACTGGTCTGGCTTTTTAGATGTTTTTTGGCAAAACCTAATCTGGCTTTTCTATTCTTCGGGCTTATGAATGGTTTGCACCTTGTGGTGAACCCCCTGTATTTACTCTCGTGAAGTCTTCTCTTGATTGTAGACTTTGACAATGATACATCCACCTCCTGGAGAGTGTCTTTCACTTGTCTTTATGCTGTGAATGGGTTTTTCTTTACCATAGAGAGGATCCTGCGATCATCCACCACTGTTGTCTTTCGTTGACGTCCAGGCCTTTTAATGTTGCTGGGCTCACCAGTGCATTCTTCTTTCCTCAGAATGTACCAAACTATTAATTTGGCCACTCCTAATGTTGCTGCTATCTCTCTGATGGATTTGTTTAGTTTTTGAAGCCTTACAATGGCCTATTTCACTTGGATGGACAGCTCTTTTGAACGCAATATGTAGGTTTACAGCAATAGATTCCAAATGCAAATACCACACTTAGAGTTAACTCCAGACCTTTTACCTGCTTAATTGATGAAGAAAGTGAGTCACGGGTGTCCACTGGGGGACAGAGTAAGGTGATAGGAAGGGGGACTGGGGAGCAAGCATGCTACTGGTTTCTTTTAAGGAATGCCTTTTAAGGCTCCCTGCAAAAAAAGACACATGGGACCAGAATCTCTTGGCCTTTGGGCATTCCCAACAGATGTGAAGGAATGTTTCTGCTGTCAGGCATCCTTGAAATTATGTGGCTGGGTAGATGGGGACAGTTCTAGAGAGTCCTGCTGGAACCAGATACCAGAATAAAAACAATTGGCCAGATACACGTAGCGCAGCGGATCTATAGATCCGCTCGATCTACGTGAATTAAGATCCGCTCCCGCAAGTTTAGGAGGCAAGTGGCTAATTCACAAACAACTTACCTCCAAACTTGCGACGGCGGATCCTAACTCCCCCGGCGGAATTCAAATTCCGCGGCTAGGGGAGTGTACTATTTAAATCAGGCGCGTTCCCGCGCCGATTTAAATGCGCAGGCGCCGTCCGCGAAATTTCCCGGCGTGCATTGCTCCCACTGACGTCGCTAGGACGTCAGTGGTTTCGACGCTTACGTAAACAACGTCCGTCCGTATTCGAGAACAACTTACGCAAACGACGTTAAAAAATTCAAATTCGACGCGGGAACGCCGGCTATACTTAACATTGGCTGCGCCTGATAAAAGAAGGGGTAAGTATACGACGGGTACGCCGCTACGGAAACGTCATAAGAAGACTGCGTCGGGTCCGCGTACGTTCGTGAATTTGCGTATCTCGCTTATTTACATATTATTTATCGTAAATCAGCGGGAACGCCCCCGGCGCCATTTTTAAATTTAAAAATAGATCCGACAGTGTAACACAGTGTAACACTGTCGGATCTAGCCCTATCTATGCGTAACTGATTCTATGAATCAGGCGCATAGATAGGACCAGTGTAAGTCAGAGATACGATGGTGTATCTGTAGATACACTGGGCCATATTCTCGTAGATCGGCGCATATTTACTCAGGTGTAGCGCATCATACTTGCGCTACGCCGGCTTAACTTGGAGAGAGCTCTCCCATATTCCCGTACCACATGCGTCCTACGTTGCGCTCGCGGAGCTGAAATGTGTCGGCGTAAGTAGGCGCAAGTGACGGTAGGAGGGATGTGGGCGTGAAGAATGCTAATGAACCGTGACCCCATGCAAATGATGTCCAGACCGAACGGAGCATGCGCCGGACGTGCCCCGCCCTCTGCGCATGCGCAAAACAACAGTAGGCGTAAATCCCTGCTGAGTTGGGCCGGCCCAGTGTATAAATGCGTCACCACATGCGCCCAACGAGTGCAAAGTGACTCCATTGATTCTGTTGGTGGAGATTTTTCTCTTTAGCTTTGCAATGCCTGGACCCAGGAAGGAAAGGAGAAAAAAGAATTTCAGCCAAGATGAGAGGGCCATCGTAGTCTCTGCCATGGAGAGATACGATTCAAGACTCCATGGTGCTGACAGTGGCAGCACAAGTAAAACCAAAAAGGAGGAGATCCTTAGGAAAGTGACTGCCCAGGTCAATGCCTTAGGCCATGAGGCAAGGACCCCCCAGGAAATTCAGAAAAAAATGAATGACCTGCGTGGTGTGGTCAGGAACAAGATGGCCATCATTGCAAAGCATGCCAGGGGCACAGGAGGGGGGCCACCCTGTTCTACCCGGCTCACTCAAGAGGAGGAAGTGATTGCCCACTGCCTTCGGAGGGAGCAGGTGGAGGGCCTGGAGGGCCATGACTCAAGTGAGCCACCCATGAGGACAGGTAAGTGTGTTTTATCTTCTGGTGTGTTGCATGTGTGGTGGGGGTGGTGGGTTATGTGACAAGTGTGTTGGTCCACCAACATGTGACTGTTTTGTGTCATCCACAGGTGAGCAGGATGAAGCGGGGCCATCCAATGCTGCCAGTGGCCGTCACAGACCATCATCCACTGAGCAGTCTGCTTCTGTGACTGACCTCCTGGGAAGCCAACAGGCCTTGGTGGAGGGGAGTGGTCAGTCCTCCGCGCAGGAGGTTGTTGAGGAGGAGGTCCATGAAGAGGAGGTCCAGGAAGAGGAGGTCCAGGAAGAGGTGGTCCAGGAAGAGGTGGTCCACAGCGAGCAGGAGGTCTTCCTTTTTTTGGAGGAGTCGCATGTGGTGGCAGGACCATCACAAAGCCCCCGCATATCCAGCCCCTCAGGGTCCTCCAACACCCTCTCCAGTCCCTCCCATCCCATCCCCCTCATCTCCAGCCCCTCCAGGTCCTCACTCTATGCAAGGGGCCCAGCCACTCCTGTCCCCAGGAGGGCTACCCACAGGACAAGGGGTGCGGCAGAAATGCTTCATGAGAATCTGGCCAGGCAGCAGGACCAGCAAACCCGTCATATGGGTGAAATCTTGGTGGAGTTGAGGCGCCTGTCCGACAGCTTGGCCTCCTCGGGAGCAGTACCAGATGCTCTGCAAGATGTGGCTGGAAACTGCGCAGCCACAATCACCAGCCTGGGTGAGCTGCAGACTACAACTGCCGAACTTGTGGGGGAGGTCAGGTGCCTGCGAAGGGCTGTTCAGGCCCAGACAGCTACCCAGGAGTCATTGCTCACCCGCATAGCACTAGCTTTGGAGGGCAGACAGGCAGGCAGGGAGGCACCTGGGAATGTTCCTCCACCTGGAGATGTTCCTCCACCTGATGCCCCAGCTCCCCCCAGGCAAGTGAGGGCCAGGAACCTGGGCACCAGGCGTAGCCCGCGCCGGGGCAAGTGATTATTTATTGTTCATTTGCTCTGGTTAAGAGCTTATTTTATTATTTGCTCTGGTTAAGAGCTTATTTTATTATTTGCTCTGGTTAAGAGCTTATTTTATTATTTGCTCTGGTTAAGAGCTTTTTTTTTTAGTTTGGGTGCTGCACACAGGCAGTGTTGCAGAGTACAGTGTGAATGGTGTGTGAATGTGGGGTGGTGACATTCCTGCCAGTAAGGGGTGTCACCCTCGGGCGCTGGTGATAAGTTCTCCCCAGGTCCGTATGAATGACGTATGAATGGACAGCAACATCATTGGGGCCTTGACGCGGCGTTGCTGCTCCTTAGTACCGTGCGGTGTACTTCGGTCTAATCCAATGTTCTGTGCATGTGGGGTGTGTGTTAGGGACCACAGTGGTGTGCATGCGTGCATTTTCTGTGTGCCATGTTTAATGTTTGTGTTTAACGTTCAAAGATTCGCTCCACGAGACATCTCCTGACTGCTGTACCATCAGCAGACGGGGTAGCCTCGGTTAGGGGGGGACATGGTGGTTGGGGGGTCAGGTCATCACGTAGGTCAATCTGCAGGCCCTTTCTCACTGCGAAGTTGTGCAGCACGCAACATGCAGCGATGATTTGGCACACGAAGTTGGGGGAATACAGCAGGGTACCCCCAGTCTTATCCAGGCATCGAAATCGTGACTTAAGGAGGCCAAATGTTCGCTCAACCACTGCACGGGTGCGTGCGTGTGCTTCGTTATATCTTCTCTCTCCTGGTGTTTGCGGATTGCGGAATGGAGTCATGAGATGAGGTCCCAGGGCATATGCAGAGTCACCTGGAAGGGAAAAGACAGGAGGATGTTAGTCATGCATGTGCCCCTCGTGATGTCTGCATCATGGGGGGGGACAGTCATACCTGACACCCATGTCACTCACCAACCAGCCAACTGTCCCCATACACATTCTGCTCAAATTGTCTTGGGATGTCACTTTGCCTGAATATAAAGCTGTCATGGCTGGATCCGGGGTGTTTTGCACGGACGTGCCATATGAGGCCATGTGCATCCACGATCACTTGGACATTGATAGAATGCCAATGTTTTCTGTTGCGGTATATGTGCTCGGTCTCGTGGGGGGGCTGTATTGCCACATGGGTACAATCAATTGCACCCACAGTGCGTGGGAAACCATCAATTAGGCAGAAATCTGTCATTGCCTTCAGCCGCATGTCCTCCTGGGTGGGTCTGATTATGTGGTGCGACATGCGTCGGAGTATTGCGGGGACAACTTGGTGCACGCATCTACTCATGCTGGTTTGGGATATCCCAACCACGTCTCCACTGGTTCTTTGAAAAGAGCCTGTGGCAAGAAAATGCAATGTTGCCAGGACCTTCACCAGTGGCTGCACTGCATGGGATCGTTGTGTTGGGCTGCTGATGTCATTCTTCAGGGCTCTGGTAATTTCAAGTATGGCATCAGGGCTGAATCTATAACGGTGAAACACATCCACATCAGCCATGCCAAAGAGGCTAATGCGCTGTGGGTAGATCCTCTCACGTGCCCTCCTCCGTGCCCTCCTCCTTCTAAGTGCCTCTTCCTCCTCACACACTAGCAGTGCTAAGACCACGCCTGCCCCTGGCATGTTGGCATACGAATGTGTTGTCCGCAAAATTTGGTTGCTCAGCTCGTCCGGGATGGTGCTGCTGTATTTGCTTTTTTCAAGCTAACTTACTCAGGTCTGGAGCAAAGTTAACCGAGCTTTATAAGGGGTAACTTTCAGCCGGACAATCGTCTTACGCGCACAGCGCGTAGCCTAAGCCGATCGCGCGTAGGTTCGGGAATCAGCGCATCTACATCATTTGCATATTTGAATACTAATTCTATGGCAGCCTAGGATGCCATCAGCTGAAATATACGCCTACGCTGCGTAAACTTAAACTAGTTAAGACGGACAGGAGTAGCCTGATTTCTGGCGGATCTGGTTCTGTGACTACGGCGCATAGATAGGACGGCGCATCTTTACACTTACGCCGCGCATCTCCATATACGCCGGTGTAACTTGTTTGAGAATATGGCCCACTGTCTTATCTCTTTGTGAATCTGGCCCAATGTGTAGTTCACTTCCATGACTAGAATATCTGAGCTTTGGGGAAACAACAAGCCAAATTGATTCCAGTCGTCATCGTTCGATATGGATGTTTTAATCCCTGTTTCCATTTCTGCGTGTATTAGAGTTGAGTATTCTGTGTCCTATCAAGCAGCAATGCATAAATAAAAGAGATGAGACCAGGTGAGTTTGATTCTGTTAAGTTGTGGATAACTTCCTGAATAAAATGTTTAATTTAAAACCATCTAAAATCTGTGGGATTCCAAGAAAAAAAAGAAAAGATTTGATTCTTGTATTGTTTACCAGGTGTTTAACCTTAAATAGTTTTTGTTGCATCAAGGCGCTGAATGCTGACAGATTTGTTATCCAAGGGAGAACATGGTATAACTTACAATTGTCAGAAGAGGGAGGCAAGGAGACACTACATAGGATTTAGACAGTTTGAAAGGCTCAATTTAATTGGGCATATTGTGGTTGGGAGCTAAGGAGATCTAACTTGTCTTTCTGTTGGTATGAACTTGTAGCCAGGAGCTGGATATGTGTATTGTAAGGAATTAGCTCGGTAGCGGGGTGTGTGACCCCTTGGATGGGTTCACCACACACTGAATTTATACAGACAGGCAGTCGAAGATGGTTGAAAAGCTGTTTCTGCTTCGGGAGTCCATTTGGTCATGACAGACTCCTTCCCATTGGTCAGGGGAACAACCTGTGAGGCAAAATGGGGGATAAAGCGGCGATAGTAGCCCGCGATCCCCAAAAATGCACGAACCTGTTTCTTGTTGGTGGGACATGGCCAATCCTGAATAGCCTCAACTTTATTTATTTGGGGCTTGATTAGACCTCTTCCAATGGTATACCACAGATACTTCGCCTCTTCTAGCCCAAGGGTACTTTTTTTGGATTGGCTGTAAACCCCGGCTTTCCAGATGGAATCCAACACAGCCTGAACTTTTGGCAAGTGTGATTCCCAATCCTCACAGTGGATGACAACGTCATCGAGGTATGCAGCAGCATAGGCTCGATGAGGCCGAAGGGTCTTATCCATGGTGCGTTGGAATGTGGCGGGAGCATTTTGTAACCCAAAAGGCATCCTCCGATATTGGAAAGATCCGTCTGGAGTTACAAATGCTGTTTTTTCCCTGGCTGACTCCGAGAGAGGAATTTGCCAATAACCCTTGGTCAGGTCTAACATTGTCATGTACCGGGCAGTGCCTAGGCGATCAATCAGTTCATCTATGTGGGGCATGGGATAGGTGTCAATCTTAGTGATTTGATTCAGGTGGCGAAAGTCATTACAAAACCGCCAACTTCCATCTGGTTTGGGCACTAAGACAATGGGACCAATCACTATTTGACTCTTCTATCACCCCCAGCTCAAGCATTTGTTTTACATCCTGGCGAATTGCATCTCGCCGGTCCTCTGGAATTCTATAAGGCTTCAACTTGACCTTATCCCCTGGTGTGGTGATAATGTCATGTTCAACTCCGGAGACCCAACCTGGCAGGTCTGAAAACTTCTCCTTATTACGGAGCACAAATTCTTTAACCTCCTGTTTCTGAGTTTTGGATAGAGTCTCCGCTATCCCAACTTCAGGGACAGCCAGGTTAAATGGAGCAGAAAATCTGGTAGTCTTAGCGACCAAGGACTCTCTATCCTTCCATGGTTTCAGCAAGTTTACGTGATAGAGCTGCTCAGGTTTTCGTCTTCCCGGTTGGCTAATTTTATAATTCACCACTCCCATTTTTTCCAACACTTCATATGGACCCTGCAATTTGTCTAGGAATTTACTTTCGACCGTGGGGACCAACACCAACACCCTATCAGCAGGTGCAAAGGAACGGACCTGGGCCCCACGATTGTAAATCCTTTGTTGAGCCAATTGGGCTTGGGCTAAATGTTCCTTCACAATCGGCATCACTTGGGCAATTCTGTCTTGCATTTGGGCCACATGTTTAATCACACTTTGATGAGGTGAACTCTCACTCTCCCATGTTTCCCTGGCAATGTCCAGTAGGCCCAGAGGGTGCCTCCCATACAGTAGCTCAAATGGAGAGAACCCTGTGGACGATTGGGGAACCTCTCTTATTGCAAACATCAGATAAGGGAGCAGATGATCCCAATTCTTTCCGTCTTTATCCACCACCTTCCTCAACATTTGTTTTAAGGTTTTATTAAACCTTTCCACTAACCCGTCTGTCTGAGGGTGATATACTGATGTACGTAATTGGGTCACTTTCAGGAGTTTACAAAGTTCTTTGGTCACCCTAGACATAAACGGGGTGCCCTGGTCAGTTAGGACTTCCTTAGGAAGACCCACACGGCTGAAAACCTGAAATAACTCTTTGGCAATTGTTTTAGCAGAGGTGTTTCGGAGAGGAATCGCTTCTGGGTACCGGGTGGCATAGTCCATTATTACCAAGATGTGCTGGTGCCCTCTAGTGGACTTCAGTAAGGGGCCAACCAAGTCCATGGCGATCCTCTCAAAAGGGACCTCGATAATGGGCAGGGGTACCAACGGACTGCGGAAATGTGGCATGGGTGCAGTAATCTGACACACTAGACAATTCCACTTCTTTAGTGATCCCAGGCCAATAAAACCTCTGGGTGATACTCTCCCGGGCTTTTTCCGCTCCCAAATGTCCCCCAAGAATGTGCCCATGGGCCAGTTCCAAAACCATCTTGCGGTACGGTTTAGGCACTACCAGTTGCTCAATGGTGTCCTCTATCCTCTGTGACACTCGATATAACAGGTCCCTTTCAATAATGAAGTAAGGGAGGGCAACCCTCTCGTCAGGGTTAACTAACTCCCCATCTATCTTCACTACATTCTCCCGGGCTCTTAGCAATGTGGGGTCCCTCAATTGGTCAGTGACAACGTTTTCTCTGTGCACCTCGAGGTCATCAAACCCTATCGACCGCTGTTCCTCTTCTGAGGTAGCAGGCTCCTCCCTAGGGACTGGTGTTTCCCCTGATAATACTGAGAATGGAATCCTCACAGTTGTTGGTTTCTGGAGTAGATGGTTCAGACTCAGAAGAACCACCTACTGGGGAATCTGGGCAGTCCCAGAGTTCCCAGAATTTGGGGAAATCCCTTCCCACAATGGCGTCATGTGGCAGTTTGGGAACTAAACCCACCCGGTGACACAAGTTACCGAGGGAGGTTTCAAAGGAAACTGTAGTCACCGGATATTCTCGAGTGTCCCCATGTACACAAACTACAGCCAGTTTCCTCGGATGTAAGGTTTTTCCCACCACTAGATCACTTTTCACTAAGGTGACCAGGCTACCTGAATCCAACAATACCACAACATTTTTACCCTCTAAGCACATTCTATATAAAGGTTTCTCATTTTCCTTTACTGCAGTGCATGTGGTTGCAAAAAGGGACTGTCGTCTCTCTGTCAGAAAGTCACACTGCATGGGTTCATCACCCGCTGGGCAAACCGCTGCTACATATCCCTCTTCCAGACAATGGTAACAAATTAACCTTCTGGTCCTCTCCTGTGGGATGGGTCTTCCAGGCCACTCTCACCAAGCATTAGCAGTAGTCCCGATAATTCCTCTAGTTGCTCCTTGGTACCTCTCTCCACCCCCATCCCTTGATGCAGTCTTACCTATAGGTGGGGAGGGTCTGGTCTTGGGGTGAAAAGTCTGTGCGTCTCTGGTGGAAGAGGACAAATTCTCTGTTGTTAGGTACCTTTCGACCAGGTCTACAAGTTTGTCTGCGGTTTCCGGACCCATTTCTGCAGGGTGTTAGAAAGAGACCTAAGAAATTTGTCCATGACTACTCGCTCCAAAATTTTTGGTCCGGACAGAGTTTCTGGCTGCAGCCATTTCCTAGCCAAATGGATGAGGTCATACATCTGCGACCGAGGTGGCTTCCTCTGCTGATAACTCCAATTGTGGACCCGCTGAGCACGGACATCCAGGGTTACACCGAAACGTGCCAATATTTCCTCTTTTAATCGTACATAGTTTTTTGCGTCTGCAAGCTCCAAATCTAAATATGTCTTTTGGGCTTCTCCAGATAATAGGGGGGCCACTAGTCCAGCCCACTGGTCTTTAGGCCAACTCTCTCTTTCCGCTGCTCTCTCAAACGTGGTCAGAAACATCTCAGGGTCCTCATCTGCAGTCATCTTTGGCAATAAGTGTCATACCTGAAAAGTCTGTATGTTACTGGTCTGACTCTCAGCCTCGGTCTGCTGTCTCTGAAGCTGTTTCACGATGGCCTCCATTTGCTTTTGGTGTCTCTGTTCCAAGCCTGAAATGCTCTCTTGGTGAGCCTGTTGTTGAGCTGCAAGGCTCTCTTGGTGAGCCTGTTGTTGAGCTGCAATGCTCTCTTAGTGAACCTGTTGTTGAGTTGCGTGAGCCTGTTGTTGAGCTGCAATGCTCCGCTGCAAACCTGCATTCGTCTGCTGTTGATTTGCATTTGCTATAGCCAGCTGTTTCAGTATCTCCTCCATTTTGGGTTTACTTTAATTGCCTGCGGCACTCCACCATATGTAAGGGGTTAGCTCGGTAGCGGGGTGTGTGACCCCTTGGATGGGTTCACCACACACTGAATTTATACAGACAGGCAGTCGAAGATGGTTGAAAACAAATATTTTGGTTTATTCTTCCATCTTGCTGGAAACAAGTGCAAGCATCCAAACAGCATAAACAAAATCAAACATAAAATAAACGCTGGCCACTTTGGGCGTCCACCTTCCACACAGGAACCTTTCTATGGAGTCTAGCACAGCCTACTGCTGGGTAGACAGTGCTGGTCATACAGCAGAAAAACAATAGTCTTTTTATTTTTATCACACAGAAAAATCAATCCTCTCCTCACCTCCTCAGAAGACTTTTAGTACTGCTCTCTTTCACTCAGAAAGCCTCAGCATGCAGCAAATCTGTGGTAATGCTCTGGACTACCTATAGAGGCCTTAATTGCCTCATTCTGAACAGCTGAAGTCTTCCAACGCCCTTAGACCATTTCTGGCTATAACAATAACAATTGGTGTATTGTCTAAACAAGGCAGAAATGTATGTCCCGTCTGTGACAACACCCACAGATTTACCTGACTTCCTGTCACAGTATATATACATATATATATATAATCCTGCAATCAGGAGACACTGTGTGGCTTTGCTGCGGGGGAACCATTTCCCTACAGTGCTGAGTTGACGTTGACCTGTTGCCTCATCGATACAGAGACAAGGCAGAGCAAAGCATCTTGGTACATGTAGTCCAAATAGATAAGATTTGCCCTCTTGCTGAATCATTAGGAACTACCAGGTGGCTGATGGGGAAGAACAGACGGCTGGGAGGGACTATAAGAGGAACGGATTGAGGCCTGGTGTGCTTTCTCGGGACCCAGCTTGGATCTGAGTGCAGGGATTCTGTGACAGTGTGAGCTCCAGCTGAGTCGCGGCCTGCACCAGCTAAACCATTCAGCGAATATTCAGAGGGACACCTGTGGGCATCATCCCTTAGCTGTTCAGCGGCAGCCTGGCCGCTCCTATTCTGTCTATCCTGCAGTGACATCAGATTTGGGTGAGCCATGGCACGGTACGGCAGAGGCCGGATATCATCCCCTGAGCCGCATTCTCAAGAGACAGCCACCATTATTATCACCATTATCTTCCTTTGTTCCAGTGTGGTGAGCAGGCAATAGCCCAAACTTCCTTCACTTCCTATCAGTCTCATGCCGCGTACACACGGTCGTTTTTTGTGATGGAAAAAAAAGACATTTTTAAAAACGTAATTTAAAATGACCGTGTGTGGGGAAAACATCGTTTTATGTCTTCTGAAAAACTACAAAAAATGTTTTCGAACATGCTTCAATTTTTTATGTCGTTTTTCAAAACGTAGTTTTTTGTGTCATAAAAAATTATCGTGTGTGGGCTAAAACGACATTTAAAACAACGTTTTTAAACCCACGCATGCTCAGAAGCAAGTTATGCCGCCGTACGTGCTGAACGTAACCACGCTTTGCTAGAGCATTTTGAAAAAAATGATGGTGTGTAGGCAACTTCGTTTTTTAAAATGAAGTTTGAATAACGTTGTTTTTTTATCATGATAAAAAACAAAGTTTTTTTACAAGACAAAAAACGACCGTGTGTACGCGGCATTAGTGTCAAGGATCTAGGCCTAACATCATAGACACTATATACAGACATCTCCACCTTATATCACCCTGCTTCTACTTGTAGTTCTACAGAGGGCTTCATCTTTAAGTCAGTGATCACTGTGAATCCAGTTGCAGTTTGTTCCACACCAGAAGATTGCTTCTTTGTTTATTTACAACCAATTGATTCAGGTTGCTTTGCTTTGCCATTCAAAAATTCCTTGCATGCCATTATTATTAAGGGCTAGCTGAAGATGAACCGGACTGCTGCACAGTAATATAGGACTACTTTTCACCTCCTTTGCCACTTCAGGGATTTTGCTGAGCTCACAGAGCTTCAATTCCCTGAGAACTCTGAAAGAGCAGGTTGAATTTCCATACAGTTTCTTTATGCCAATCAGTCATCACTGTTGAATGTTTGGATCTGATATGCGGTTGCCATTTAGCTACTGATAACATTCTTATAGGAAATACCATTTTGAATTGTAAACTTGAATTGGCTGTCCAATCATTTTCATTTCACTAAGTAAACACGTTAATTGGTTTATTCAATTCTGGTGTGTGTACCTACCTTCTTATTATTGTTATTAAAGAGAGAAAATGTATGAACCCAGGGTGTCAGAGGTGGTGGAGGACTCACAGGATCAGGGCAACCAGTGGGGTACTGATTTAACTCGAGACCCTCACAAGGGAAGCGCTACAGACTATTTTGTGAACTAAGGGCCAGATTCTCGTACAATTGCGGCGGCGCAACGTAACCCGTTTACGTTACACTGCCGCAAGTTTTCAGTGTAAGTGCCTGATCCACAAAGCACTTACCTGTAAACTTGCGGCGGTGTATCGTAAACACGTCCGGCGCAAGCCCGCCCAATTCAAATGGGGCGTCTACCATTTAAATTAGGTGCGCTCCCGCTCCGGACGTACTGCGCATGCTCAGTTTAGAAATTCCCGCCGTGCTTTGCGCGATGTGACGTCATTTTTTAGAACAGCGACGTGCGTAGCGTCCATTCGTATTCCCGGACGTCTTACGCCAAAACAAAAAAAAATTGAAATTCGACCCAGGAACGACGGCCATACTTTAACATGGCTCGACTAAAGTTAAGCCATGTTAAAGCAGGTGTAACTTTGCGACGGGAAAAAATTACTAGCGACGACGTAACGAACGCGAAAACCGTCGCCGATCGCCGTAAATGCTCATTAGCATACCCGACGCAGGAAAACGACGCAAACTTCACCCAGCGGCGGCCAAAGTATTGCATCCTAAGATCCGACAGTGTAAGTCAATTACACCTGTCGGATCTTAGGGCTATCTATGCGGAACTGATTCTATGAATCAGCCGCATAGATAGGACAAGAGATACGACGGTGTATCAGGAGATACGCCGTCGTATCTGTTCTGTGAATCTGGCCCTAAGTTTGTTTCTTTGAACACTGTGATAATGACTTTCTGAATTTAGTCATCCCATTTTGTGAACTTCTCTGGAAAGTTGATAGTGCATTTCTTTGGGTGATGTAGTCTTGGCTCTCTGGTCTGCATCGTCATGACCTACTTTGAGAACTCGTATGAAAATTTTTAAGTTTGTATCTTTGAGCTATGCATGCCTTGCTTTTCTGGTTTGTGTTGGTATGACCAGCTAAAATAAATGTTTCTTTGTGAACTGCAGTACTGAGGTGACCACTCTATAGACAAAGACAGCACTGCACAAAACAATCCCTTAAAACACAATAAAACCTAAAGGAGAAGTAGGGTCAAAGCTTGTTTGTTCTGCACTTCTGTGACCTGTATTTGACTAAAGCCCACTGTTGGCTGTCATCACTCAGCTGGTCCGGACTCTAGCGAAATCCCAACTTTAATTTTCGGGATCCACCCAGATGCCTAACTGGCAGCTAGCTCAGCCTTTCAGTGAGCTGCTGACCTCCTGAGCCAGTGACTCCTGCTCCCTCCACGGTGAGCGCTGAAGGGGGCTTTATGCTCATTGAAGACCAAGAACTGAGTGATCAGCTGTCTTTAATTGCTCAGTTCTTGTTCTTAGAAGCGGTGGGGAATAAGTGCAGCATCAGACTGATCCTGCATCCACCTAGGTGAGTATGTGTTTTTTTTTTTTTTTTTCATATCTTGCACTTGTCTTTGAGTTTATGTCTGATTTGCAGCTATTGGAGGTGGAACAAATTGGTTTGCCAATCTCCCACCAACACCCATGCACCCATATGATGGGATAGTTGAGACAAGGGTGTACTTTGTACATTATAAATAAAGGCTTTTTAAAAAGCAGTACATGATATAGTGCGTCTGTGAAGTCTCTCATTTATCCAATTCATGGTTTAAGGTAATTTGTCTCAGTCAAGTGGACTTTTTTGGTAATCTTTTAACAGTGATTGGCCAAAATGTGTGGCCATCTCATTTGTCGAAGTAGAATGTTGGAAAAATGTTCTTGATCAGTGTGTGCAGCTGTCAGAACACAATATTCCAGCAGGAGGCTTTGTGATTTCTCCATCTATCACGTTTGTCTGCTTAAAAAAACAAAGATTCACCTCTTCCTCTCATCAGGTGGCACCCTGGGTATCAAAATATGATATGGCGTCACTGGGAGAAAAAAAATGAGGAAGTCTCCACAGTGGTGACATAGGCAGCATGCTCTGTGGAAGCAAGAGTTTGTGTGTGTGCATGTGGCCAAATTCCTACAGAAATGCTGATCAGGGGTGCACACTGGTTACATCCAGGTAAGTTTGGAGGCTTTGTTTGTATGTAATCCTTCAAATGAGTGGTAACATGTAAACAGCGGTGGTCATTGATTTGTAGAATGCTGACAGCAGGCCACTGACAGCTACTGCTGTTTGTATATAGTGTGCGCAGGCAGCGTTTACAACCGCAGACAAGAATCTAGTGATTTTCGCTGGTGCCACCACTGGCCTCCCTTGTGCAGCCATGTCAATGTAGTCTATAGTACCAAACATTTTGTTTGCAACACCTGTTCCTTTTCAGATGCCAAAGGTTAATTGAATCCAATTCTCCCATGATGGGTTTCCTCTGCCAGGTGAGTCTTTTACAGCCAAAAGGCTCAACCTTCAAAGTAGTGCAGCTTCTGGATATAGAGCTGCATCCCGCCTATGAATGAATAAGGCTTTGCTAGCACATAATACAGGAAACCCCTTTGGACTATACTTGCTTTATTTCACAGCGCAATCCTACCCCCAATGTTTGACCACTTTTGTGAAGAATTCCAGTGTACATTCTGATCTCAGCTGCTGAACATGCTCTGTACATAACAGATTTGTAACTGTGACTTCAGTACCTAAGAATCATGTAATTGTTTCAAAAATATTTACATTGCCTAAAGGGATAGTAAAATGAGGTAAGCCCTGTAGTTCTCACATTGCTTCACGTAATCTCTCAGAAAACATGACTTTACTTTGATTCCCATTATGGATCTGTTACAAGGGCCCTGTCCAGATGCATTGTACAGAGAAAAAACATTCATTCCTCTAAGACGTCAAATGAGTAATGACGTGTTATCATAATTCTGGGTGTTTGTTTCCTTCTCAGCTTTTCCCTTTTGGGCTTGTTTGTTGATACATGAAACACTTGATTCAAATACTTCTGTTTGCATGTAATAGTTTATGATCTTATTTGTATAAAATGTGTTTAGTTAAAGTGTTCCTTGAACTGACAGTATGAAAAGGTTACTCTGGGCAGTCATGTTGAAGTAAGTACGATAGGCTCTATATTGGCAGCACATATCTGGCCTAGAATTCATATCAGAAACATAATATGGGTTAGTTCCAGCATTAATATGTATTATTATTGTATGCCAATGTAGCAAAACAGGGTTTGCAGTATATATATTGCTGCAGGGATCCACACTTGTGGCCGAGGGGAAAGAGGCAGGCATTTAGGTGGTTTTGCCACCACTTAACCCAATAAAGTGGCCAGAGAAGGTTGTACACAGACACTGGCAGTGATGCCTTGTACTGTAGCAAACACTGTAGCAACTGTGTACAACCTGTAAACTACCTGCATTCCAGGAATGTATCCATGAATACATAGAGCCTTAAACGTGAGTACCATTCAGTACAGCGTCCAACCCTAATGTATTTCAGCCTGCCATAAACTGTCAGGCTGCAGGCAATGGGGCTAGATGGCAGCCTACCTGTACTCTAGGAATACGTTCTAAAAACATAAGTACCACTCAGTACAGCATTGAGGCCTAATGTACAGGGTGGGCCATTTATATGGATACACCTTAATAAAATGGGAATGGTTGGTGATATTAACTTCCTGTTTGTGGCACATTAGTATATGTGAGGGGGGAAACTTTTCAAGATAGGTGGTGACCATGGCGGCCATTTTGAAGTCGGCCATTTTGAATCCAACTTTTGTTTTTTCAATAGGAAGAGGGTCATGTGACACATCAAGCTTATTGGGAATTTCACAAGAAAAACAATGGTGTGCTTGGTTTTAACGTAACTTTATTCTTTCATGAGTTATTTACAAGTTTCTGACCACTTATAAATGTGTTCAATGTGCTCTCCAGTGACATGCGGCGAGTGCTACGCTGTGGGCTCTTGCTGAATGAAGCTAGGCCACTGATGTTTCTTCATTAGTGACAGATTTCATGCGTCCACATTTTGGCAAATCCAACACTGAACCAGTTTGACGAAACTTAGCAAGCAGTTTGCTAACTGTAGCATGGGACATGGGTGGTCTCGTATGTCCCCACATATACTAATGTGCCACAAACAGGAAGTTAATATCACCAACCATTCCCATTTTTTTAAGGTGTATCCATATAAATGGCCCACCCTGTATTTCAGCCTGCCATATACTTAGACAGGCAGCAGGGCTAAGAACCCAGTGTGCATGTGATCTTGAAAGTTAAAAGGGCTCTAGGGTTGGTGGTATCTTGAGCAAAACCATGGAAACCCTTACCATGTGCATTCAAATTCTGAATCAGTCTTCATCCCACTTACAAGCTTATTTAGAGGTTGTACACAGAAGCATTTGGTGCAGAGCGCAAAAGCGAGTACTTTTCTAGGTTGTTTGATTAGTTCTAAGCATCAAAGAGTGCATGGCAAGCATTATGCAACAAGCACTGCTTAAACTATTTTAGTACCCACATGGGTGAGGTACTTATAATAGCAAGAACAATGAGAAAACTGTAGTTACTGACACCAGTAAGCAACTGTATAATGGATCTTAAGGAAGTGTGGGACAGCAAAAAAATGTTTAGCACTTCCCCCGAAGGAGCTGCTGAGTAATTTCGGGTGGCACGTTACCTCTATCTTCTCGCTGTCCAGGGTAAAGTGAGAGTCTGAAGAATTCCAGTGTCCACACGATACACTTCTTTTTCTGAGATTTACTAGTAGAACTTAGTAGAAAATAAGTTGGAGGGGTGGAAGGGTAAGTAGGTAGGTTCAGGTGTATAGTCACAAATAGGAAACACTCCTGCTTCCAGCATACAGTTCTCGTCGCCACTCTAGCCAGAGTGGGTATTGCTCACCCGGATAGGTCTCTCTCACTGGTCTAGCAGCCGGGATGGCGCACAGAATAAAGTACAGTCTCTGCCACAGACCTTCCTTTATGAGGAGACAATTTTTGGCCCAGAATCCCCTGCTACAGGATTCGGCATCCGGATCTCTCCAGATTAACTTCAGTAGAGCTTTAGACCCAACAGGCGACATGCCTCTCAGTGCATGGTGCATCCTTCGATGAAGTTTCCAGGCCTTCTCCAGCCTCTTGCATGGTCCTCTCCAGGATAGGTCCTCCCCTGGCTTCCTTCATCAAGTAGCTTCCTCCCGCAGGACGGACAGCACAGGATCACCTCTGAAAAGGGCAGGCCCCAGTCTGACTACTGAGCTTCCCAGGCGAAGCCGCAACCCCGGACCAACGTGGTCCCGGAGCCAGGATTCAGGAACACGCAACCCCCACCCCCAGGTTCTTAAGTACCCCTCCCCAGCATGCACAGCGGGGCAACCATTCCCACTGATTCGCTGCCGAGGGGGACACCCAATACACCTTGACGCTGCAACCCTTGGCCTGGGGTGGTAATGACACCCCCCAGGCGAACAATGGTGGAACTCCCAGCACAGCCATGGCTGGAACAGAGGCTAAATTTGCCATTATTCACACCAGTCTGAGCCAAATGATAGCTCAGACCCCACTTAATTTAGAGCAGCACCTGTTCAACAGGAGCAGGCTGCTACAAATGTATACTCTTATGAGAAAACTGTAGTTACAGATACCAGAAAGCAACTGTATACTGAATTTTAAGGAAGTGTGAGATCGCAAAAAAAGGTATACTCACCTATATGGCTGCAGCATTAGTCTGATGCTGCAACTGTCCCCCTGCCAGCTCTAAAACCAAGAAATTAGTGATCACATGACCACAAATTACTCAGTTCTGGTCTTCACTGATCAGAGAGCTGGCAACTGTAAGGCACTGTCTCCCTGCTCTTCCCCTCCAGTGCACACTGGTTTAGGAGCAGCTGGCTCAGGCTCTATGCATTGAGCTATGAGGCTAAACCAGCTGCTGGTCAGGTATATGGGTGGATCTTAACATTAAAGTCAGGATCCCTGCAGAGCCCCGGACCAGCCTTGTGATCTCCGTCAACAGCAGGATGGAGTGCAGAAACAAGAGCACTCCTGTGACCTAGTAAAAAAGTATGGCCAAAAGAGCTTTGTCACTTCCCAGAAAAAAATACAACCAATGTTTAATGGTTATACAGTGCCTTGCGAAAGTATTCGGCCCCCTTGAACTTTGCGACCATTTGCCACATTTCAGGCTTCAAACATAAAGATATAAAACTGTAATTTTTTTTTAAGGATCAACAACAAGTGGGACACAATCATGAAGTGCAACGAAATTTATTGGATATTTCAAACTTTTTAAACAAATAAGAAACTGAAAAATTGGGCGTGCAAAATTATTCAGCCCCCTTAAGTTAATACTTTGTAGCGCCACCTTTTGCTGCGATTACAGCTGTAAGTCGCTTGGGGTATGTCTCTATCAGTTTTGCACATCGAGAGACTGAAATTTTTGCCCATTCCTCCTTGCAAAACAATGCATATACAGCACACCACGTACATTTATATAAATATTAGCGTTGCACTAATACATTCAGACTTGGTTCACATATGTGCTGCCAGTTTGCAGTGCGATTTCAAATGCCGGTTCTGTGTGATTTCGTTTAGTGGTTCAGGTGCAATTCCAGTGCGAACTGTAGTGTATGAGAATAGAAATCGCACAGGACTCTTTTTCAAATTGCACTGCGGCCGGCCCGCACATATGTAAACAGGCTGTAAAAACTCAGTAAAACACACATGAAAACTGATTTGAAACTTATGTCTCTGCAAGTGAAATCTGTGAAGTTTTCTCATCAGTTTTCAAGCATGTACAGGGTGAATGAGCCCCAAAAAAACATGTCACATGACACTAAAAATAGGTATCGCAATTGGTATCGGCGAGTATTTAAGAAAAAGTATCGGTACTCATACTTTGTCTTAAAAGACTGGTATAGGTGCATCCCTTTGTAGTACTACTCTGATCAAAGGTGTGTGATGACACTTTATGACAGAGATCATTGAAAGTTGAATGATAGTGGCCACTAATCAACCCAGAAGGACACCTAGTGACTGAAATGAGTGATTGGTGGGATTCCAGGAACTGGTTAAAGGTTAAGCTCAAGTTTTAGAGCATACTTAGATGTGCCTGTTTTAATCATCAACCATGTAAGTTTCTAAATGTTGTACCTTCATTAAATGTAACCATACTGCTACACTTAGAGGTGCCTCTCTTTTCTTTTATACTCAGTTGTAACATGACGCTACTCTTATATCAACACATCGCTTGTATATCAAGTCAAAATGTATTTAAAAGGCTCTCAAACCAAGTTACTCTCAAACCAAGGTTTTACTGTATGTGTGGTGGCTCTTGTAGCACTTACACCAGCTGTAGTCCACTACTTGTGAATCTCCCCCAAATTCTTCAATGGCTTTTGCTTCACAATCCTCCTAAGGCTGTGGTTATCCCTGTTGCTTGTGCACCTTTTTCGACCACACTTTTTTCTTCCACCTAACTTTCCTTAAATATGCTTGGTTGCAGCACTCTGTGAACAGCCAGCTTCTTTAGCAATGACCTTTTGTAACTTGCCCTCCTTGTGGACAGTGTCAATGACTGTCTTTTGGACAACTGTCAAGTCAGTAGTCTTCCCCATGATTGTGTAACCTACTGAATCACACTAAGAGACCATTTAAAGGCTCAGGAAACCATTACAGGTGTTTTGAGTTATTTAGCTGATTAGAGTATGACACCATGAGTGTACAATATTGAACTTTTTCACAATATTTTTTAGAGATACAACATTTTGGGTTTTCACTAGCTGTAAGCCATAATCATCAAAATTAAGATAAATAAATACTTGAAATATATCTCTTTTTGAATTGAATTACTGAAATTAATCAACTTTTCGATGATATTCAATTTTTTTTAGATGCACCTGTATATTGTTTATTCCTGAGTGCACCTGAGGTTCAGGAGGCAGAAGGACAGTCATCATTAAATGGCGGACCTTGTTCTAAGGTCCGCGTCCAGCCCGAGTCACTGTTCCATTCAGACCGGCCGTGGTTCTGCTATTTAGGAGCTCGCTCAACCGCCCTCACTGCTGTCATCCTCATCAAGCCAGTATTGGTGACATTGGCGGCAGCGCAGCCCCGCATGGACAACGGGAGGCAAGAGGCTGATATCGGAGGCAGTACAGTTCCAGGTGGAGGGTGGGAGTTCATGTTAACTAGCAGGTGATTGGTTGCTAGCAACTAATCACAAGCTGGTTACCAGGAAAAGTTGTGCAGATCCCACCCTCCTTCCGAAGCTGTCCTGCTTCCGATGTCAGCCTCCTGCCTTCTCCTGTCCATGCGGAGCTGTCCTGCTGCCAATATCAGCTCTAGACTGATGTGCCTCCTGCATTGTGTAGGTAGGACATTAAAGAGAGCTGTTACTGCTGTAAATGATGTGGAGGAAGCTGAGGACGATGTCAAGGTGGGCCAAGGACAGGATCTGGAGGGAGATGATGTAAAAGGGTAGTGGGTGTGAGTATAGAAATGTAAAGGTGTATTGGGGGTGAGGACAGGAATGTAAACGGGTAGTTGGGGTGAGGACAGGAATGTAAAGTGGTAGTGGGGGTGAGGACAGGACTGTAAAGGGGCAGTGGGGGTGAGGACAGTATTGTACAAAGGGTTGGGGTGTGACGACAGGAATGTGATGGGTGGCTGAAGACAGGAATGTGAAGGAGGACAGATGTGATATAAAGGGGGCTGAGGACAGGAATGTAAAGTAGGAGGGAGGTCATATAAAGGGGGCTGGGGACAGGAATGTGAAGAATGAGGGAGGTGATATAAAGTGGGCTGGGGACAGGAATGTGAAGGAGGAGGGAGGTGATATAAAGGGGGCTGGGAATAATAGTGTTGAGGGGGGCTGAGGACAGGAATGTGAAGGGGGCTGAGAACATTAATGTGAAGGAGGAGGGGGTAATATAAAGGGGGCTGAGGACAGGAATGTGAAGGAGGAGGAGCGTGAGAAAAAAGGGGGGTTAAGGATAGGACTGTAAAGGGGGGTGATGACAGGGATGGGGGGTGATAAGAACGGGGACTGAGCAAAGTAATGTGAAGGGGGGATGTGATGTAAAGGGGGGGTTGGGATGTGCAGGGGGGCCTGAGAACACTGTTATGGACGGGATTGTGATGTGAAGGATCTGAGGTTAGGTTCATAACATTGCTACCTGTTTTCTGCATGTAGGCAGCCCATTTATTTCAATTCAAGTAGTCCCTGACCCTTTTAAATTGCGCTGCACCAAGCTGGTTTGGCGCTCACAAAAAAGTACTGTGTTTGCTAATGCTTAAAGGCGCCAATAAGAATCGAACATACGATTGGGACCCCTGCTGGAAGAAAAATTTAGCGACTAGACCTAGATGAATTTTAATTCAATATCCCTGAAGTAGGAGATGTGGAGGAATTGCACACTTTACAGATCCTATATTTTTCCCTGAGGGGAACAGCTGATTATGACCCGCAGGTCAAACAGGGGTCGTAATATGAGGTGAGCGGCCAGAGCACACTGGTGAAGGAGAGCATTAGTACACTGTGGATTATTTCTTGACACTGTGGTGGAACATCACTCTTCAGAAATACTTTAATATAGATCAATTAGCTTTTTTCACAGATTTTTATGAATACATGGACACTTTGTTATTATTTTTATTATCATTTATTATTGTTTTGGATTACAGATATCAGCATATCACTAAATGTCACAGAATTGTGTCACTTTACAACATATTGAATAATTGTATATGGTATTGCACTACGTATAGATACATTGGCCCAGATTCACGTAGGGAGCGCGTATTTGTGAGCGGGCGTAACGTATCCTATTAACGCTACGCCTCCGCAACTTTGACAGGTAAGTGCAGTATTCACAAAGCAAAGTTGCGGCGGCGTAGCGTAAATAGGCCGGCGTAAGCTTGCCTAATTCAAATGTGGAACATGTGGGCGTGTTTTATGTTAATTTATTGTGACCCCGCGTAAATTACGCTTTTTACAAACGGCGCATGCGCCGTCCGTGAAAGTATCCCAGTGCGCATGCTCCAAATTAACCCGCAAAAAGCCAATGCTTTCGACGTGAACGTAAATGGCGCACAGCCCTGTTCGCGGATGACTTCCGCAAACGACGTAATCGACGGAAAATTTGACGCTGGCCCGACGTCCATACTTAACATTGGCTGCGCCTCATATAGCAGGGGTAACTTTACGCCAGAAAAAGCCTAACGTAAGCAGCGTATCTGTACTGCGATGGCCGGCCGTACGTTCGTGAATAGGCGTATCTAGCTGATTTACATATTCTAGGCGTAAATCAGCGTACACGCCCCTAGCGGCCAGCGTAAATATGCAGTTAAGATACGACGGCGTAGGCGACTTACGCCGGTCGTATCTTAGACAAATTCTGGCGTATCTGATTCTTTGAATCAGGCGCCAAGATACGACGCCTCAGACTCAGAGATACGACGGCGTATCTGGACATACGCCGTCGTATCTCCTACGTGAATCTGGGCCATTGTTTATTAGTGCACAGATATATATTGCAGGCATTTAAGTAGTGCGGCACCGTTTTTTATGGTTTTAGACGCTAAAGTGAGTCTTTCATTAGCAAACAAATTGCAAGTAGAACAAACAGTGCTTCCCAGTAATATATGGTGAGCAGCCCCCCTTTTTCCTTTTGAAAGTTGCAGTTCTAAGAGAAGCCAGCGACTGCTGGGAGCCTGTTCCCTGAGTCACGATTTGATGTACAGGTGAAACTTGAAAAATTTGAATATCGTGCAAAAGTTCATTTATTTCACTAATGCAACTTAAAAGGTGAAACTAATATATTAGATAGACTCATTACATGCAAAGCAACATAGTTCACGCTGTGATTTGTCATAATTGTGATGATTATGGCTTACAGCTCATGAAAACCCAAATACACAATCTCAGAAAATTAGAATATTACATGCAATCAATAAAACAAGGATTGTACATAGAACAATATTGGACCTCTGAAAAGTATACACAGGCATATGTACTCAGTACTTGGTTTAGGCCCCTTTTGCAGCAATTACTGCCTCAATGCTATCAGCCTGTGGCACTGCTGAGGTGTTATGGAAGACCAGGATGCTTCAATAGTGGCCTTCAGCTCTTCTGCATTGTTCGGTCTCATGTCTCTCATCTTTTTCTTGGCAATGTTCAGAAAAGGCGAGTTTGCTGGCCAATCAAGCACAGTAATCTCACGGTCATTGAACCAGGTTTTTGTGCTTTTGGCAGTGTGGGCAGGTGCCAAGTCCTGCTGGAAAATTAAGTCAGCACCCCCATAGACCTCGTCTGTGGAAGGAAACATGAAGTGCTCCAAAATCTCCTGGTAGATGGCTGCGGTGACCCTGGACTTAATGAAGCACAGTGGACCAACACCAGCAGATGACATGGCTCCCCAAATCAGCACACACTGTGGAAACTTCACACTGGACTTCAAGCATCTTGCAGTGTGTGCCTCTCCATTCTTCCTCCATACTCTGGGTCCTTGGTTTCCAAATAAGATGCAACATTTTCTCTCATCAGAAAAGAGGATTTTGGACCACTGAGCAACAGACAAGGTCTGTTTTTCTTCAGCCCAGGTAAGACGCTTCTGACATTGTTTGTTGTTTAGGAGTGGCTTGACAAGAGGAATACGACATTTGAAGCCCATGTCCAGGATCCGTCTGTGTGTGGTGGTGGCTCTTGATGCACTTGACTCCAGCCTCAGTCCATTCCTTGTGAAAGTCCCCAACACTTTTGAATGGCCTTTTCCTGACAATCCTCTCCAGGCTGCGGTCATCCCTGCTGCTTGTGCACCTTTTTATTCCACACTTTTCCCTTCCACATAACTTTCTATTAATGTGCTTTGATGCAGCACTTTGCAAACATTCAACTTCTTTTGCAATTACCTTTTGAGGCTTTCTCTCCTTATGGAGGGTGTTAATGATGCTTTTCTGCACAACTGTCAGGTCAGCAGTCTTTCCCATGATTGTGATTCCTACTGATCCAGACTAAGAGAACATTTAAAGGCTCAGGAACCCTTTGCAGGTGTTATGGCTTAATTAGCTGATTAGAGTGGGACACCTTGAGCCTAGACTATTGCACCTTTTCACAATATTCAAATTTTCAGAGATTGTGGATTTGGGGTTTTCATGACCTGTAAGCCATAATCATCAACATTATGACAAATCACGACTTGAACTATCTTGCTTTGCATGTAATGAGTCTATCTCATATATTAGTTTCACCTTTTAAGTTGCATTAGTGAAATACATGAACTTTTGCACGATATTCAATTTATTTTGTGTTTCACCTGTACATGCAAACTAAGCAAATCTCCTGCTGGAGTGTGCAAGGAAACCAACGCTTCCATCGTATTGATCTCCTAAGTCCCCCACAGTGCTCAATGGTTCCTCCTGCTCACCTTCACTTAACTACTCCTGCAGTAGGTCGTTGCAGTGATAGTCAATGTAATATATAGCACGTAGTACATATTTCAGCAGTTTGTGGTAGGTGGTGTGCTGCTACATCAAAAGCAGTCATTGGAGAAATGCACATGTGTCGTGATGATCAGTGAGATGTGGGTTTAAAATGGCGGTCAGTGAGGTGTGGGGGTGAATTGGTGGTTAGTGGAATGATGCATGTGTGTATGTCAGTGGTTACTATCCATCCAGTTTAGTGGGTCTTCCAAAAGTGATCAGAAACGCTCACGCTATTATGAGTGCTTCAATGAATAGAGATGCCCGGATATGGAAAAACAAGCTTTGTTGGAATCTTGTACCAAAATCTATAAGCAGGCCAGTGACAGTATGTATGTCCTCTTTTTTGGGGGCTTGACTGCCATTTCCACTGTTCTTATCTTGTACCAATGTGTTTTATATTCATGCTATAACTGTGAATGATGGGACACATTCCTAGCAAGGAAGGCTCTATCCCCACCACACTGTGATTGCCTTATAACCCTTCACTAGTTTCCTGACCATGAACTTGTAAAATGGCTTGGTTTCAAATATGTCAGCAAACACAGCATAGAAAGCTGAATGATTTATAGAATATGACATGAATAGTTTAAAGGAAAGAATCATTCTCTTCTATCTCAAGAAGAGAATCTTGTTTATGACCGTACTAGTGGCAGCTTGTTTGCCTCAAGCTATATAAAATGTTTATAGTATATCTTATTTTAACTTGCTAATATATTCAAGATGGGATATCCTGGAAAATATAAGCATGTCACAAAATAGCGTGCAGCTAAATAAAGTTTTTGGGGAGAATTTGGTAGATCTTGGATGAAACAAAGGAAAATGCATTCATGTGTCCCCCAGGAGCTCTAAAAGATTAAATGTATTTTATTAGTGCACATGAAAAACTGCAATGCTGTATAAATTATATTATTTGGCAATTCCCTTTTTTTATTTTCAAATGATGCTGTAGGGCTTATTAAACCTCTTCCTGACAAAAAGACTAAAGTTGGCCATACATGACCCAACATTTGCAAGCAATGCAATATTTTTCAATATTTATTATATTTGATATTTTATGCCATAAAGGGGCTAGACACAGGTCTCAATGTGACATGCAGAAATTTTTAAGGATCGCGTTTGTGCTGATGATAATTGTCAATTAGACAGAAAGTGATGGGAACTTCAAATGTTTGGTTTGTCACTAGAATAAGAGGTGAGGGTAAATTTGGTAATGACAAATGTTCCAGTGACAAGTGTTTAAGGGGGAATTGTCCCCCATTTTGTGAGATTTCCTCCAACTTACTGTTGCATCTCTAGGACAGAATTTATAAGAAAATCTCCCAGACTGCCTACAAACAGCAAAAGCTAACCCGATTGGCCCTTTAGCACTCTCTACTCTATGCATAGCTTCACAAAATTGGTTATATATGCACTTTAAAGGATACATACCCCTAACATAAAAATACAAATTCTAAGGCATGTTGCTGCCTAGAATTTGATATGCTTATTTCCCACTAGAGTGGGCTGGCTCAACACAATGGCACTAGCACCTGGAACACAGTGATTCTTTAACTGATATACATTTAAAATGTAGGACTTGACCAATTCCCAGGTGGTCAAAATGTTATTCTTATGCAGTGGTAAACCGTAACCATTCTTCTTATCTTGCAATGGTTGACCCCATTGACCCCCCCAAAAAGTTTCCGGCCTCAAATACATTTTAATGAAACTAACTTGTGCCTATCAATGGATTAGAGCATTACTGCAATCACTGTTCTTCCTCTGGTTACCTGCGCCAAATATAATGCAGTGGGAAATGCAGGGGCAGGTAGCTGCTTGTGGAGGTGCAGCTTGTGATACCAAGATGTTGTAATGTCATGTAAGCAGAGGATGGATTGTGGTAGCTGCAGAATACTACAGTAAGTGACAGTTTTTGTTACTAGAGGCATTCTTTGACATTTTATTTGCTTGTAGTCAAAGTGGTAGTCTTGACTGCAAATGTTGCATAATGGAGCAACAAAGAAACCCCTCAGGGAATTTGAGGAAGTAAGAGGACAAGTAGTAAAGTTAAAAAAACAGCGCCAATTTATTTTAAAAAATCATCATAAAAGCCGTCAATAAACATAAGTACAAAATTACATATGAACATATAGGGAATTATTTACAAAAGACAAATCCACTTTGCACTACAAGTGCAAACTATAAGTGCAAAGTGCACTTGAAATTGCACTGAAAGTTCACTTGGAAGTGCAGTCGCTGTAAATCTGAGGGGTAGATCTGAAATGAGGGGAAGCTCTGTTGATTTTATCATCCAATCATGTGCAAGCTAAAATGCTGTTTTTTATTTTCCTTGCATGTTCCAATCGGATCTACAGTGACTGCACTTCCGAGGGCACTTTCAGTGCAATTGCAAGTGCAATTTGCACTTGTATTGCAAAGTGCATTTGCCTTTCGTAAATTATCCCCATAGTTACATAGTAGGTGAGGTTGAAAAAATACACAAGTCCATCAAGTACAACTTATGTGTGTGATTATATGTCAGTATTACATTGTATATCCCTGTATGTTGTGGTCGTTCATGTGCTTAGCTAATAGTTTTTTGAAACTATCGATGCTCCCCGCTAAAACCACCACCTGTGGAAGGGAATTCCAAATCCTTGCCGATCTTACAGTAAATAACCCTCTATGAAGTTTAAGGTTAAACCTCTTTTCTTCTAATTTTAGTGAATGGCCACGTGTCTTATTAAACTCCCTTCTGCAAAAAAGTTTTATCCTTAATGTGGGGTCACCAGTATTGTACTTGTAGATTAAAATCCTATCCCCTCGCAAGCACCTCTTCTCCAGAGAGAATAAGTTCAGTTCTCGCAACCTTTCTTCATAACTTAGATTCTCCAGACCCTTTATTAGCTTTGTTGCTCTTCTTTGTACTTGCTTCATTTCCAGCACATCCTTCCTGAGGCCTGATGCCCAGAACTGGACAGCATACTCCAGGTGAGGCAAAGTCTTGTAGAGTGGGAGAATTATTGCTTTATCCCTGGAGTTAATCCCCTTTTTAATGCATGCCAATATTTTGTTTGCTGTGTTAGCAGCAGCTTGCCATTGCGTGTCATTGCTGAGCCTATCATCTACTAGGACCCCCAGGTCCTTTTCCACCCTATATCCCCCCAGAGGTTCATCCTCTAGTGAGTAGATCGCATTCATCATTTTTGCCACCCAAATGCTTTATTTTAGATTTTTCTACATTAAACCTCAGTTGCCATGTAGTTGCCCACCACATTCATTTGTTCAGATCTTCTTGCAAGGTTTCCACATCCTGCAGAAAAGTTATTACCCTGCTTAGCTTAGTATCGTCCGAAATACAGAGATTGAGTTATTTACCCCATCCTCCATGTTGTTTATGAACAAATTAAACAGGATCATTCTGAGTATTCCCCATTTATAACCACCCTCTGAACTGCCAGTTTTCAATCCATGTACTCACCCTATGGTCCATGCCAACAGACCTTACTTTGTACAGTAAACGTTTATGGGGAACTGTGTCAAATGCTTTTGCAAAATCCAGATACACCTGGATGGGCCTTCCTTTATCTAGATGGCAGCTCACCTCCTCATAGAAGGTTAATAGATAGGTTTGGCTTCATGAATCCATGCTGATTACTGCTAATGATACCGTTTTCATTACTAAAATCTTGTATATAGTCCCTTATCATCCCCTCCAAGAGCTTGCATACTATTGATTTAAGGCTAACTGGTCTGTAATTCCCAGGGATGTATTTTGGCCCTTTTTTAAATATTGGTGCTACATTGGCTTTGCTCCAATCAGCTGGTACCATTAAAGTACAGTAAGTAGACTGTCAGTAAAAATTAGGAACAATGGTCTGGCAATTACTTGACTGAGTTCCCTAAGTACCCTTGGTTACAAGCCATCTGGTCCCGGTGATTTATTAAAGCGGGGGTTCACCCTATAAAATAAAAAAAAAAATTTCTTTTTTCTTCTAGCCTAAAATTCGGCATTGTAGCGCGAGCTACAGTATGCCGGTCTTAATTTTTTTATCGCCGTACTCACTGTGTAATCGTACATCGTAGATTCCGACTGCCCACGGGGAATGGGCGTTCCAATCCAGACGGAAGGTGATTGACGGCTGGCTCTGGCGCGTCACACTTCTCCGGAAATAGCCGAAATAGGCTTGGCTCTTCACGGCGCCTGCGCATAGTCTGTGCGCAGGCGACGTGAAGAGCCGAGACCTACTCCGGCTGTCTTTGGGGAGCGTGACGCGCCAGAGCCGGCCGTCAATCACCCTCCCTCTTGAAAGGAACGCCCATTCCCCGCGGCAGACGGAATCTACGATGTACGATTACACTGTGAGTACGGCGATAAAAAAATTAAGACCGGCATACTGTAGCTCGCGCTACAATGCCGAATTGTATGCTACAATGTTGTTCTGCAGGGTGAACCACCGCTTTAATGTTAAGTTTCCCAAGTCTATTTCTAATTTGTCCTCTGTTAGTCATGAGGGTGCATCCTGTGATGTGTCATGAGGACAAACACTGCAGTTTTGGTTAATGAAGCCCCCGATTCCCTCGGGAAGAATGTGGAGAAGAATAAATTCAATAGCTTTGCCATCTCCCCATCCTTTGTAACCAGATGTCCTTCCTCATTTTTTATGGGGTCAATATGGTCTGTCCTCCCTTGTTTACTGTTTTTATACTATCTTTTTGCTCTCCTCTGCTATGTGTCTTTCGTGTTCTATCTGAGCCACCCTAATTACACCCTTACATATCTTGTTGAATTCTTTATAAAGACCAAATGCTGGTGATTATCCCTCAGCCTTGCATTTTTTGAAGGCCTTCTCCTTTTCTTTTATATACATTTTTACAGTAGAGTTAAGCCATCCAGAACTTTTGTTAGCTCCTTTAAATTCATTTCCCAATGGGACTCACTGGCTAATGCCCTTATTTAATATGCTCTTAAAGCAAACCCATCTCTCCTCTGTGTTCTTTGTTTCTAAGATTTTATTCCAATTTATATCTTTTAGCAAGGTTTGTAGTTTAGGGAAGTGGGCTCTTTTGAAATTCAGTGTCTTTGTCTTCCCTTTGTGATTTCTATTTGTGTGATTTATACTAAAGTCATTGACCTGTGATCACTGTTTCCTAATTTGCCCCGTAAATTACTGAGAGGGTCTGGGGAAGACCTAACTATCATGCAGCTGGTATATCATGTAAACCGACCAATGGGAGTCAAAACATCTGCAAACAATACTGTGCTACCAAAAGGACCCACCTACAAAGGGATCCCCCAGTATGGTCGCCCTCAGGTACCTATGGACCTTGGGACAGAATGGTATGGTAGTTTTGCTGACAGACAGCAAGATACTTATGTCTATTTGCGTAAACACTACAGATACACACTACAACCTAAGCCTTTCCGTGAAGAATCCATCAGAGCCCATCTTGCCTGATTGGTTGCTGTGAATTGTTACATTTGAGCTATGAACTCTTTGTTGTATACGTCTGTGTAACTCCACTATAATAATATTAGCTTGTGGATACTCATAAACCTTTTATATTGTTATCAAAGTGAAGATGAAAGTTAATTTGCATCAGTGGTTGCAATTTTGCAGATCTCAGAGAAGTCTATATTAGGAATATATGAAACTGGCAAGTTTATTGGTCAGTCCCCTGTCCTCACTCTCTGTTTATAGTGTGAGTTGAGAGTGGAGCAGGTTTGAGGGGACTCTATTTAGATGGTTCGATCATCTCAAAACTAGGTCTAGGTGTGTGTGGTTTAGGTTTACCTTCTCCCTTTATTTAATCAAAGCCACCAAGGCACACATGAATGCAGTTCACTTCAGGACACAGGAGGGTTACTTACTTCCTTAGTAGTAACTTCATTAGTAGAGGTGACTGGCTGGCGGCCCACTTCCATTTTGTTATCAGGACTCACTTCATCTCTCCGCGCAAAAGTTATTTTTATAGTGCTATTAAAGGCAGAGAACACAACACTCTCCCTGCCTGGATACACATGTACAGAACATACTTGAACATGGTAAACAACCAACCTCTTTCACTGTAATGTTACTTGGGAATCACTAGGTGGTGCATTAATTGCAATTGGGGATAAGCTTCCCATTGCCTTCTAGCAGAGCTTTAGCCAACTGGATCCTCCAGGGCGAAGTCTCAGAGGTATCTCTGTAGTTGCAGGTGTAGGTCCCTCAGCACTGCTATAGCTGGGGCCCTAGTAGAAATGAATCCAGAGAAGCAGCAATGCCTTCAGGAACTGCAGCTTCTTAAGCTGGTGAATCTCCTTGGCAAACTGGGTAATGCTGTCCCCACAGCACATGGTGGGCTCCAATTAGGCTATAGGGCCAAACAGCATGGACAGTTCAGCAGAAGAGAACCAGCATATGGCTTCCCCACAATTTTTTTTATCAGGGGTGTCCTACATTTTGCTTTTCCTGGACCACACTGGAAGAAGAGTAATTGTCTTTGGCCACACATAAAATACACTAATAATAAGAATAGCTGATGAGCAGAAAAATTCAGGCAGATGAAAAGTTAACGATCATTAATATACTGTAGATAATGTAGCTATCTGAGTAATAAAACTTATTTTTCTTTTATATTTTTATTATAAAAGTAAAATAGAGCAACATAAAACTATTTTGATACTTGAAACTGTTTTTGATAAACTAACACATCAATATCTTGTTCGATAGATGCAGTAGCAATTTTCAATGAATTCTCAAGCTGCTCATCAGATATTTTGGGTCTAAATTTGCCCTTCATGTGCTTAATCATTGAAAATAGTTGCTCACAAATATACTTTAGGTGCTCCTGAAAACCGATGACATGAATAAGGTGTAATTGTGGGTGGGATATTTTTCTTTGAGAAGATAAAATGTGTAAAACTCCAGTAAAAATACACTTTTAAAATTTTTCTTTGGCTTCACTAAGTGTAATTGCATTTAAAAAAATAAATAAAAAATCCCCAATTTTTTTTTAGGTAAGTTTATGTTTTAGTGTTGGGCTGCATTCATAGCTGTCTGGGGCTGCATGTTGGACACCCCCCATTTATACCCTCCCCATCATGCCCCAGTGGCCTGAACCATCTACTGAAATGGCTGGGAGAAATATAAATATTCATAACTCCAGGAATGTTGGGATGAGGCTTATGTCCTCATCAGCAGGTTGAAGGCACATGCCCTGGTATGGTTTGGGGGGTTCATACTCCCTGGCCCTCAGTTTCCATGCTGCATTCATCCATACCAGACATGTATTCTACATAGGGGTCTGGCATTGGTTTTTAACCACTTGTTATAGTGCTATGTTTGAAGTTTGCAATTTTTTCCAAACACTACTCAGTTCGCTCATCACTAACTGCAATATAGAATCTTCCATGTGTAGCCCGGTATTTACCTGGCAGGAGAGAGCTTTACTCTCCTTCTGGACCCTGTTGTCTTATTGGGAACTACAGGCTTTTCTGGGGGGGGGGTGTGTAGCCTGGTATTTACCTGGCAGGAGAGGGGCAGCTGCAGCTCTCACTGTACTGTTGCTGCTTTGTGTGTATCCACAAAAGATGTCATGTGAGGACATGCCTGACGAAGGGGTCCTGCGTCTTGCACTTATCCTGTTGTGATGTGATCTTTCTACAATAAAAGCATTGGACTGCAATTTGAGATCCATGGTGTGCTGGTGAACATGTGTATTTATCCACAAAAGACTTCTACACAGATACAGCCATTGTTATTTCTGCCTCTGTCCACTGGGGAACATGGAGTACTAGAGAGACTCTGAGGAAAATAGTGGAGAATTGTTGGAAGTGTAGTTCACAAAAGAGACTGGGCTATTACCACAGGTTGGTTGGAAAACTGCATTTCCCAAGAGAGAGATATTAAGGCTTGGTTCACATCTAAGCTGCATGCGGCTCACAGAAGAAGTTTCGGTGCATCTCCATTCCCTGTTTCGGGTCTAAATTTAGCCCCTGAATTTTTGTCTGAATTCGGACCTGAAATGGACCAAAAGACGCCCAGGGCTCCTGTGCAATTGGCACCAGATGCGCTTTGGAGATGTGTGAACCAGCTCCATAGACAGCCAGTAACAATTCCCTGCATCCAATTTGTATAGGTGTGAACTCTTCAAGCGTCACCCCCGCTGACCCACTAGGTCCCTGGCTTGGCACCCATTGATGCTTCGCAAGCGTCACCTCTGCTGTCCCGATGGGTTCCTGGCAAGGCACTCTCTTCTTCACTGTCCCCGGCTGGTGAGAAGACTGCTCTGGTACTAGCTTCAGCTTACTCACAGTGGTCTCCGGTAACAAGGTAGATGGTCCCTAAGTGGTGAGAGCTTCCCCTTCTACCTCCGACCACAGCTGGTTCCCCATGCGTCTGAACCACTACTTCTGTTTGGACTACAAGCCAGCAGTCCCTACCCTGCACTGCTTCTCTTGCTTCTGGATAGGCCCTCAGACAGCCTAGCAGCCAGATGTCCCCGGGATAGGCCTCAGGATTCCGGCCAAGGAACTCGGGGCAGCATAACACACGTTGTACACCCAGACATCCATCCAGGTGGCACAGAACCCCAATAACCTGACTCCACCCAAATAAATAGGGCTCTTCCAGCAGGCCATGGGACCAGAGAAAATCCCTGACCATTGGCTGAGACACCCCATCCATTCATGTCTGAGCTTGCAAAGCCCCTGTCTTATCTAATGTCACTAGCATAGTGCCACCTAGTGACAGATGAGAAAGGGTGCAACAAGTCCAGATTTGGAGAGGAGTCAATTGATCTCCTAACAATTGGCCAAGGCAACTATCGCCTGGCAACTAAATTTGATAGCAACCCTGTAAGGATGAGCTTCGTGTTCGATCATTCGTTGAATTGCGAACGTTATGGGCCATTCGCGCCAAATTCGAGTGGCGTGTCACGGCCCATAATTCACTGCGGCATCGCAGTGCATTGCGGGCTGATGATTGGCCAAGCATGCAATATGACCCACATGCTTTGACCAATCACAGTGCGCAAAAAACGGAGAGCCATAATTGGCCAAAGCCAGGGTGGCTTTGGCCAATTATGGCTCAGGAGGTTTAGTACACGCCCCACACTATATAAGGCCACCTGGAAGCCGGCCTTGTGTAGTGTGTTGCGGTGGTTAAGACAGAGAGAGACAGAGAGAGAGAGTGTAATTTTTTGGAGTTAGATAGAGCAGACAGGCAGGCAGGCTAGTCAGTAAGAGGTACAGTGTGTAGAGGATATATATGCATCCCAGGTGTTGTATATATATTTATACACTGTATTGAGTTTAGCTAGATCCGCTCATCCTAATATACTGACAGGCAGGCAGGCAGGTAATTGTGCTAGCTGCAGTATTTTCACTTGGTGTACTGTGTCCTCTGCATAGTGTGCACCTAAAGCTACACAAATACAATTGCTGTTGTTCTCATATTAATATCATAGGCAGTGGCTGATCAGCAAGTATTCTCACTAGAGTATCTGTGAGGGGTTGCTGTGTTGTGGAACCAGTGCCTAAGGCCCAATTTTTCTGCCTCTGTTCAACAGGGGCATGTAATTACAATTCTTGATCTAATATTTCACAGCAGGGCCCATTCCTGCACCCACCAAGAGAAACTGTGAGGGCTTACAGTGTTGTGGCAACACCAACACCTAGGGCCCAAATTTCTGAAGAGTATATACGGCAGGCCCCTACTTTCAAACATCCAACTTACAAACGACTCCTACTTGCAAACGGAAGGAGACAACAGGAAGTGAGAGGAAATCTACCCCAAGGAAGGTAAATTCTTATCTGTAAGATGCTTTATCACCAATCCTTGTTTCACTAAAAAAAAAAAAACATTTTCAAAAAAACATTTGTCATTAGGACAGAAAGTGAGCCTAAAAATAGATTTTTTGGCTGGAGCTACACTTTAAAAAAGTACCACTTCAAAATTACAAACAGATTCTACTTAACAACAAACCTACAGTCCCTGTCTTGTTTGCACCGCCAGTATACTGCTGTTCAAAGTATATAGGGCCAAAGGGGCTGGTAATGACCTGGGGGGAGGGGGGGAAACCCATGCTATTTTTCTCAATGATTTTCATCCATGTTGCAGGGACCAGACATTACATTAAAGCCGCAAGCAGTTTTAAATGACTTTTTTGTTATAGTAATGTCATTTTGTGCAGGGACAGTTCTAAACACGTGCCACTTCACAGTCATACTATAGACACCCAGCAGGTACAATATTTAAAGGAATTATTTAATTTTTTTTCACTTTAAGCATCATTAAAATCACTGCTCCTGAAAAAACGTTTTTCCATTGATACATGTTCCCTGGGGCAAGACCCGGGTCCTCAAACCTGTTTTACAACAATAACTTGCATATTAGCCTTTAAAATTAGCACTTTTGATTTCGAAAGTTCGAGTCCCATAGACTTCAATGGGGTTCTAAAGTGCGCGAACGATTGGTCCGTTCGAAGGTTCTGGTGCGAACCGAACGGGGGTGTGTTCGGTTTATCCCTACAACCCTTCCTAAACATCAGGGTGCTACATCAGACAATACAGCAACAATACAATTCAATACACAAGGTTTAGGAGGGCCCTGCTCCTGGGAGCTTGCAATCTAATATGGAGGGGCTGATGGAACAAAACACTGTGAGGGATGAACTGATGGTAGAAATAGAAGATTTGGTTATTAGCTGAAGGCAGGATAGGCTTCCCTGAAGAGATCATTTTCCAGGGATTGTCTAAAAATGGACAAAGTAGGATATAGCCAGACAGATTGGGCTAGGGAGTTCCATAGGATGAGAGAAGCTTTGGAGAAGTCCTGGAGACGAACATAGATAAAGGAGACAAGGGAGCTAGACAGCAGGAGGTCTTGAGAGGAGAGGTTTGGGTGATATTTGGAGACAAGATTGGTGATGTGGCAGAGTTGTAAATGCCTTTGTATGTACTTGTTAATATTCAGAATTTTATTCATTGGGCAATCGAAAACAAGTGGAGGAATTGGCAGAGAGCGCTGATTGACACTGAACTGTTAGTAAGGTGGATGAGTCTGGCACAGCATTAATGATAGACTGAAGATGGGATAGTCTTTGAAGAGTTAGGCCAATGAGGAGGGAATTACAATAGTCAACACGAGAGATATCAAGGTAGTGAATAAGTTGCTTAGTGGATTCAACTGTTAAAAAGGGGGCGTATTTTTGAGATGTTACAGAGGTGAAGTCTACAAGATTTGTACAGTGATTGGATTTGGGGCTGAAAGGACAGGTCAGAGTAAAGGATTACACCTAGCATCTTGGCATGAGAGGAGGGACTGATGGTTGTTTTATTGATCTTGATGAAGAAGTCAGGGGAGGGGGCACAAGCAGGAGGTAATGCACCAGCTCTCAAAAAGGGACATAATATTCAGCAGATGGTTTAAAACATGTGGAATATTGACTGCTGACTGTTGCCACTGTTACCACTTATAGGTCCTGTCTACCCCCCTTAGCTAGTCCTGTGTAGGTTAAAGCGGGGGTTCACCCTATCGACGAAAAAAAATTTTTTTTTTCTTTTACCATAAAATCAGGCATTGTAGCGCGAGCTACAGTATGCCTGTCCCGAATTTTTTACCCCCGTACTCACCTTGTACGCGTAGATCGAAGATACCGGGGAATGGGCGTGCCTATGGAGACGGAGGATGATTGACGGCCGGCTCTGGCGCGTCACGCTTCTCCGGAAATAGCCGAAATAGGCTTGGTCTTCACGACGCGTGCGCATAGCCTGTGCGCAGGCGCCGTGAAGAGCCGAGACCTACTCCGGCTGTCTTCGGGGAGAGTGACGTGCCAGGGCCGGCCGTCAATCATCCTCCCTCTCCATAGGCACGCCCATTCCCCGCGGGAGCCGAAAAATACGATCTCCGATTACAAGGTGAGTCCGGGGTTAAAAAAATCGGGACAGGCATACTGTAGCTCGCGCTACAATGCCTGTCTCGATGGTAAAATCGTGTCGGGGGGGGGGGGTGAACTACCGCTTTAAGGAAAGAGGTGGATTATTAAGTGTTCATTGTTTGTAGCTTGCTAATTATTTCAGGTAATCACAATGACAATACTGTTTGCTAATGTTTGATCATTAACTGCTGTGCTACACTCTTTGATGGTGAACCCAGTATAACCTTTCCTTCCTGATATACCCCGACATAACCTCTTCTTGGTCACATCAATTACAATATATTACAATATATTTGACTGATATTAAACAGGTCTGTGCTATTTTCTGGTGTATATGTGTTGTTGTTTTTGGGGGTATTTATCTGCACAGGTGAGCAGTAGCAGTCCCTTGGGGGGAGGGGGGGAAGAAAAACAAACAAGGCGCCTCTAAGTGCAGAAATATAAAAAATTTAATATCCCCTAAAGGGGTTAAAAACACTTACAGGATGGTGGATGAAGCAGGCATGTAGCAGGTAAGTGTGTCCAGAAGATGTTCCAGTGGCAGGGCAGTCCCAGTCTGATGATAAAGCTTCCAGGGAAGTTCACAAGATAACAGCCAATTTGTGCTGTGAGTGTTTAGGGAACACAATGGTGATGGAGCCTGGGGATGATGTCAGAGGAAGCGAGACAAAAACCAGCAAGGAACACAAACAGGAAGAGGACAGGAAGTGTGTCATAGAGACGGGACGTGTTTCGGAACAGCTCATTGGTTCCTTCTTCAGCCAGTGACCTTTATCATCAGACTGGGACTGCCCTGCCCCTGGAACATCTTCTGGACACACTTACCTGCTACATGCCTGCTTCATCCACCATCTTGTAAGTGTTTTTAACCCCTTTAGGGGATATTAAAAGTTTTATATTTCTGCACTTAGAGGAGCCTTGTTTGTTTTTCTGTTCCCATTAGAGATTGCTTGTCTCCCTGAGTGCTGCCTAAAGTGTGTGAAGATCTGCTACCCTCTCCAACACAGACTTCATCTGTCAGGATTCAAATTCTTGGAGCGCCCTGGATATACACAATTTCCTTGGGGGGGGGGGGGGGGGTAAGGACTCCTCCTTCCAGTAGGAGAAAAGGGGCCGAAAGTATTGTTGCTTAAACACATCTGTGTTTGTGTTTGATTCACCAGCAGTTTAGCCAAACAAGCAGAACATCCGTGAAATCAGCTAACTCGAATCTGAACGTCCTTCAATTTAATGGTGCCGGAATTCAGAATAGCTATACACATTGCACTTTTGTTGTAAAATTACATTTTTCAGGCTGGGTTAATACTGCTGGGAGTTCTGGGTAATATCCTTGACCAAATCTGGGTGGGAAATTTAAATGACCTCAGCTAGGAATCTGTCATTTAGCACCAGGACTGCACCATGTACAGATCGGCGGCGATAGGTCATCATAACTGTCAAAGACGAGGATTAGCTTGCTGGATGCTGTGATTTATATTGGATTTACTTCTGGGGACATTCATAGACCTTATTTTAAAAGTCGATATGTGTGTTTTATTTGATTAACTAATTTTAAATTTGGTGTGAATTTTTTTTCCTTTTAACGCTTTGAGAGACTGGATAATGTTCATTCGTACTCATCCCTCTGGGAAAGGGCAAGATATCTGATTGCCCCTTATTATACTGGGGCTTCCAGTTTCCAACATAAGTCTCTCTTTTTACCCCCACCTCCATTTTGGGGCACACATAGCCCGGGAAGATACTCTTGTCCTTCAACACTGGGACAAGGCTACTTTACAAGGGGAGGGGGAGGATTTGCCACCACCCATTGCAAAGTATCCTCCCAGTGTTGAAAGGAATGTGGCCTGGTATGATACAGGAAGGGGGGGCTGCATGCTTGCTCCCCTTAATTTTTCTGTCTGCCCAAGCTGTAAGCATTATTGCAGTTTATTTTTTTCACCATATATATCGCAGTAATGTTTATTACCTGACTGGAAAATATTTGGAGCCTGTTTCAGTGGTGCAATTCTCAACGTGATGTCCCACGAACAGAAAGAATGAGGCATCATGGTGATGCTGGACAGAAGTACAGGGAACACTTTTTAAGGATGCACACAAACATAAGTGGGAGGAAACCTATGATCCTAATAGAAAGGATCATAGGTTATTCCTCCCAAATTATAGAAAACGAAAAGGGTGCAATCAGCGCAAAAATTAAATAAAATAAACCTCCCCCTTCATGAATGCAAGCTGAACACTGACAGGACAATCACAAAATCCAAAAGATGCAAAAATGTATAAGAAATAGTGCAGCGCAATATAAATACAATTAAACTAAAGTGCAAAACACAGTTGTTATACCGATAACAAAATTCTGAATGGTGCATAAATAATGCAAAAATCAGTCCAAAAAGTGAAAAATTCCAAAGGGATAGGGTGACAACCACTCCAAATCTTCACCGGTGACTTTAACTTTAAATAAGTGATCCCTCCACCGTTAAGAATGGCTACTCTCACCTTAAGGTATGGACCCCTGTTTTACCAGGCAGTCATACCAGCAGAAATCGATAGACAGATTGGTGCAATATGTGGATAGCAAACTTCTTAGGCTTGGCAGCATTGAGATCAAGGATAAGAGAAAAAACAGATCTAAGTGCTTTCTGCTTAAAAAAAAACGGCTTAGGTTTATTAAAAAGGCATTAACAGGCTACTCACATTAGCCGGAAAGGCAAAACGGCAGAAAGGAAATACACACAACATGTGTCTTCTCAGAGATGGCAGCAAGCAACTTCAGGCTCCTTCCCCCATACGCGTTACGTTGTAGCAACTTCCTCAGCGGAAGCATGCTCGGAAACAATTTGACGCATGCTCGGAAGCATTGAACTTAATTTTCTTGGCTCGTCGTGGTGTTGTACGTCACCGCATTCTTGACAGACAAAAGTTCAGAGAACTTTTTTTCAGGCATACACACAGTCACAGAGAACTTTTGTGTGACTGTGTGTATGCAAGCCAAGCTTGAGCGGAATTCCGTCGGAAAAACCATCCAAGGATTTTCCGACAAAAAATCTGATCGTTTGTACGTGGCATTAGAAGTACGTTTTATTCATAAGAGAACACAGATCGAATTTTCCTTATATGCCTTATGTCACGATTTTCCTTATGACGCTTATGTGACATCTTGTTCTGTTTAGATTAATTTCAGCAAGGGCTACAGTGACACGGATCCTCTGAACATAGCATTTTGGTGAAAGATTTAAACTGACCCCTGACCCAGATAGCAAGGATAACTGGCCACCAATTTGTGGAAGCGTTGAATTGTAAGTCTTACTAACTTGCTGCTCATTTTCATTGCCAAGTTGTACACTAGTAGAGCATTTGAAGCATAAGTTCTAGTTGACACTTTTCCAATTTGTAGCAAATTTGCTTGGCAGTTCTCTAGCAAGAGCAAAGTTGAAGTGGTGAGTCTGCAGCAAGAACTCTGCAAGCCACAGTGACCCCTGTGGTTGGATGACTATTGCACAATATAATTGAACCAGAACTTGCAGCAGAATGTTTGCAAAGAAAATTGATCATGCAATTAATTGCATGATTCATGCAATGAAGACAAACTTGTGATGCCTAGGACGTCTAGCAATGGCTTAGCAAGTCATTTTCAAACTTGCAGCTCAATTGTTTGCTATCTGGGAATGTCTCACTTTTGAGACAGAGAAGCCTCAACTGCACGGAGGGAATGATCAGAAAATGCCCTAAACAGAGTGGCTTTGTGTTCATTCACAAACTAAAGCATAGTAAACAGAGTTGACTATACCTTGGTTATAAATGAACACATTAAGTGATTGGTACTGATCACTCACTATGTTCATTAAAAAAAGGAAGTCACCAGTAAATTACATATCATTCTCCCGCTCTCCATCCTGAAATGATCCCCCACAACAACCGGCGGGAGAGGAGGGAAGCCAACAGCGCTGTGGGGGGGGGGGATGAGACCACAGGAGCACACAGGAAGGCCAGGCAGTAAAGGAGGGGCAGCGGATGTGGCATATACAGTAGCTGAATGCTGGTGGGAGGGAGAGGAAGACTAACCATCTTTCAGCTACTGCAGGGGGAAAATGCCAACCCCTCCTGTTTAGGTTCGGGGGTCGTCAAGAAAGGCACACATTTCCTGCCTGCGATCGATAGATTGCCGACCCCCACTCTACAGTAATGCTGCCTAAACGTTATTTGTAAGTTTCTTCAGTCTCAGAGGCTGTTCACTCTTCTCACAGGTAAATATAACTCCTGTCACAGCATTCTGGTCATAGATGAATCACATTATTGAAATCCTACCCTGGTTTTTCAGATGTTCGCTTTAGGTTGATATTAAAGGAGTTCCCAAAATTAAGCCCTGTACACACGGCCGGGAATCTCGTCAGGAAAAAACATTGTTTTTCCTGATGAGATTCCTGGCAATCTTTCTTGCTCGCCGAGTGTACACACGGGCCATTCAAAAGAACTGCCGTTCTTTTGAATGGCAAGAACGCGGTTGCGCTCGTCAAATTTGATGCAGTCGCCGCAATCTTGCTACACCCTACACTTTGCCTTGGAAGCTACTGCACATGCGCCAAAGTCTCATCGAGCATGCGTGGGTTTCCATGGAGGCAGGTACGTATACAGACGCTTGGGTTTTCTCGGCAGGAAAACACTGCAGAGAATCACGGCGAGAAAATAGAGAGCAGGTTCTCTATTTTTCTTGTCGAGATTCCAGGCAGTTTTCTCGACGAGAAACCATACACACGCACGGTTTTCTCGCCAGCTGTTTCTGTCCGAGAAAAACGTGCGTGTGTACGAGGCTTAAAACCCAGAACTGTTTTTGAAACAGTTTTTGCTGTTATTACATTCAGATTTCCCCTCTCATTTTAGAATACTTAGGTAATTGCTTCTGAATTTTTTATTTTGCGCATTTGTTTTAATCACTTTATCCTGCAGACATTGAAAGAAACCTTTATTCAGCAGCAACAACAACATCTGTTTGAGTTGTTTTCAAGAGCAATAGGCTTTGCGTGTGAGAAAGTGTTAGACAATAAACAAAGAATTGGAATTTACATGTAACCACAATAAAAAGGTTTACTTCGCAAAAAAAAAACTGTTGGCTTGGCAGATTTAAAACAAACTATTGTATATAAATGTCCACGTTATTATCATTTTATAATATTTTCATTTTTTCAAGATGATAATGTGTTTCCCCCAATAATAGTTTCCCTTTTCTCTGTAAATGTGTCTTATGTGCCTTAAAGGGAATGTATGGTCTTTGCAAAGTTTTTTGTGGAATAATATATTATATCAGTTTGATGTTAATTATTTTAACAATATTTGTTAATGTTTTAATAACTTTGTCTCTCTGTATAATTTGTAATAATATACAGTATGTACATGGGTGCAGCTATAGTTGCTTATTACATATACAGGTTCTGCTCCCTACTTTTCAGTGGTACACAATGGTTGTGTATACTGTTCCTTCTCACAAAGCAAGTCTATAAGTTGGTCGACTCACTGTGTGGGTGATATCTTAATAGTTGTTAAAAGAGACTCTAGTTTAATGGATCAAATATGAATCTTTATATTTAAATATAATCGAATACTTTTTAGAGTGGGCTCTCCCAATAAAGCCTCATGCGCATGGATCAGGCCGGGATAGACTGTGTTGTGATCCGTGCACTAGACCCACATAGATGTACACCACGGGATGTGCGTGGAGGTTCGTGCAGCCTGCCACCTGTCATTGATTTGAACAGGTTGCTTGCACAGGTCTGTGTGGAACGCCATTGCTTCCCGTCAACTGAAGATGGCTCTTCGCACGGGCATATGGATCCGTGCGCGTCCCCTGCAAATAAAAAAAAATGATGTGTAGGTCCCCCCAAAATTTATATCAGACCCTTATCCAAAAATGCAGCCTGTCAGGCCTGAACCATACCAGACCACTTGCCCTCAACATAGGGGGGTTGCTTGCTTTGGGGTAGGGGGTCTCCCCCCAAAGCACCTTGTCTCCATGTCGATGAGGACAAGGCACCCTGCCTCACAACCCTAGCTGGTGGTTGTGGGGGTCTACAGGCAGGGGGCTTATCGGAATATGGAAGCCCCCTTCAACAGAGCCCATCCCCAGAGCCTTCCCATATGAATGAGTATGGGGGACATAGGAATATCCCTACTCATTCACCAGTAAAAAAAAGAGACGTGTAAATAAAGACAGGTTCCAGTTTTTTAAAAGTCCTTTATTTAAAAAAACAAAATTGTCCCCCAGTGTCGATTCAACATCAATCACGATAAACGCCTTGCGGATTCAAAATAGCCCCCTGTCAGCAGACCCCCACAACCACCGGCCCCTACTGTCCCAAAGCACCTCCCCCATGTTGAGAGCATGTAGCCTTTTTCTCATTTTGGCGCTATTTTTTTTAAAAGGATTTTTTAATGCTGCCATTATTTTGTTTACATTCAGCTGTCAGCGGGGATACCCTCAGACAGCTGATAAGTCATCGATTGTTAAGGACGCAGTGTCAGTCCACTCCTTAACAACCCACTAGTTGCTGTTAAACGTCGGGACAAATGCCGCAATAGAAGCGCTAAATGTGACCGTTTTTGTTTCAGCTTTTTTTTACAGCTGCTAGTGTTAATGGAGCCTTACTTTTCCTGGAGTTCGGCTTTAGTGCCGTCACATTTAAAATACACAATCATTTATATATTATTGAACTCCATTTAAACCTCCAAATTTGTAAGAAATGTAGAGTTATACTTTAAATTTATTGGGACATTGCATTTGTTAGCATTTCATTTTTTTTTTTTTACTGCTTACTTGTAGGTCTTGTAAGAATATATGTGAGCACAATAAGCTGAATATGAGGTTAGGAGCCATTAGGTTTTCACTGAGTGAAGAAAATAAACCAGACCAATGATGTGTTCACGGTGTGCCGTTCCACTCTCTTGGATTTCATGCACATAAGCCAAGAGGTTTTCTTATCAAGAAATCTAAAGGCCACCCTGCTCTTAACAGTATGAAAACCTCAGCATGTTGCTAAATTTGTCATTACAATCCCTGGGACACCCGATATATCACAGTACACACTAGCTCAATTGAAAGCCAACCTCTGAAAGTTAATATATCTTATAATGTAAAAACTGTTTATATCTTTACTTTCCCTGCATTATTAGTCATTTCCAGGTCAGGAAATAGTTTACTCAAATACACAAAAAGTGTGCTTTTCCTGAGCGGAAATTGGTTCTACTATGGCAAGTTACAGGCTTGTTGTCTTATCTCATTGCTCTTAGTTTATTTATCTTATATGTTGAGTATAGTGTTGGTGGATCTGGAACCAATCACCCAATCCAAGTTGATGACATTAGAGAGAGGCTTCTGTGCTACAAACTCAAAACTAATGGTGGATTTGTGCCAGTATGCTGAATGCATAATTGCCATTGGAAATAGTGCCTGTCCAATCAACGAAATGTATACTCTGTCAGAGTACTTAATAAACCGAAATGTTCTGGACAAATTAGGTATCCCAATTTAAAGCCTAACTCCAGCTTAAACCTTATTTTTCTAGTATTGGATAAAGAAGAAAATGAAGAGAACCTCTGTTTATTCTTGCTTATGTCCTTGTTTCAGAGATTTCTCCTCACTTCTTGACCATTTGACAAAACAGGAAATAGGTAAATCTCCCAAGTGAGGACACAGATAGAAATTTCACAGATAGATGTTTCACACTCTCACTTTCTGCCTGGGTGTCAGACAGAAGTTGGAATGGGAAGAAATCTCCTCAAAGGGGTCAAACAGTATGCTAACCCTTCCCAATGCTAGCCTTAGGAGAACAAAAAGTTTTAGTAAAGTTAGGACAGGGGTAGGCAAACTTTTGAGCTCATTGTGGAATTATTTTTTGTAAAAAACATAGAGTGAACATACAGACTGTCAGACAGCCCCCCTCCCTAACACATCTGAATATTTGATGTTGCTTAACATATTATTAAACTCAAACTATGAAAAATTCTCATTACATGCTATATAACAGAGTGCATACACTTGCAAAGCCACTAAAGCATTTGTTTTGTGTACAGCGAAATATACCTGGTTGATCCTGCCTTCAGCTGTCCCTCCGTCCTTCTCTGTGTCCCCAATGTAGCCTGATATTGTGTAAAAGCTGGTGTTCTTTACGGAGCATGCTCAATATCAGTTCCATTCTAAGCGTTCCATTTCCTCCCTTTTCTTATATGTGCAGCCCACAAAAATATAGATTCTCAAAAATATTCCAATTGCACACCTTCCTGGAAAATGGCCGATAAGAAAAGAGGGAGCTGAAGCGATTACCAGCTGGGAACCGGAAAAGGAAATGTAGACATATTCGCTAGCACACCAAGGATCATTTAGAAAAAGTCCAAAAATTCTTTAATGCATAAAAGCGATCAAAACAGCAACGTTTCGAGGTCGCACAGGACCTCTTCGTCAGGCAAAAGATGTGCGACCTCGAAACGTTGCTGTTTTGATCGCTTTTATGCATTAAAGAATTTTTGGACGTTTTTCTAAATGATCCTTGGTGTGCTGGCGAATATGTCTACACATAAATATAGAGTCACACATGTGGGCAGATACAGAGTGGTTAATGACATTCCCCTCCCTCCTCTTCTATGTACTCCTAATGCACAAACACTACGGGGACAAAATATAGTATGCTGATTGATTCCATTCACTAAGGAATGCACAAAAAAGCTTAGTTTTGATCAGGGCTTTTTTTCAGGGGGAACTTGGGGGAACTCAGTTCCACCACCTCTGGCTCAGACCCTTTGGTGCCCGCTCACCACAATCACTTGTAAACACAGAAGTCTGGTTTCTGTGTTTACAAGTGACAGTTCTGCACTCTGTGTGTAACCCCCTGAACTCTACACTCTGTATGTAATGCAATCCTGATATTTAATGTCCCTTTAAGACCCTTCTACTGTTTATGAAATTTGAATGGGGATGTGGTTGAGTTCCTGCACCTATTTTTTGAGAAAAAAAAGCTCTGGTTTTAATATAAATCATTATATAATATATGTAATGTAATTGCTATTTTTTAAGTCTTGTGACTAACACAGCACCAATCAGGGCCAGACAGACTCACACTGTAGAGAGCACACATCAGCAGAGTATTAGAAGCCCCTCCCAATGATCTTTTCCTGCAAATGCCAAAGAACAGAAAAATATGTGACCACATAACAGCGCTACAGGAATAAGGTACTTAGAGGATTAAAAAAAAAATACATTGGCATGATCTATATGGTTTATGTGAATGAATTATGGCAATTAACATTTCTCTGTTAAGTATCACTTTAATAGAATCTGAGCCTACTCCACATGTGTATGCAGCACAAAGGACCATCAGCCCAGCCCTTTTCTCAGTACCATGAGATCAGCGTAAATCAGCGTAAATCTTGACTTGGGTTCTTGGTGACCTTGGATAGGAAGTTTTGTGTCTGAGGTACTAAAAATACTGGGCCAGATTCACATAGAACTGCGGCGGCGTAACGTATCGTAGATACGTTACACCGCCGCAAGTTTTCATCGCAAGTGCCTGATTCACAGAGCACTTGCGATGAAAACTACGCCGGCGGCCTCCGGCACAAGGCGGGCCAATTCAAATGGGCGTGTGCCATTTAAATTAGGCGCGCTCCCGCGCCGGACCTACTGCGCATGCTCCGTTTCCTAACTGCCGCCGTGACGTCATTTTTTCGAACGGCGACGTGCGTAGCGTACTCCCGTATTCCCGGACGTGTTACGCAAACGACATTAAATTTTAAATTTCGACGCGGGAATGACGGCCATACTTTAGACAGCAATACGATTGCTGACTAAAGTTAGGGCACCCAAAACGACGACTAAATTTGCGACGGGAAACTAGACTAGCGGCGATGTAGCGAACGCGAAAATCCGTCGGGGATCCGCCGTAACTGCTAATTTGCATACCCGACGCTGGTTTACGACGCAAACTCCACCCAGCGGCGGCCGCGGTATTGCATCCTAAGATCCAACAGTGTAAAACAATTACACCTGTCGGATCTTATGGATATCTATGCGTAACTGATTGCATAGATAGAAACAGAGATACGACGGCGTATCAGGAGAAACGCCGTCGTATCTCTTTGGTGAATCTGGCCCACTGTGCTCTCCTCTATGACAAGGTCATAGCAGCTGGCGATTAAAGAGAACTTGTCACTCCATAAATGCTATCACTTAGACCCCTTTCACACTGGGGCGGTTTGCAGACGCTATTGCGCTAAAAATAGCACCTGCAAACCGACCTGAAACAGTGGCTGCTGTTTCTCCAGTGTGAAAGCCCAGAGGGCTTTCACACTGGAGTGATGCGCTAGCAGGACCGCTCCAAAAGTCCTGCTAGCCACATCTTTGGAGTGGTGAAGGAGCCGTGTGTTTACCGCTCCTCCACCGCTCCTCCACCGCTCCTCCACCGCTCCTTCACATTGAAAGCAATGGGAAACCGCGGGTATATCGCCGGCAATGCGCCTCTGCAGAGGCACATTTCAGGCGGTATTAACCCTTTTTCGCCCGCTAGCAGGGGGTAAAACCACACTGCTAGCGGCTCAATACTGCTGCAATTCCCACGGTAAAGTGCTGCTAAAAATAGCGGCGATTTGCCGCCACAGCACCTTCCGACCCCGTGTGAAAGGGGCCTTAGGAACTTGTCAGCCCCCTATGTGATAGCAAAAAAATTAAGCAAAAAAAGCATAAAACTTTTAAGTTACCCACAACCAGTATTTTAAAGCCCCTGCACCCCACATACAGGCACACAAAAGTTTAAACGCGTGTCAGGTTCTCCTAGTACGAAAATGATGGCTGTGCTATACATACTAGGTATCGCTGTGCACACTGAAGTAAAAATAATAAATCCAGGGTAATCATTTGTGGTTATAGGGGTTGTAAAGTCTTTTGTTTTTTCACCTTAATGCATTCTATGCATATGAATAGTTTATGGCACACAGAGCTACATAGATATATGTGCCACAAAGTACACGCCTACTGCTACAGAAAAATTCTGAGTGCTTACAATTATGGGAATACCACATGTGTGAGACTATTTCACAGCAGCCTAGACGCATAGAGAGGCCCAAAATCCAAGGAGCACATTTGGGATTTCAATTAGCATAAACTATGCAGAGAAAAAATCCTGACTACTTTCATATTTTTGAAGGCCCTGGAGCACCAGGATAGCAGAAACACCCACAAAATGACCTCGTTTGGGTACCTAGATAACATTCAGTAAGGGTTTACATCTACTTTACCACCTACAAGCCCTGTGCTTATCTCTGCCTATGCTCTTTATCAGCAGCTTTCCCTATCACAGCTAAATCACATTTAAGTAGATTCAGGTAGATGTGCCTACACTTACGGCGGCGTAGCTTAGCGTGTTTAGGCTACGTCGCCGTAAGTTAGCTAGGCATGATTCACAATGTACTTGCCTGCTGAGTTACGGCGGCGTAGCCTAAAGCGGGCGAGCGTAAGGGCGCCGAATTCAAATGTGTGTAAGGGGGGCGTGTTTTATGTTAATAAGGCTTGACCTTACGTTTTTGACGTTTCTTTTTTACTGCGCATGCGCCGGGCGCCCACATTTCCCAGTGTGCATTGTGGCTAAGTACGCCGCACGGGCCTATTGATTTTGACGTGGACGTAAACGACGCAAATCGCTATTCGCAGACGACTTACGCAAACGACGTAAACATTTCGAATCTCGAAGTGGGAACGACGGACATACTTTAACATTACTATTCCATCTAATAGATGGAATAACTTTAGGCCTGATAATGGCTTACGGAAACGGCGTAAATGTACTGCGGCGGCCGGGCGTACGTCCGTGAATCGGTGTATCTACTAATTTACATATTCTACGCCGACCGCAATGGAAGCGCCACCTAGCGGCCATCCGAAATATTGCAACCTAAGATAGGACGGCGCAAGCCGTCGTATCTTAGATATGTTTAAGCGTATCTCTGTTTGAGCATACGCTTAAACATACGGCGGAGTAGATTCTGAGTTAGGTTGGCTTATCTACTGATAATCCGGCCTAACTTAGTGAATCTACCTAATTGTCAGTATGGCTGCTGTGACCTCACCCTGAGGTGGCTGGCTTATCCAAAAGTTCCCTTATTGACCCTTCTAAGCCAGCTTATCTAGGTTCAAATGCCAGGCAGTGAATTATTGTTATGAAAAAAATAAGTCTGGTTAATTTCCCCCTATAGTTTGCTGCAAAACCATGGTAGTGGCAAAAAAAAACTCATCCTTACTTTTTAGGCAACAATGATTTTACTAGGCAGGAAGGGAGGGAGAACTTGAAAAAATTCAAAGCACCAGATCTAGTAGCCAAAACTCTTTAACATGCACTATATTAAAATTTGGATGTGAAGCTTTCAAAAAGCCTAATGCCGCGTACACAACAATCATTTTTGTCATTTAAAATGATTGTGTGTGGGCTTCACATCATTTTTCGGGTTCTGAAAAACGACAATTTTTTTCCCCGAACATGCTGCATTTTTAACGACGTTTTAAACAATGTCGTTTTTCGGGTTGTAAAAAATTATCGTGTGTGGGCTAAAACGGGCGCACTGGGGCCCTGTCTACACAATCACACACAATGCCTGCATTTGAATGGCATAGTGGCTGCATTTGAATAGCATAGTGGCTGTGTTTGAATGGCACAGTGGCTGTGTTTGAATGGCATAGTGGCTGTGTTTGAATGGCATAGTGGCTGTGTTTGAATGGCATAGTGGCTGTGTTTGAATGGCACCGTGGCTGTGTTTGAATGGCCTGGGGACTGTGGAAAATGTTTTTGTCCTTTTTATGCTTAAAGGTGTAGAGTGATAACCAGTGCTAGAGGTTGCTATTGCTACTACTGACCACCAATAAGGGGGGAATAGGGGGGGGGGAATTATTTTGGCTACTTACATCAGTGCTGGGGGTTAACATTACTACCACTGACCACCAAAGAAGGGGGATTATTGAGGCTACTTACACCAGTGCTGGGGATTAAATTACTACCACTAACCACCAATAAAGGGGGTATATTGTGGCTACTTACATCGGTGCTGAGGGTTAAATTACTATCACTGACCCCTAATGAATGAGGGATTATTTTGGCAACTTACACAAGTTCTGGTGGTTAACATTACTGTCCCTGACCATCAATTAAGAGGGGATTATTGTGGCCACTTACATCAGTATTGGGAGTTGCTATTACTGTTTAGGTATGAGCTCGATGTTCGAGTTAAAGTAAGTTCGGAACTTAAATTCAACTCGAACATCGGGGTGTTCGTGGCAAATTCGAAAGCCTAGGAACACCCTTTTAAAAGTGTAAGGGAGGAATCAAAAGTGCTAATTTTAAAGGCTTATATGCAAGGAATTGTCATAAAAAGTGTTTGGGGAATCTGGGTCCTGCCCCAGGGGACATGTATCAATGCAAAAAAAGGTCTGTTTTTTCAGGAGCAGTGATTTTAATAATGCTTAAAGCGAAACAATAAAAGTGAAATATTCCTTTAAATTTCGTATCTGGGGGGTGTCTATAGTATGCCTGTAAAGTAGCACATCTTTCCCGTGTTTAGAACAGTCCCCGCACAAAATGACACTTCTAAAGGAAAAAAAGTTATTTAAAACTAAACGTGGCTATAATGAATTTTCGGGTCCTGGCAATACAGATAAAAGTTATTGAAAAAAAACGGCATGGGCCTGGTATGAATATTAAGGGGAACCCTGGACCAAAATGTAAAAAAAAATTGCATGGGGGTCCCCCCAAATTCCACACCAGGCCCTTCAGGTCTGGTATGGATATTAAGGGGAACCCTGCGCTAAATAAAAAAAAATGGCGTAGGGGTCCCTCTCAAAACCCATACCAGACCCTTATCCGAGCATACAATCTGGCAGGTCGCAGGAAAAGAGGAGGGATGAGAGAGCGCCCCCCCTCCTGAACTATACCAGGCCACATGCTCTCAACATGGGGAGCATGCTTTGGGGGTACGAGGGGGGAGGAGTCACCTGTGCATGTCACTGGGTAACCCTTACAGCGTTTTCCCTTTGTGTCAGAGGGGGGGGGGGGCGGGGTCACCTAAGAGCTGTCACAGTGGGTGTAGTGCATCGTGTCGGCGTTTTTATTCTTGTTTTTTTCTCCGTAGCCTCCTTTTGAGAATGGATTACATCGCTGGAACTTGTCCCAAGCTGTCTACTGTGGGTTTTTTTACACTTTTTTTGTGAAATGGTAGGGGTACAATGTACCCCGTTACCAATTATCATAAGGGGCCGGGATCTGGGGGTCCCCTTTGTTAAAGGGAGCTTCCAGATTCCGATAAGCCCCCTGCCTGCAGACCCCCACAACCACCGGGCAAGGGTTGTGAGGATGAGGCCCTTGTCCCCATCAATATGGGGACAAGGTGCTTTGGGGGTCTTGGATCCTCAAAGCATCCTCCCCATGTTGAGGGCATGTGGCCTGGTACGGTTCAGGAGGGGGCGCTCTTCCCCCCCCCCTCTTTTCCTGCGGCCTGCCAGGTTGCATGCTCGGAAAAGGATCTGGTATGGATTTTGAGGGGGACCCCAACGCCATTTTTTTTTTAAATTTGGAGCAGGGCTTCCCTTAAATATACATACCAGACCTGAAGGGCCTGTTATGGAATTTGGGCGGACCCCCAAGCAATTTTTTTTTTTATTTGAAAGACCCAAAGGGCCGGGTAATGGACTGGGGGGGAATCCATGACGTTTTTTTCAATGACTTTTATCTGTATTGCCGGGACTCGACAATTCATTATAGCCGCGAGTTGTTTTAAATGACTTGTTTTCTTTTAGAAATGTAATTTTGTGTAGGGACTGTTCTAAACATGGGACAAATGCATCACTTTACAGGCACCCCCCAGGTATAAAATTTAAAGGAATATTTCACTTTTATTGTTTTACTTTAAGCATTATTAAAATCACTGCTCCTGAAAAAATGGCCATTTTTAAAACTTTTTATTTGCATTGATACATGTCCCCTGGGGCAGGACCCGGGTCCCCAAACACTTTTTATGATAATAACTTGCATATTAACCACTTAAGACCCAGACCATTATGCAGGTAAAGGACCTGGCCAGTTTTTGCGATTCGGCACTGCATCGCTTTAACTGACAATTGTGCGGTCGTGCGATGTGGCTCCCAAACAAAATTGTCGTTCTTTTTTTCCCACAAATAGAGATTTCTTTTGGTGGTATTTGATCACCTCTGCAGTTTATATTTTTTGCACTATAAACAAAAATAGAGCGACAATTTTGAAAAAAAAAACAATATTCGTTCTCCGGAGGACCGATCGTGGGACACCTGCGGCGATCGGGCCCGTGGGTCCCACCGCGTGGTCATGGAGCTTCAGACCGGGTCGCGAGTACGCGACCCCATGGCTGTGCTTAAAGGACCATGTACAGGTACGTGGATGTGCCCAGTCGTGCCATTCTGCCAACGTATATCGGCGTGAAGGTGTCCTTAAGTGGTTAACCTTTAAAATTAAGCACTTTTGATTTTTCACGGTCGTGTCTCACAGACTTTAATGGTGTTCGAACACATTTTTTGCCTGTTTGCATGTTCTGCTGCAAACCGAACCGGGGGGGGGGGGGGGGGTGTTCGCCTCATCCCTATTACTGTTAATAACACCAATGTTGGGGCTTATTTTATTCCCACACTACAAGCCATAAAATGTGAAGCATCACCCACTTTATTGCCCATTCCTCCTTATTGTGGCTGGTATACTGCATTCTTTGAGTACATCCGACCTACTTTATTGTTGCTATGTTTGATGAAACATGTCTTACACATCTGGAGTCAATCTTATATCTTAAAAGGTAGTGAATTTGAACCATTTGTACAACAAAAAGATCTTTAAATACAATCTATTACTATTGATAAATTATTTTGCTGCCCAAAAAACCCTGGGAGAACTATCCTGTCTTTATGTCTCCTCCTTTCTACCTCCCTAACTATGCATGCATATTTGGGTGCCTCTTCTTTGAAACATGTTTATTTTGTCCTTATACTGTGAATGTCTTACTCTTGCCCCAAGCAAACAACTATATCTTTAAAATGAAGGCATGGTTTTGTCAGTGTAGCTACAAAGGGGTGTGTGATTTTGTGAGTATGGATAAAAGTGGGTGAGGTCAGTACGGTGTCCCTGTATTACGTTATATAATTTGGTAACCTGACAAGTGGCTATTTCTCATTGACACTTTTTGTGTGGCCCTTGGGGCCCCTGCAGACACTAATCTGTGTTTCCAGTCTATGATTGGGTATGATCTTGGATCCAGAGGACAAACTGCTTCCACACTGGATTCAGCGACCACCGGATAGGCCTCTCTCAACAGTCTCTGCCACAGACTTGATGAATGCTGTCGAGTCATTACACGATCCTGTGCCACAGGACCATGCAATCACACAAGCACTTTGCAAAGCTCCAAAGAAATTACACAGCTCATGGTGCCAGGATCTTTCAGCCAAACTGGCCATATTGTGAGGCAAATTGGCCAGGATGTGTCCTCTAATTGAATCCTCAATTGTTCAGCTTCTTCCTGCAGAGAAGACAGCACAGGACCATCCCTGGACCAGTAGGCCCCAGAAACTTCTGGGCCTACTCTCAGTAACGGAGCCTCTGGCCAGCAGGCCCCGAGACCAAAAGGTTGCTAACACATCTCTGAGGCCAGGAGGGCCCTCAGGTCAGGATCGGAAGACCCCGCCAGAACGGTGTCTGCCCTTAAGTACCCCCCCCCAGAATGCACAGCGGCAGGGACCACGCCACTGAGCTGCTTCTGGCAAGAGGTACCCAATACACCCAGCCTATTGCAGTTCCAACCTTGACCCCTGGTGACAGTGACACCCACAGTCAGATGGAAGATGCGCAATGCAGCCAAGCTGGAACAGAGACCCATAATTTGTCATAAAATTCTGAGCTAAACTACAGCTCAGATAACTAACTTTACAAATAGCGCCTACTCAACAGGAGCAGGGCGCAACACAAGTAACAGAGCATGGCAGCAGAAAACTGCCTTTGACCTGCTTAGACTTGAAGTTTAGAAATAGACTTATCTGCATACAAAATACCATCCATATGACTGCTGGAATGTCTCATCTGCAGCCTACTACATGTATGGTCCACTCTATTATAACTCAGCTCTCAGCTTTGCAAAAGTTTCTTTTTTTCTGTTGAGTAAAAACTTCAAATGTGACACAAACTGACACATCTAAAGTTACGGTTTGTGGTTTTTAATTTACAAGGCCAGGCCGGGTGCATGCCATTCTAGATTATTAGTGCACCTGCATTCTGATCACACACCTCAAAAGTGTTAAATGTGATTATAAAATATAGTTTCATATAGTAAAATCTCAGGGGAGAGAGAATGAAGCTTTTGAAAGAGCTGCCAAGGCCTAGTTAATATTATGTATACAACACAGGGAAAATCTGGATTAACTTGCCTGCCCCAGAGGCACCTGCTTGGTGTGATTTTCTTATGATCTACCTATGATCTGCCACAATAACACACACATGATCACAGTGAACTAACCACCAGCCATGCAGATCTGTCACTCACTCACCCATCAAAGTTAACCACAAAAATTCTAATTGTCAGCTGTTTGGGATTCTATCGTATGCATTCATTTGCTTCTCTTTCTTGTTTTGCTTTCTGAGATATTGACTATATCACATAACACTTTTATCTTTTATTATGAGCAACCTACCATCTGCCTGCTCATTGTAAAGGCTGTCATTTAACAACTCTGTATGTGTGATAATCTTTTTATATACAGTATATGCTCTTAGTAGTTTTGTGTCAGGAACTGATTAAAGCTCCCGTGCAAAAAAATGTGGGCCTTTTGTTAACTTCTTCATTGTTGCATTATAAAATATGTGCATGCCTGATTGGTAGGTTGTTTTTTTGACAGTCACAGTGACTCTTTGTAGGCAGATCAAAAAAAAGCAGGCCATTGAGGGTGGTCAGGTGTGGAGCATTAAATGAGACTGTCAAAATTTTTTTTTTAATAAACAGATTGTGACAAAAAACTATTTTTCATTGACCTGGCTTGCATGTATATGTCAATATAGGTTTGGGTGACCAGACATCCCTGGTTTCCAGGGACAGTCCCCAGATTGAGGACACTGTCCCTGGACCAAGTCTGTCCCCGGTTTTGGCCCCCGGATCGGATTTGAACAGGGGCTGGGGCAATTTCAAAGACAGACAGTGCAGAGAGCTAGTAGGAGCGAGGAGCTGAATGGGCATGCACCCGAAACTGAAGAAATATTCCCTCTGCTCCGACCAGCGCATGATCATCAGAAAGGGGCACAGATAGTGGAAAAAAAATACACCCCCCCAAGCTAGTAGGAGCGACGGTGTGTAATTCGCTCCTACTAGCTTAGGGGGTGTATTTTTTTCCACTATCTGTGCCCCTTTCTGATGATCATGTGCTGGTCGGAGCAGAGGGAATATTTCTTCAGTTTCGGGTACATGCCCATTCAGCTCCTCTCAAATGCTCTTCTGCCTTGGCTCAAGTCCCAGCCAGCCACCTGCCTGCTTATCTCCTTACCTTCCCTGGTGGAGTGATCTTCCACCACTCCCCACCCAGTAGTAGCCTGGGCTTGGAGAGTGAGACTTGACAGGCTGTGAGGCAGGCGGTGGCAGCAATGGGCAGAGAGTTGCTGACTGCCGCCATTACTAGTAAAAAAAAATATATCCCCAAATTTGATTTAAAAAATCTGGTCATCTTAATATAGGTAGTGTTTTTTTTCCAGCCGGAAACGTGGTGGTACCTCTGGTATTGGCCCTGTGCTTACTAACTTGTCACTGGTATACACAGAAGCTGGTAGAGGAAGTTTTCTGCACTACTCGCATCCTCTGCTGGCTTCTGTGATTATCTGTGACAGCAGAAAACTTTGAGTGGCTCAGAGACAAAAACCTTCCTGCTCATATGACACAGAGGGGGTTGCACTAAGCCTTGTGGCAGCAGCTCCTCCTACAGCGTTTCCCACATCTGTCACTGAGAGCTTCTTCCTGGCCCTCAGTGGGTAAGTATGAGGCCGCGTACAAACACGGTCGTTCCAAACCGATGAGAATGGTCCGATGGGCCATTTCCCCGGCCTCAGTGTGTTGCCCAATAGGCATAGATTTGTTATATATACTGTGACAGGAAGTCAGGTAAATCTGTGGGTGTTGTCACAGACGGGACATACATTTCTGCCTTGTTTAGACAATACACCAATTGTTATTAGGCGTCGGCTGCAAAACTAGCCAGAGAAGGTCTAAGGCCTCGTACACACGACCAGACAAAACGGCCGATGAAAACGGTCCGCAATCTGGCAGCATTTTACAGGGCACAGTGGTGACAATTGATGGCATGGCACAGTGGCGACAATTGATGGCATGGCACAGTGGTGACAATTGATGGGCACAGTGGCAACAATTGATGGGCACAGTGGCTCCATTTGATGGCACAGTGGCGAAAATTGATGGGCACAGTGGCTGCGTTTGATGGGCACACTGGCTGCAATTGATGGGCACAGTGGCGGAAATTGATAGGCACAGTAGCTGCGTTTGATGGGCACAGAAAGGCTGCAATTGTTGTTTTTTTCGTTTGTTTGCGCCCCCCAAAAAAAATTGAGAACCAGTCGCCACTGCTCCTGAGCCCTACATAATACCCACACTTTAGCTGCGCACTCTGTGTGATATGCACTCCTTAGCTCTGAGCAATACCCACTCCTGAGCCCGGTGTGATCTGCAGTCCAGAGCCCTGTGCCTTGTGCAATATGCATCCCTTAACACTGCACAATATGCACTCCTGAGCTCTGTGTTCTGTGTGGTACGCACACGGGCGTAGGAACCGGGGGGGACGGGGGGGACGCATCCCCCCCACGAAAAAATGCGGGGGGGACATGTATGGTAAAATCCCCCCCAGATGTGATTGCGCTCACTAAACTGTGTGCCCGCTGGCGCCGACTAATTGGCTGCCGCGTGCGCTCCTGGCTGGCTCCCTTTCCTCCTGTGCGTCTTCTGGCCCCCCCCATGGAGGATTGAGTTGGTTCATTCCAGTTCCACCGCCGTGCGCCGCGTGACGTCACGCCGGCGGCCGGAGGTGAGAGAGGGAGGAGGGAGCGAGAGTGACTGTCGGCGCCAGTCAGAGTACAAGTTGTGACTCATGGTCACGAGGAGCCTGCTGCTGCGCCTGGGCCTGCCTTACTAATACTGATTACAGTAAAAACTGTCTGCAAGAAGACAGAACCTTCATAAAAAGTAAGAAAGTATTGTGGAGGGGGGAGGGGGGGGTGTGTATTGGACTGAGCTGAGGACCTCAATGTTTTTTTTTTCTTTAGTCAGAGAAGGCAAGCTCAAAATAACAAACATTTTTTTAAACGGCTATTTTTTATTTAAAAAATTATGGTCACCTCAGCCTGAGATGACCATATTTTTTTAAATAAAAAATAGCCGTTTAAAAAAATGTTTGTTATTTTGAGCTTGCCTTCTCTGACTAAAGAAAAAAAAAAAACATTAATTGCAGCCTCACTGTGCCACCAAACGCAGTCACTGTGCCATCACATGCAGCCACTGTGCCCATCAAACGTAGTAGCCACTGTGCCCATCAATTGTCACCACTGTGCTCATCACACGCAGCCACTGTGCCATCACATGCAGCCACTGTGCCCATCAAACGCAGCCACTGTGCCCATCAATTGTCGCCACTGTGCCCAAACGCATCCACTGTGCCAATCACACACAGCCACTGCCCATCAATTGTCGCCACTGTGCCCAAACGCATCCACTGTGCCAATCACACACAGCCACTGTGCCCATCAAACGCAGCCACTGCCCATCAATTGTCGCCACTGTGCCCAAACGCATCCACTGTGCCAATCACACACAGCCACTGTGCCACCAAACGCAGTCACTGTGCCATTGCATGCAGCCACTGTGCCCATCAAACGTAGTAGCTACTGTGCCCATCAATTGTCGCCACTGTGCTCATCACACGCAGCCACTGTGCCAACACATGCAGCCACTGTGCCCATCAAATGCAGCCACTGTGCCCATCAATTGTCGCCACTGTCCCCAAACGCATCCACTGTGCCAATCACACACAGCCACTGCCCATCAATTGTCGCCACTGTGCCCAAACACATCCACTGTGCCAATCACACACAGCCACTGTGCCAATCAAACGCAGCCACTGTGCCCATCAATTGTCGCCACTGTGCCCAAACGCATCCACTGTGCCAATCACACACAGCCACTGCCCATCAATTGTCGCCACTGTGCCCAAACGCATCCACTGTGCCAATCACACATAGCCACTGTGCCCATCAAACGCAGCCAGTGTGCCCACCAATTGTCGCCACTGTGCCCATCACACGCAGCCACTGTGCCACCATTTTTACTGATGCCATGTGGGTTAATTTTTTAAATAAAAAATAGCAGTTTAAAAAAATGTTTGTTATTTTGAGCTTGCCTTCTCTGACTAAAGAAAAAAAAAAAACATTAATTGCAGCCTCACTGTGCCACCAAACGCAGTCACTGTGCCATCACATGCAGCCACTGTGCCCATCAATTGTCGCCACTGTGCTCATCACACGCAGCCACTGTGCCATCACATGCAGCCACTGTGCCCATCAAACGCAGCCACTGTGCCCATCAATTGTCGCCACTGTGCCCAAACGCATCCACTGTGCCAATCACACACAGCCACTGTGCCCATCAAACGCAGCCACTGTGCCCATCATTTGTTGCCACTGTGCCCATCACACGCAGCCACTGTGCCACCATTTTTACTGATGCCATGTGGGTTAATTTTTACTAATGCCATGTGGGTTGATTTTTACTAATGCCATGTAGGTTAATTTTTACTTATGCCATGTGGGTTGATTTTTAGTAATGCCATGTGGGTTAATTTTTACTGATGCCATGTGGGTTGATTTTTACTGATGTCATGTGGGTTGATTTTTACTGATGCCATGTGGGTTAGTTTTTACTTATGCCATGTGGGTTGATTTTTAGTAATGCCATGTGGGTTGATTTTTACTGATGCCATGTGGGTTAATTTTTACTGATGCCATGTGGGTTAATTTTTACTTATGCCATGTCGGTTGATTTTTGCTAATGCCATGTGGGTTGATTTTTACTGATGCCATGTGGGTTGATTTTTACTGATGCCATGTGGGTTGATTTTTACTGATGCCATGTGGGTTGATTTTTACTGATGCCATGTGGGTTGGTTTTTACTAATGCTATACCGGTTGATGATGGTTTATTTTTTTATTGCTGCATATTGCTCTTCGCATTACCCTCTCTGGATTGCTTTAATAGTTTGATCTATTGGCTTGAGATACGAATATACCTGGCGAGTAAATATGCTGTCCCCCCCAGATTTGTAAGGGTTCCTACACCCATGGGTACGCACCCCTAAATCCCTGTGCAATACACACCACTGAGCCCTTCGTCCTGTGCAATGCGCACTCCTATACCCTGTGTTCTTTACGGTTTGCACTCTTCAGCCATGTACAGCATTCCACAATTAGGGGCATATTTAAACTATTGATCCTGGAGTTGCTGAATGACTTTTTAAAATACAAGAACCTGCATGTTAAGGGAGGACAAACGATGATGAAAATATCCATCAGTGCTTATCCCTAATTCTCCTGAGACTGGTCAACAGGGCTGCCTGGTACAATCTGCTGGTGCCAAGAGTATCATATCCTCCAATCAAGAAGACCTTTAGCCTTTATTTCACATTCAACCATGTACAGTGCCTTGCAAAAGTATTTATACCTCTTGAAATTTTCTACATTTTGTCATGTTACACAACACGACAAACAACTTCTCCATAACTTTATCCCTGACATGTATGGTGTGTTCCTTGGCCTTTATGGTGCTGTTTGTTCACTAAGGTTCTCTAACAAACCTCCGAGGGCTTCACAGAACAGCTTTATTTATACTGAGATTATATTGGGCACAGGTAGACTCTATTTACTAGTTAGGTGACTTTGAAAGGCAATTGATTCCACTAGATTTTTGTTAGGGGTATCAGAGAAAAGGGGGCTCAATACAAATGCACGCCACACTGTTTACATATTTATTTGGAAAATATGTTGAAAACCATTTATCATTTTCCTTCCTGTACCAAGTCTGCAGTCTCTGACCATCTCCTGTACTATGCCTGCAGTCTCTGACCGTCTCCTGTACCACGTCTGCAGTCTCTGACCATCTCCTGTACTATGTCTGCAGTCTCTGACCGTCTCCTGTACTATGTTTGCAGTCTCTGACCATTTCCTGTACTATGTCTGCAGTCTCTGACTGTCTCCTGTACTATGTCTGCAGTCTCTGACCATCTCCTGTACTGTGTCTGCAGTCTCTGGCCATCTCCTGTATTATGTTGGCAGTCTCTGACCGTCTCCTATACTATGTCTGCAGTCTCTGACCATCTCCTGTACTATGTATGCAGTCTCTGACCGTCTTCTGTACTATGTATGCAGTCCCTAACCGTCTCCTGTACCATGTCTGCAGTCTCTGACCGTCTCCTGTACTATGTCTGCAGTCTCTGACCATCTCCTGTATCATGTCTGTAGTATGTCTGGGGGTCTTTCTAACAGAATCTCTAACAGAAGCCCTCTCTGTGTCCATCAGAGAGCCCCCCCCTCCAGGTCCCAATAAAGTACTCTGCCTCTCTTCCTGTATTTTGTTTATTGTTAAGAGATCATGTAAGGATCCCAGGGTAATGAAGACTTTGTGGGGGAGCATCTCTGTGGTTGAGTCATTGCCATAGAAACATTTGTAAAGGGGAGGAGTTAGTAAGATGACCACGCCCATGTGGGGGCGTCAGAAATATTTCTGCACCCAGGAACCTGTGACCCTAGGATCGGCCCTGGAAACTAATATATGAGATAGACTCATTACTTGCAAAGCAAGATAGTTCAAGCCTTGATTTGTCATAAATTGTGATGATTATGGCTTACAGCTCATGAAAACCCCAAATCCACAATCTCAGAAAATTAGACAATGCTGTGACAGTCCTGTTAAAAAAGGTGCATATGCGTGGAGGGGCCAGGACAATAAGACAGGAAGTTTATATGCCTAGGAGGAAACATACACCATTCCAAAACCAGGCGCTGTAATATTTCATGCCATACACAGAGTGGTGCACTAACGCACCTGGTACATGTGAGTACCCCCCTGGGGGGTTGTTCTTATTTGTTTAATAAAATGTTTAAAGCGATATCACGCTATTTAGGCTTTTTATTCCCCATTATTCCTGAGATACTGCGTGGAAAGCCCAGGATTTTGTTACCATTATCGAACCCAGGGGTGGTTCACAAGTGTGAATTGACTGAGCATAATTGCTAAGTTACACGCTCCAAGGTGAGCATTTAATACCTAGGCGGGTCACTGGAATAAGAGCGCCAATACATGATCTGCAACACCTGTCAATCATTTTCAGACGCAAGGATTTATAAGCATGTCAGCAGTGCTATTACTGGATCAGCATTGTTTTATAAAAAGACTTGTTTTTGCACAATAGCATTTTTGCTATTTAAAGTGGGACTAGTGTTGTTCCCTTTATACCACCGGACACTTATATCTGTGTTACAAAGCACTTGGATGCACATGAGCACTTTATTATTAATGTTTTAATTGACTTATTTATTGTTTTTATTTTGGTCATATTACATCTATGTCACATATGTCACATTAACACTACATGTGTTTGTTTTAATCTTCAGCATGCATTTATTGTGTAATATTCCGAAGCGCAACGTATAATTTACTATTTTAGTAAAATAAATGAACTTTTGCACGATATTTAAATTTTTCGAGTTTCACCTGTAGGTATCAAAGACTCACAATACAGGTTCAAACGATAACAAAGGCTAGCAAAATATTTTTCATATGACAGACTGTTTTTATACATTTATTGACACCAGGGCTGAAATGATATTAAACTGACAACGGAGGGTGACGTTCATTTTTCATTCGGGGCCATGATTAGGCTTATTATTGACACTACCACTAACAGCCTCACACGAATATCTATCCTGAGATTCAAGTGCCTACCACAGAATCACAGGCCATTTATGTCTAAAATATTTAATCTTCACTTACTTATCCTGTGTTGTCCTGCTGTGCACCGCCATCTTTATTCCCAGTCATTGGAAGTTGTCTGTCTTTTCCGAGTTCAGGAAGCCAGCCTCCGATAATGCAACATCTCCACCCACTAGCCACTGTGAATCCCTATGACTACAGCCTCCTGGGACAAGTGATGTGGTATCCCAGGACACTGAGAGCCGGTTCACACAGGGGCAACACGACTTTCAGCGCGACTTTGGAAGGCAACTTGAACATGACTTGAGTATGAATCACAACGCGACTTGAAGTCGCCTCCAGGCGGGGAAACTCGATGCCAAATTTTAAATAAAAAACCGGCATGGGTTCCCCCTCCAAGAGCATACCAGGCCCTTAGGTCTGGTATGGGTTTCAAGGGGAACCCCCTTACGCCAAAAAAACGGCGTGGGGTCCCCTCAAAATCCATATCAGACCCTTATCCAAGCACGCAGACTGGCTGGTCAAGAAAGGGGATGGGGACAAGCAAGCGGCCCCCCTCCTGAACCGTACCAGGCGGCATGCCCACTGTACTTGTGGCCCCCCCACCCCAAAGCACCTTGTCCCCATGTTGATGGGGACAAGGGCCTCTTCCAGACAACCCTGGCCGTTGGTTGTCGGGGTCTGCGGGCGGGGGGCTTATCGGAATCTGGGAGCCTCCTTTAATAAAGTTGTCTCACTGTGAACGGGGATCAGACTTGGAGGCAACTTCCATTGAAATCAATGGGATCCCAGGTCACCCCTGTGTGAACCGGCTCTGAGGGAGTAGGGACATGTTATTCTTGCGTAGGAAAGAAAGAAGGCAGAGTAGCAGGGCCAGGCAAAAATAGCAAAAAAGAAAGTAAAAATGTAATTAACAATAGTCATTTTTATTGTCGGCAGAGGGATAAAGGTATGTAGGGAGCTCTAGAGTCTAAGGAATGGGATAGGGTGCAGTTGAAGGTCCACTTTTTCAGGCCACTGTAATGAAATTGTGGCCCATTGCCACTGTAATGCCACTTGCTGCCACTGTAATGCCACTTGCTGCCACTATATTCATAGCCATTAGTAAACATGTATGAAACGTGTATGAAAAGTAAAATCTTAGGCTATATTGCATCATCTTGAAGTCTAATGTAAAGGTCTTGACAACCATTTATATTTGCTCAGGATGTAAGAGGCCCTGTAACTGGACAGTCTGTCTGCAATAACCTTAGCAGTAGAAGTGGACTGGATGTACAGAAGCAAAGATAAAATATAGATGTTGCCCATAACAACTAATAAACTCTAGCATTCCAAAGAGCAACCAATAAGATAATTGCTTTTTTAAACTTGCAAAAAGATAGCCAGGATTTGATTGGATTCAATGGAGAATGTTATAACATTTATAACATTTTTACTGTGAGTAATAATTGGGACATAATGACATACTGTATCCTGTACAAATACACCTGCAAGAAAACATAGAGAAAAATGTTCACAATGTCTCTGTTAGTTTTATATATCTCAGGTTCATCATATAAAGTTAATTACAGAAGGAAAGCACACAGTATAACCAGATAACTGTGGAACCTTAATATTCTGCAAGACTAGTTGACAAACTTTTCACCACACTGTAGATACAAATGAATGTCTTTTTCCAACTGAATCATGATATGAAACATCAAAGCTGGAAAATAATACAAAGATACCGATTCTGTTCCGAGGGATAATGCACTGCGTGCCAAGCTTTGTTTTTCTTTCAGTGTGGCTCAGCACCAAGAAAAAAAGCTTTGTAAAATTACCTCGATGTGTGGGCTTCTGGATTCTTGCAATGAACTGTGATGCTTCTCTCTATTCATTTCAAGAAACAGAGCTTGAAGGTGAAGTCCGGACACAGACATGAATTTAGTGAACTTTGTGTAATAGATGGGCCTTAAAGCTGAACTCCGCACAAACAATTATCTATCTATCTATCTATCTATCTATCTATCTATCTATCTATCTATCTATCTATCTATCTATCTATCTATCTATCTATCTATCTATCTATCTATCTATCTATCTATCTATCTATCTATCTATCTATCTATCTATCTATCTATCTATCTATCTATCTATCTATCTATCTATCTATCTATCTATCTATCTATGTCACCGCGCTTTGCTAGAGCATTTTTGTTTCACGATCGTGTGTGCGCGGCATAAGTTACATCTCTTGCCAAAAACCTTAAGGCCGAGTACTCACGGCAGGACATGTCCGATGAAAACGGTCTGCAGACCGTTTCCATCGGACATGTCTGGCCGGGGACTGCCCGGGGACTTCTGTTCGATGGCTATACACACCATCGAACAGAAGACCGCGCGTAAACAATACGCGGGGCGTGTCCGCGGTGTCGACGCGTCGATGACGCGGTGTCGCCGCGACAATGACGCGCCGGCGTGCCTTGAAAATGCTTCCACGCATGCGTCGAAGTCATTCGACGCATGCGAGGGATGCGGGCGGCAGGACATGTACGGTAGGTCTGTACAGACGACCGTACATGTCCGGGCGGACAGGTTTCCAGCGGACTGTTTTAAAGCAAGTCCGGGAAACAGTTGTCTGCTCAGAAACGGTCTGTCAGACAATTGTTTGCTGGAATCCTGTCCACGCGGCTGTACACACGACGGAACATGTCTGCTGAAATTGGTCTGCCGACCAGTTTCAGCAGACATGTTTGGTCGTGAGTACGGGGCCTTAGAGGTCTACTTTTCTAAATAGAGACATTTTGAGGTGGTTTCAAAATGATAATTTTTTTTAACCCCTATATTAAACTGCCATTTAACACAGACTGTTTTCTGTTCAAAATGGTGCAATTTTTGGTGCAATCTATTTTCAAAGATAGGACCTTTGTTGTCAAAAGAAAATGCAAACAGTGTGCGTTGGGGGCTGCACTCCTGCAGGCCTGTCAAACTTTGATGTGAGGCTGTCGTTTCAATAATGCAGCCTCACTGTGCATATAAACACAGCCTTACTGAGCATATGAATGCAGCCTTACTGTCCATCAATGCATCCTTACTGAGCGTATGAATGCAGCCTTACTGTCCATGAGAATGCAGCCTTACTGTCCATGAGAATGCAGCCCAGCCTTACTGTCCATGAAAGCAGCGCAGCCTTACTGTCTATGAATGCAGACCAGCCTTACTGTACATGAATGCAGCCCAGCCTTACTGTCCATAAATGCAGCCCAGCCTTACTGTCCATGAAAGCAGCCCAGCCTTACTGTCCATGAAAGCAGCCCAGCCTTACTGTCCATGAATGCAGCCCTGCCCAGCCTTACTGTCCATGAAAGCAGCCCTGCCCAGCCTTACTGTCCATGAATGCAGCCCAGCCCAGCCTTACTGTCCATGAAAGCAGCCCTGCCCAGCATTACTGTCCATGAATGCAGCCCAGCCCAGCCTTACTGTCAATGAAAGCAGCCCTGCCCAGCCTTACTGTCCATGAATGCAGCCCAGCCCATCCTTACTGTCCATGAATGCAGCCCAGCCCAGCCTTACTGTCCATGAATGCAGCCCAGCAATACTGTCCATGAATGCGTACAATTGCTGGGTGCAGCGGAGTCAATTCAGATCAGACGTTGTGGAGTAACAGGAAATGGCTTCTTTATTGGAACATAACCACAATAGAAAAGATGTCACCACACATGGTAAAAAAAACAGACACAGGAAAAAGAAACCAACAAGTACAGCACAATATACAGGAAATACAACACATCATAGAAAATGCATAACATATCACTGAGCATTAGCGACATCTAGTGGCTTAGTCTGTTAAACCCAAGGCTTATTCTGTTAAACCCATCTTTTTTGTAAGCCTTGAGTGTCTTTCAGTGGTCAGGGGCTTTGTAAGGATATCTGCTGTCATATCCTTGGTTGGGCAATAAAGTAACTCAAGAATACCTTGCTCTTGAAGATCCCTAAGAAAGTGGAACTATACATCAATGTGCTTGGTTCTTGAATTAACTCCTTCCATAGGCGCAAGAACAAGGCATCCTTGATTGTCCTCATAGATTTCTGTTGGTCCCAACTGTGGTTGACCCAAGTCTGTTAATAGCTGTCTCAGCCATATAACTTATTGGCTTGCCTGCGCTGCAGCGACTTATTCTGCTTCAGTAGACGACAGTGTAACAGAGAGTTTCTTTTTACTAGTCCAACTGATGGCGCCTCCTGACAGAAAAAATAAGTAGCCACTGGTAGATTTTCTGTCGCTGGTGTCTCCTGCCTAGTCAGCATCCACATATCCTGTTACGGTGCTTTCATCGCTTGCTGGTAACTTTAACTTGTAGTGTGAAGTCCCTTTAAGATAGCGAATGATTCACTTTAAAGCATTCCAGTCTTTTTGACTTGAAATCGAAACCTTCTGCATAGGATTCCAACAGTTGCTGCAATGTCCGGCCTTGTAGCAGTGGTAAGGTACATCAATTTCCCTATTGCTGTCCTGTATTGAGTATTAGCAGGTAATGGGTTATCTTGGCAATTCATCTCCTTTAGGTAGTTTGTTTCCATGGGAGACTTTATTGGTTTGGCGTCTTCCATTCCAAATGTTTCATTTATTTATTGTATTTTGTGTCTGTGGTTCAGAAGAAAGCTGCCATCTTCCTCTCTCTCTCGATCTGGATGCCAAGGTAATTCTTTATGTTGCCAAGGTCTTTGGTGTCAAAGTACTGATTTCGTTTTTCCAGTATTTTTGCTTCATTCCTTTCTTGCTCAAAGCAAATCAGGATATCGTCCACATAAATAAGCATATAGACCCATCTGTTTGCCAATTTCTTTGTGGATAAGCAGGGGTCTACTTTACTCCTAAGAAGGTTACATTAGGTCTGGCCTTTGTTCACCTTTGAACCCTGGCGGCTGTTCCATGTAACTTTCTTCTGTTAACTCGCCATGTAGAAACACGTTTTTCACATCAAAATGTTTCACTTGCATTTTCCTTGTGACAGCTACTGTCCGTAAAGTCCGTATTGTAGTGTGCTTGACTACTGGTGCAAATGTCTCATCATAGTCCTCTCTGTATTTTTGAGAATAGACCTTGGCTTCTAGTCTTGCTTTGTATGGTTCAATTGTGCCATCTGCATTGTATTTCACTTTAAAAGTCAATTTACAGCCTATGGCTTTCCTTCCGGGTGGTAGTTATGTAAGTGTCCATGTTTTAGTGTCATGCATGGATTTTATCTCTTCCTCAGCAAGCTTTATCCATTTACTTGCTTCCTGTTCTGAAAGCTGGTTTACCTTTGTTTTCTCTTGTTGAACGTCTCGGTTTTGTGTCTGAGCCTTCTTGTGTCTGCTCTTCAGTACTGGTAGAGTCTGCACTCACTACGACTGTTTATTCAGAAGTTACAGAGATGGGCTGGTCAATGTCAGTTTTCTCTTCTATTCTTGCTTCTACTGTTGTCATTACATTGTCTCTTAAATCTTCAACAAAAGTTATGCTGTTGCTAATGGTAACCTTATTTGTATTGGGATTCAGGATTCTGTAACCCTTGACATTGTCATTGTATCCAACGAAGATACCTTCAAATGCTCTGTATGGAGTTTGGTGCGTTTTTCTTCAGGTATGTAGATAAATGCTTTGCATCCAAAAACTCTTATGCTGCGTACACACCATCACTTTATGTGATGAAAAAATACGTTTTTAAAAACATCAATTTAAATGACCGTGTGTGGGGGGAAAACGTTGTTTTATGTCTTGTGAAAAATGCTTCAATTTTTTGTGTCGTTTTTCAAAACGTCGTTTTTTGTGTTACAAAAAAATTACTCTGTGTAGCAAAAACGACGTTTAAAACAACGTTTTTAAACCCGCGCATGCTCTGAAGCTAGTTATGAAGCGAGCTTCAATGGAAAAAAGTGCTGAACGTAACCGCGCTTTGCTAGAGCATTTTGAAAAAACGATGGTGTGTAGGCAATGTCGTTTTTGAAAATTGAAGTTTCAAAAACGACGTTTTTTTTCATCACATAAAGTGATGGTGTGTACGCGGCATTAGGTGTTTTACACTTGGCTTCTCATTGTGCCATAGTTCATATGGAGTTTTCTCCACTGTTCTGGAAAGAAGTCTGTTCTGCAAATATGTAGCTGTCATAGCTGCCTCACCCCAGTATTTTTGTGGTAGTCCAGAGTCTGTCAGCCTACATCTGATCATTTCAGACAGAGTTCTGTTCTTTCTTTCAGCTACTTCATTTTGTTCTGGTGTATATGGGACTGTCTTTTGATGTTCTATTCCATTCTGTTTTACGTACTCTTGTATCTTACATCCTATGAATTCACCTCCATTATCGCTCCGAAGTATGAGAGGCTTCCTCTGAAACTTGTTACTGGTCTTTATTATACAGTCTTGTAATTTGTCAAAAACTTCACTCTTGTGTTGCATTGGGTAGGTGACTGTGTATCTTGAATAGTCGTCTATGAAAGTCACTATGTACCTGTTGCCTCCAGGTGTAGGTGGGTTTAGGGGACCACACACGTCACTGTGAACCAAGTCAAGTGGTCTTGAAGCTTTCTTCTGACTGACTTTGGGAAGTGTTGCTCTTGTAGCTTTGGATTTAATGCAACATTCACACTTAACAGTAACTGGACAAGGGGATATTGTTAGATCCCTTGTCAGATTCCTCCTCTGTAGTTCCTGTATGCATTCTGGGTGTCTGTGACCTAGACGCCTGTGCCATATATGTATACAGTCATTGTGCTTGTGTGTCTCACCTTTTCCTTCACTGTGTCAAGTTGATATAGATGATCATCCAGCTTGGTGCTTGCTATTGTCTGTTTGCCGTTTAGAATGGAACATGTGTCACCATGGAATTTCACAGTGAGTCCTCTGGCTGTTAGACGCTTCACAGATAAAAGTCCTCCTTCTAGATTAGGAACATAAAGCACATCTTTCACTGGTATGGCTAAATTGTGTCCCGCATCATCAGGGCACACAAGGGTTCCATGCCCATATCCTTCTGCATGTATTGTGCTTCCATCTGCAAGATAAATAGTTTCTTTGTTGTTCAGATCAAGTTCTGTGAAAAAACTTCTATCACTCATTATGTGACTGGTTGCCCCCGAATTGATGCACCAGCCTTGACATTTATGGTTGCCTGTCGCTTTAAATGTGTCGCTTTAAATGTGGCATTCCAGTTTCCTTCCCATGGATCATTGATTGTGGCTTTGACCTTTTGTTTAGCATAAGAGGGACACTGTCTCATTTGCTCTGCTTTCCATATAGTACAGTCTTTCTTTATGTGTCCCTGTTTGTAGCATCTGAAACACACTCTGGTCTCTTTCCTGTGTAACCTTGCGTCCGTAGCTTTAGCCTAGGTTCACACTGCTGCGAATTCAAAATCGCGGTAAAATGCGATTTTGCCGCGATTTCAGCCGCAATTTAATGTAAATCGCGGCCCGAAATCGCAAAAAGTAGTACAGGAACTACTTTTTGAAATGCAGATGCGGCGTCGCACTGATTAGGACAGTGCCATTGCCGACAATTGCCGCCGATTTGAGATGCGATTTGACATGTCAAATCGCATCTCAAATCGTTCCAAATCGTACCCAGTGTGAACCAGGGCTGAAGAGCGGTTCTGGTGTCGGTTTCCGTGGAGTCATGCACTAATTCCTTTCTTCTCTGATACTCATCTATGAGCCTGGTTTTTACAAATTCTAGCATCAGATCTTTCTCAGGCCGTGTCTCCAGTGCATTGATCAGTGCAGTGTATGTATCTGGCAAACTGCATAACAACATGGCTGCAGAGTGACTGTCTGTTATATTCTCCCCGATTGATCTGAGTTGCGCAATCGCTTTCAGCATTGCGTTAATATACTCCCGCATGTCCTGTTCTCTGCTAAGTCTCATTTTGTAAAGTTTCCGCAGCAGAAACAGCTTGCTGTTTAAACTGGATCTTTCATGCAGTCTTTTCAGTACGTCCCACATGCCTTTCGATGTGTCCTCATGGCGTATATGGATGAGCTGATCATCCTCCAGTAGTAAGCTTATGGTGGCCCGTGCCTGTCTGTTTTTATTGTCCCAGTCCTGATCATTATTCTGTGGCCTCTCTGTGGTGGTAACCTCCCACAAGTCATATCTAGATAATAGCATTTCCACTTTAATCTTCCATAGCTGATAATTGTCATTGTTCAGCTTGGCCACTGAAAGTTTAGGCTGCATTCACACCTAGGCGTAGGCAATAGCGGCGTTTTCCGGCGTTTTTTTCCGGCGTTTTGTCGCGCGTATTCATGCTAATATACGCGTTTGCATACAGCGTTGTCCGACATTTTTGTACTTTGACGGGTTTTTTTTAGCCAATAGTAAAAACTATCATCTTTTCATCACTTGTTGCTATGTTGGTAGATGTTTTTAATCTTCTGCATGGGCGACAAGTTCTATTGACCAAACGCCCGTAGCAAACGCCCGTTGTCGCGCAAGTCGCTTGAATCGAGCGTTTCCATTACTTTCTATGGGAAATGGAAACGCTCAAATACGCGCATATCGCGCGATATGCGCGACAAAAAAGGGTCCAGAACTTTTATTGACTACATGCGATGCGCGTCAGGCGCATCGGCGTTCAGATGTGAACCATGCCCATAGCCTTACATGTATTTTGGTCCCTCTGGCGTTTGTGCGCGTCGCGCTACAGGCGACAAAACGCCAAGGTGTGAATGGGCTCTTAAGCTCTGAGTTTCTGGCCATTTTTCACTCCTTTATATATGATCAGTCTTACTTGTCTATATGAGATATCACTGGAAAACTTCCTTATGTCGATCTCCACATCAGCCACACTGTCTCCTGTTCGAGGATTTCTTCTGCCTAGGCCACACCTGGTCATAAGACTTTATCCGGCACTGGGCCCATAACCTGTTGCAGAGTACGATTGCTGGATGCAGCGGAGTCGATTCACAGGAGTAACAGGAACTGGCTTCTTTATTGGAACATAACCACAATAGCAAAGATGTCACCACACATGGTAAGAAACACAGACACAGGAAAAAGAAACCAACATGTACAGCACAATGTACAGGAAATACAACACATCATAGAAAATGCATAACATATCACTGAGCATTAGCGACATCTAGTGTCCTGTTTGCGAACTGCAGTCAATAGGCTAAGCTGAAAGTTGTTGTATCTCCAACAATATAGTACAAAAAGAGGAATATGGGAATCCCACCTATATCACAACTGCAGTACTCACCGATACAATATCGGGGGGTGTAATCAAAAAATATGTAACTACAAATAGAAAAAAGAAAAAAGAGACAAATACACTCCCTAAAGAGTTAACTGCATTATTTATTAAAGCTCAAGCATGTATCAAAAAATACCAATAGACATATAAAAACCAAGCCCCCATCTAATATAGGGAATCAATCCAAAACATTCCCCATATATAATTCCAGTGACGGTATATACAGCTGACTAGCTAAAAATATATTTCCCTAAAAAAAGACAAATATAGCAGCATGCACACCCACCCTCCCCCAAAATACAAACACCCCCAAATGCATCCTAACAATGACCAAGCCACTATCTAAATGAGATACCTATAAATGTTCCTACATAGGGCAGTGTATCCCTGAATCGGGTAATACGTCACGCTGTCCCTAGGTGGAACCCATGAGCTGGAGTGTACACATGAAAGAAAAGTCCTGGAAGTATATATCAGCCATCAATTTCAAGCGATAGGAAAAAAAGTGGGAAAAAGTCACAACTTCCAAAAATCATGCAAAATAATGAAATGTCCGTTTGGGCCATGAATGGTCACCATTAGAGATGTAAATGTAGTCTCAATCAATTCTCCATATAATCAATATTGTTAGTGGATATGGAGCGTATCAGCCACTGTGAAAATAATCTTTCTATGTAAAACACTCAGGGCCAGATTCAGATAGAGATACGATGGCGTATCTCCTGATACGCCGTCGTATCTCTGAGTTCCGTCCGTCGTATCTATGCGCCTGATTCATAGAATCAGGTTCCGCATAGATCTCCCTAAGATCCGACAGGTGTAAGTGACTTACACCGTCGGATCTTAGGCTGCAATCTCACGCTGGCCGCTAGGTGGCGCTTCCGCTTGTATACGCAAGGAATATGCAAATGAGGAGTTACGCCGATTCAGAAACGAACGACCGCCCGCACTTTTTTTTTACGTCGTTTGCGTTCGGCTTTTTCCGGCGTATAGTTACCCCTGCTATATGCGGCGTATCCTATGTTAAGTATGGCCGTCGTTCCCGGGTCGAATTTTGAATTTTTTAGGTCGTTTGCGTAAGTCGTTCGCGAATACGGATGGACGCAATTTACGTTCACGTCGAAACCAATGACGTCCTAGCGACGTCATTTGGAGCAATGCACGCTGGGAAATTTAGCGGATGGCGCATGCGCCGTTCGTTCGGCGCGGGGACGCGCCTGATTTAAATTCTACACGCCCCCTAGCCGCTAAGATCCGCTAACCTATCTGAATCTAGCCCTGTGAGATACATCCAGACCTAGATGTCACCTGGATAATATCTGCAATAAAGCAAGCAAAGTAGTAATTATGGCCACATAGATGGGTATCCCACTACGTGTGGGTATTGACCCTCTATAGAAAATATGTTGAAAGGCTCATAATTCATAAAGTCACTTGCAAAAACCGCCAAGCATCATATGTCCATGTGAAATGGGACAACTGCGCCATGTTCGGGTTATTAAATCTGGGTTAATAAGCAGCAATTATTTTGTGAACAACAAAGAATAATATAGAAAAAAGGGTAACTGCGCTAAACCAAAATTGTTATCCCTACTGATGAGAAAACATATAGGCCATAGGGCCAAGTGTATGTCAAACTTTAGTAACAAACTAATGACAAACTACAAACAAAATAATGTACATCAAAGTGCAATATTGCATAATACACACCGTGAACAGTAAACGCTCCTATCCATGCAATGTGACACCGGTCACTGTTCAAAGGGCATGAATGGATGGATGGATAAATCATATAAAGTGCAAAACAGTCATCTTCCGATCAACCAAAAATTCAAATAAAGAAGAAAAAATTGTCCAAATCCATGTGTGGATCTCAGTGGATGAAGCACAGTCCAGAGGGATTTGGATTGAAAGACACCCGTGCACAGATCTAATGGTGATTGCCTAAGGTTCCAACACACCACATGTGAATCCACCACCGTAATCCAAATCTGCTTACCAGAAATGAAGGTCCTAGTGGACCAAACCCAGCATATCACTCCAAAGGCTAGATAATGTTGTGTCCACGATATGGTAAACTTCTCACATGGACTCAATTGCATGGATCATGTAAAAGAGAAGTGCTCCACATAGCATAAAATCAGGGGTATTTTATTCAATAAACAGGTACATAGGTAAAAAACTCACATTTGGCAAGTAGTAAAAAAGCATCAAGCCTGTAGCGCCGGCCGGACGCTAACAGGAAGAACCGCTCGTGTAGAGATTGGCAGCGATGAGGGGGATGACGTCAGCACGGAGCGAGCGACGCACTAGGACCTTCATTTCTGGTAAGCAGATTTGGATTACGGTGGTGGATTCACATGTGGTGTGTTGGAACCTTAGGCAATCACCATTAGATCTGTGCACGGGTGTCTTTCAATCCAAATCCCTCTGCACTGTGCTTCATCCACTGAGATCCACACATGGATTTGGACAATTTTTTCTTCTTTATTTGAATTTTTGGTTGATCGGAAGATGACTGTTTTGCACTTTATATGATTTATCCATCCATCCATTCATGCCCTTTGAACAGTGACCGGTGTCACATTGCATGGATAGGAGCGTTTACTGTTCATTTCACAATATTTCACACAAATGTTACCCCAGTGGTCAAGGCCACGGTGTGTATTATGCAATATTGCACTTTGATGTACATTATTTTGTTTGTAGTTTGTCATTAGTTCATTACTAAAGTTTGACATACACTTGGGCCTATGGCCTATATGTTTTCTCATCAGTAGGGATAACAATTTTGGTTTAGCGCAGTTACCCTTTTTTCTATCATATGTCCATGATTGCATGTATATCCACATTGTTAGATGAAATCCTAGTTGGTAAACGGTATTAAGATGCAATAAAGTTCAAGGCAGTTATTCAAGCAGTTGAATATGCAGTGTTAATCACTGTTAACCGCTTCCATACCGCGCCATAGGGAAATGATGGCGGCAGGAACCCCTCGCCGATCCAGGTGGACGTCATATGACGTCCTGTATTTCCGGCGATCTAGGGCGCGCGCGCCACCGGCAGCGCTCGTGGCCCGGCGTGGGTGCCCGATTGCCGCCGGGCACCTGCGATTGCCGGTAATCACGGCAGGAGTGTGGATCTGTGTGTGTAAACACACAAATCCACCTCCTGTCAGCGGTGAGGAGACCAATGTGTGTTCCCAGTACAGAGGAACACACATCGGTCTCCTCCCCTTGAGAGTCCCCTCCCCCCTACGGTTAGAACACACCTTAGGGAACATATTAACCCCTTCAGCGCCCCCTAGTGGTTAACCCCTTCCCTGCCAGTCACATTTACACAGTAATCAATGCATATTTATAGCATTAATCGCTGTATAAATGTGAATGGTCATGAAAACGTGTCAAAAGTGTCCAATGTGTTCGCCGCAATGTCACAGTCACAGTAAAAAATCGCAAATCGCCGCCAATACTAGTAAAAAAAATAATAAAATAAAAATGCCATAAATCTATCACCTATTTTGAAGACGCTATAACTTTTGCGCAAACCAATCAATATACGATTATTGCGATTTTTTTTTTACCAAAAATATGTAGAAGAATACGTATCGGCCTAAACTGAGTTAAAACATTTTTTTTTTTTTTAAAATGATATTTATTAAATACAAAAGTAAAAAATATTGTGTTTTTTTTTAAAATTGTCGCTCTTCTTTTGTTTATAGCGCAAAAAATAAAAACCACAGAGATGATCAAATACCACCAAACGAAAGCTCTATTTGTGGGCGGAAAAAAACAGCAACAGCGCTGAAAACTAAAAATTGGTCTGGGCAGGAAGGGGGTGAAAATGCCCTGTATGGAAGAGGTTAAAGGGGTTGTAAAGGAAAATGTTTTCCCCCTAAATAGCTTCCTTTACCTTAGTGCAGTCCTCCTTCACTTACCTCATCCTTCCATTTTGCCAGGGAGAAAGCCTTGCATTACTGTGTGTAGTTACAAACCGAAGAACAGGAAGTGAGGATTTCTCAGAAGAAATAAGGACATTTAAAAGCAGCATGGAAGGATTAGGTAAGTGAAGGAGGACTGCACTAAGGTAAAGGAAGATATTTAGGGGAAAAAAAAAACCTTTACAGCCCCTTTAATGAGGCTAGGCGTCACTCACGAAAATTATTGTCCATTAATCGGTACATGTATGACCAGTGTTGAGTAGACATCTTAGAAGCAAACAAGTGAAGATGGTATGCAGGTGAAGCTGTGGTAAGTATCTCTCTGAGTGGGGTATAGTACGCTCCAATCCATCGATGTTTGTAAAAATAAATCAGCATAAAATGATGGCTGTCCTGATATCAATCAGGTTAAGTCCACGTGTAATATACTCCAGACAACAGTGATTACGGCTGCAAGATAAACCTCATCATGCCATAGTGGGGGTGACTAGGTAGGGGTGTAGAGGGGGGTAAAACTCCCAAGAGATTACATGTTTCTTTCCTACTACTGGGAACTTCTTCAGATCTGGGGGATATTTCGCAAGCACTGGCTTACTTATGGGGCCACAACCCACCCTTAATTGTTTCAATAAAATACAGGTGCTATTACCTATTTGTTAATTAACCATTGACTGTGATAAAACCCTGAAGTGCTATAAACTAATTAAAATTGCTATAGTGTGCTGCCCTGCACAATACACAAACACAGCTGTGCTGCCCTGCACAATACACAAACACAGCTGTGCTGCCTGTAGGAAGGTCCAATCAGTGTTCCATGATCCATCTACTATCACACGAGCAGGTCTAGAGGGGCAGGACCTTCCTCCAGGCAGCACAGCCGAACACAGACCCAGCCAGCTCTCACACACACAGCGGGAGATGCCCTGTGTATGTGACACGTAGGAGAGAGAGAGCGAGCGAGGGAGGGAAGCGATGCATTCAGCCGCAGCTCAAAGCAGCCCTAGGACAGGGGCCTACCGAGAAATATCCCGGTATCCCGGTGGGCCAGTCCGGCCCTGAAAGCTAGATTAATTTGTGTTTGTATATCTGCCCAGACTTTAGCTTTAATAACGAGAGTACTGAAGCATCACCATTGCTTAAGTCGGGCTAGTTCTGTCCCTTGTCCATTTAGAATAAAAAAAATCAGCTTTCCTTGCAATACTTACCTTCTCTCAGGCGCTGTCCCATTCAGACTCTTTGCTTCTGTCTCCTGCTGCTGGTCCTCTTCTGGTTTGAATGACAGTCAACATCATTCAATCCATTTTCTGTGTTCCCAGCCTGACCCTTGGGGGCATATCATCATGTAAATGCTTTAGAGAATGGGGCTTAGTGGGAATAAATTATGGTCATCATGTTTAACCACTTGACGACCGCCTAACGTCCAAAGACGTCCTCGGCTTTGTGGGGCTATATCTGAATGATGCCTGCAGCTGCAGCTACAGGCATCATTCAGATATTGCCGCTTTCAGCCTGTGATTCCCTATACCATAAGAACGATCATAGCGACTGTTCCGCCACTTGATCGTTCTTACGGGCGGTGAAAGGGGATGTCCCCCCTCCCGCCGCCCTCCGGTGCTTCTACCGACTCACCTGTGCGATCGGTGAGTCGGAGAACGTATCCGTCGGCCCCGGTTCTTGACCATAGAGATTTCTGGTCTTGACCATAGAGTCTCTATGATCGTTGAAGGCCGGCGCGATGTTATGACATCACACCCGGCCTCTGCATTAAAAAAAACGGCTAGGAAGCTGTGATCGTTTTTTATTTTTGTCTTCCCAGCCTAGAGGTGAGATGTGGGGTCTTATTGACCCCATGTCTCACTGTAAAGAGGTCCGATCATGTCATATTCCTATTACAAGGGATGTTTACATTCTTTGTAATAGGGATAAAAGTGATAAATTTTTTTTTTTTTTAGGTGTCAAAAATGAAGTAAAATTAACAATAAAAACTTATTTTTTTAAAATTGCCCCTGTCCCCGTGTGCTCGCACGCAGAAGCGAACGCATAGGTAAGTCCCGCCCACATATGAAAACGGGTGTTCAAACCACACAAGTGAGGTATCGCCGCGAACGTTAGAGTGATAGCAATAATTCTAGCCCTAGACCTCCTCTGTAACCCAAAACATGTAACCAGTAAAACAATTTAAAGCGTCGCCTATGGGGATTTTTAAGTACCGAAGTTTGGTGCCATTCCACGAGCGTGTGCAATTTTGAAGCGTGACATGTTAGGTATCTATTACTCGGCGTAACTTCATCTTTCACATTATGCAAAAAAATGTGGTTAACTTTACTGTTTTTTTTAAAGCTTTTTAAAAAAAAAATTGTTTGAAAAATTGCTGTGCAAATGACCGCAATTGTGTTCTCTAGGGTCTCTGCTAAAAAAAAACATATATAATGTTTGGGGGTTCTGGGTAATTTTCTAGCAAAAAAAATATGATTTTTAAATGTAGGAGCGAAATGCCAGAATTGGCCTGGTTGTCAAGTGGTTAAAGGCAAGGTGTTGTGTTCTGTAGTCTGGAGAACAAAGTACAGTGAAACCTCGGATTGCGAGTAAAGAGGTTAACGAGCGTTTCGCAATACGAGCACTGTATTTTTAAAAATCCTGACTCGGTTTGCGAGTGTTGTCTCACAAAACAAGCAGGATTCAAGCCACAGCGGTGTGTAGTACTGCGTTTGGCCTGAGGTGGTGGGGGGTGCCAGAGCTGAGCAGAGCCACTCGAAGCCGTTCAGAAAACCTCGGAAATACTCAGTTTCCGAGCCTTTCCGAGGTTTTACGAGTTCAGCCGAGCTGTCCTCGGTACTTTTCGATTTTGAGGCTCTCTGGCGCCACCTCTGGCCGCATGCGGTATTGCATGCCATTGAAGTCAATGCGAAACAAATTATTTTCAGTTCCATTGACTTCTATGGGGAAACTCGCTTTAATATGCAAGTACTTTGGATTACAAGCATTCTCCTGAAATGGATTATGCTCGTAATCCGAGGTCCCACTGTAGTTATAGAGTACTTTATTAACAAGTTCAGGTATCTATAAAACACGTGCAGCCTTAGAGTAGATAGGAACAAACTTGTACAGAGCATAGCAAGTATTTTTGCTTGTACATGATTGGATGATAAAATCAGCAGAGCTTCCCCCTCATTTCGGATCTACAGTGACTGCACTTCCAAGTGCACTTGCAGTGCAGAGTGGATTTGCCTTTAGTAAATCAGCCCCTTAGTCTATAGAGGTAGGTGGCATCTACAGTCAGGCCCATCGCTATAAGGCAGGCAAACTAAGCAATTGCTTGGGGCCACGAGCTCTCCTGGGGCCCCAAGCAGGGCCCTTGCTTACCGCCCTTGCCATGCTTCCTACAGCCGCTTGAGAGCTCTAAAGAGAGTCTGCAGCACTTCTGCCAGCCTGCCTCGAGCCGTCACTTCCCCTTCTCTGTGTAGCGTGGCCGAGCAGCTCCTCTTCCTTCCTCCTGTCAGTCCGGACTGAGTGCTCACTTACTTTCAGCCTGGCCGGGAACGGGAAACTGAATTTCCTGCCGCGAGGTACGGACCCGGTAGGGAGGGGGGGCCCGGGCATGGGGGGGAAAGAACATAGGGAGGTAGGGGGGTTGGGGGGGCCTCCATGTCTATTTTGCTTGGGGCCCCCAAATTCCTTCAAACTGCCCTGTCTACAGTATCACATGGTGCCATTGAACCAATTTTTCTAGCTCTGCATTATTTGAGTTAAACTAACTCCTGATCTTGTGCGTTGGTTTTCTGGACTAGCTTTTACTCACCTGTTGTCTTTCAATAAAAAGCTTGTGCTTCAACTATTTAAGCTAATTCACTCTGCAGGTGCCATATATATTACAAAACCAAATAATGTTATTCTTATTGATCAGGAAACCATTCCTTCAAATGGGTTTTCACACAACAGTATGCGTTCCATGCACAGCCATAAACCTTTTAATAGAAAGCATCACCTTTTCCAATGAAAGGTTTGCTGGTGTTTGTTTCATTACTACTTGACCATAAAGAGAAGTTGCTTGATGTTTAGGGCCAAAAACGAAATACTATGAGAAAGGATTGTAACCGATTTTTTTTTATTAGGCTAATATCATTTGTTCAATATACCTTCTTCCTTCTAACTTTGGCAAGAGGAATCGTAAAAAAAAAAAAAGATAAAAATAAGCTATTCAAAATGTAACATAGCAGAACAAAGACGAAATTATTTCTTTTATGAAAGTAAGAATTTTCCTTACAAAGAAACTGTCTAAAAGGAGTGAGCTGCCCAACCTGTGAAGCCACAGCATGAAAAATAATCCATGAGTGCACTAAGGCTGATACAATGTACTAATCCATTAATGTAATTCAATAATTTACTAAGACTGGTGCACACAGAATCAGGTGCAGCTGTGCATAGTTACCAATCAGCTTCTAGGTTTCAGCCCCCGTTCACACCGGAGCGACTTTTCATGCGATTCGACTGTTCAAATTGGTACAACGCCGACTTTGCGGTGCCGCATTGATTTGAAAATGTAGTTCCTGTATTACTTTTGGCGATTTCTGAGGCGACTTGCATAGACATTTATGCATAAAGCCACGCAGATGTCTTCTAAGTCGGACCTGACATGCGGCTTTGAAAGTGCATGATTTCAGATGAAGTTGCGTGATTTCAAAGCCGCATTTAATGTGAACGAGGGCTTGTTGTCAAAGCTCAATTGAACCATCTGAAGTTAGAGGCTTAGGGGCAAGGATTTTCTTGGGTCCTTGGCCTGCTGGGAGGGCCTATTTGTTTGCCTATTTATTTGGGTTAGGCCAGGTGATCAGGGTTCTATGCCACCTGGATGGCTGTCTGAGTGGACATGTATTGTAATGCCCCGGGCTGCTAGGCCTTAAGCCTTGGGGCTATCCTGGGGACATCTGGCTGCTAGGCTGTCTGAGGGCCTATCCAGAAGCAAGAGAGCATCGTAGGGTTGGGACTGTGGCTTGCAGTCCAACCAGAAGAAATGGTTCTGACGGCTGGAGAACCAGCTATGATCAGAGGTAGAAGGGAAGCTGTCGCGTGGCTTAGCAGTTTATGTAGAAGAACGTGTGTCTCCAGCTCTGCCAGTTATCCGTGCAATACTCCTTCTCCTCAATGAATCTGGACAGCAGCTGTGCCTAATCCTTCGGTACCAGTACCCGGGAGGCATCCGGGTCCTAATCATACTCTCCGCAGTGACTGAGCCGTGTCTAAAAGGACCAACTCCACCAAAGGCCTTGCTGACAGCCACAGCCAAGATGGTGCCGTTCCATACCACACGGCTAAGGAACAGTACAAGGAGGCTGCACAAAAGCTCCTGTTTGGTGAAAAGTCGTACAAAGACGCCTTGGCTGGGTCACCCACTGTGGGGGAAACTTCTGGGGGCACTTTAGAGGTCGGATGACACAGTCTCCTTGGAGGATGCCAACGGATTATCTCCTGAATGGAACACGGTGAGTACCCCTAAAGACACTGCCACTAGGCCTCAGCATGGCTCCCCCAGTGAGGTTAATACAGAGGGACATATTCACTGCTGTGACATCTTGCAATCTGTCCATAACAGCCCTGTCGGATGAGATTAAAGAGGTGAAGGCTGAAATATCATATGTGCGCCATAACATGCAAAAACTGAGAGAGAGGACCTCTGCCCTAGAAGGCAGAGTGAGTACAGTGGAAGATGTCATGGTTCCTATGCAGAGAGACCTGAATTATAACTGTCATGGTGTGATCTGCTATTTTGTGGGACTGCGACATTGCGGGGGACAGATCAGACACCTAACTGACATTTTTGACACTTTTTTGGAAACCAGTGACATTATTACAGTGATAATTTTGGTCCAAATGTTTTATACACCGTCACCAGTGCAGTACATCGTCATCCTATAACTCAGTGATTCTCAACCTGGGGGTCGAATTATGATTTGCCAGGGGTCACGGAATCCCGGGCTGTTCCTGAAGCGCGCACCGCTCTCGCAGCCTTTTCACGGCCGCCCAGCAGGGCTGTTCCTGGAGCCCACTTAGCTAATTCGGAGCTGCCCAGTTCACGGCATGGTTGGGGGACGGAGACTAAAGATCAGCTAACTGGTGAGGAATGTGAAGTGGGAGGGGCTGAAGGAGACCCTATCTCCTGATTTCAGCATAGGGGTCACTGCTGCGAGACATCACAAAGCCAGAGACACAGTGAGTAACACTGCCTGTGATTATATTTGCCATTAAAAGTCCTCACTACAGTTCTCAGATCAGCAGATGACCTTGATCAAGAGCACCTAAGTTGGCTGATCAGAACTCCCATCAGCACTACTCCTCTTCACATCTCCCCCCCCCCCCTTCAACAAGGAGTAAGAGAAGGAATAAAAATAGAGAATACATGAAAGGGAGAGGAAAAGAGGGGGAGGAACAAAGAAAAAGGGAGAGAAAGAATAAGAGAAAGAACAAGAAAGACGGCTAGAGAGAGGGATGGGGAAAAAAAAGAAATTAGGATAGAGAGAGAAAAAAGGGAAATAAAGGATAACAAAGAGAAAGAGCGGTACATCCTAAAATACGGATTGGAAGGGACTCAGGGAGCATTAAATGTCCGTGGGTTAATGGCGCAAATTACTTGCCTTACCTTGGGTGCTGACAACCTACGCTACGAAAATAATTTTACTGTTAGGGGTCCCCACAACCTGGGAAATTTTATCAAGGGGTCACAGCACTAGTAAGGTTGAGAAACACTGCTATAACTGGTGTGGCAATGATCAGGGACACAAACTGGTGACAGTATGTAAGAAAAAATTTACCTGAACAGGAAGGGGGTAAAAGTGTCCAATATTGAAGTGGTTAAACTATTCTATGTGGCCATGATCATTAACCTGTCTTGTTGCTGAGGACATTTTTGAGGTAGAAAAAGTAGATACACTCAGTTAATTTTTTTAAATGTATTGCATAAATACATATTATAAATGACCATTTACATTTTTCCTCAAAGGATTAAAGTGGTTGTAAACCTTTACATATAACCATTGAAGTGACTATCCTCAGGCGATACAAGAGATAAAACAAATCTTCTTGCATAAGAAGAAGTAATTTATAAAGCTTGTCTGAGTGGTCAGTAAAAAAAGGGGACAGAGGCTTTGACAGCGGATTGGAGGGAAGGGACCCCCAACCTTCACACAGCACACAGGAACAGAGATGAGGCTATCAATCAGTTGGAGGTCCCTCCCCTGTCACAATTTTTCTCTTGGTGTCAGGAAAACTTGTCAGAAGAGATAGATGGTGATAGCTTAGGAACGAAGCAACCACCAGAAATGACACTTAGTGCTCCTAATTGAGACAAGTATACACTATAGAGGGATATGCTTTGTTGATATTGTATGTCTGAGATGCTGTGAAAAAAAGGTACCTCTGGCAGGGACTGTTAGCAACAACTGACTGATGCACTCTAATTGCTAGAAGGTAAAAGATAAAGAGACAGAAACAGTCCCCTTCCTCTGCCCTACTAATCTCTGACTAAAGGGAAAGTGACTTTCAAATACATGTGTCTCAAGAAATGTGACGTTTGAGACGTATGAGCCCATGGTATTAGTGTACGAGCACTTGCTATTTTTTTACCTAGTTATAACAAAGGGAAAGAAGACTGAAAGACAAAGAATTTTTCACTATAGTTTACAACCTTGTTGCTCAGTATTTAACCCCTTCCATACAGGGCATTTTCACCCCCTTCCCGCCCACACCAATTTTTAGTTTTCAGCGCTGTTGCACTTTGAATGACAATTGCGTGGTCATGCAACACTGTACCCATACTAAATCTTTATGTTTTTTCCCCCCCACAAATAGAGCTTTCGTTTGGTGGTATTTGATCATCTCTGCTGTTTTTATTTTTTGCGCTATAAACAAACGAAGAGCGAATTTTTTTTAAAAAAACACTATTTTTTACTTTTTTATTTAATAAATATCACATAAAAAAAAAAAAAAAAATGTTTCCTCGGTTTAGGCCGATACGTATTCTACATATTTTTGGTTAAAAAAAATCGCAATAATCGTATATTGATTGGTTTGCGCAAAAGTTATAGCGTCTACAAAATAGGTGATAGATTTATGGCATTTTTCTTTTATTATTTTTTTTACTAGTATTGGCGGCGATTTGCGTTTTTTCACTGTGACCGTAACATTGCGGCGAACACATCGGCCACTTTTGACACGTTTTTGGGACCATTCATATTTATACAGCGATTAATGCTATAAATATGCATTGATTAATGTGTAAATGTGACTGGCAGGGAAGGGGTTAACCACTAGGGGGCGCTTAAGGGGTTAATATGTTCCCTAAGGTGTGTTCTAACTGTAGGGGGGAGGGGACTCTCAAGGGGAGGAGACCGATGTGTGTTCCTCTGTACTGGGAACACACATTGGTCTCCTCACCGCTGACAGGAGGTGGATCTGTGTGTTTAAACACACAGATCCACACTCCTGCCGTGATTACCGGCAATCGTGGGTGCCCGGCGCCAATCGCGGCCGCCGGGCACCCGCACCGGGTCACGAGCGCTGCTGCGGGCGGGCACGCGCGCCCTAGATCGCCGGGAACACAAGACGTCATTTGGCGAGGGGTTCCTGCCGCCGTCATTTCCCTATGACGCGGTATAGAAGCAGTCAAACGGACTCTGTCATGAAAAAAAACAAAAAAAGAGACTGCTGTAGGTATAAAATGCAGGAACCCAGAGGTGTATTTATATACTTGCAACAGCCCTGAATTTGCTACACTTTGCTACAGAGGCGGCTCTATTCTTTGTGAGGCCTTAGGCAAAACTTAAACATGAGGCCCCACTCACGCCCATAAGGGGAAAAATAATTCAAGCAAGAAAAATGGCTGCAGAAAATTGGATCTAGCACAAAGGTAATCAGCACCACTTACAGGGCACCCTCCTCACCCATCAGACATATTCAGCCAATGCAAGAGGGGGGAGAGAGGGGGAGGTAAGAAAGAGAGAGGGGTAATAGAGAGATCCGATGACGCCGACATTAGTATTAATCACAGGCAAATTAGGCGGCCCTGAGGCCCCTGTGAGTGCGAGGCCTTAGGCGACTGCCTAATTTGCCTAATTAGAGAGCTGCCTCTGACTTGCTGAATGCTGATAGTGCCACAGCTTGTCCTTCCTGATCCATGAATATTCCTATTGGCCAGTGAGGAAGCCAATAATATTGGTCTATGAGGATGTGTAGAGGGCAGGGACTAAGTGACAATCTCTGGCACTGAGCACAACTGTCAGCTTTACTTGTCGGAATAGGTCAATGAACGAACCATGAACAAATCAATGCAGATTGTTCCTAGATGCATGCACTTTGTACTTGCATTTGCTCTTATTTTATGTTTTTAAGTCCCTTAAAGTGGACCTAGAAGTGAAAACATATTTATAAAAATATGTGAAATTTACCTTTTTCCATGACAAATTATGCATCCTTTATTTGCATGGTCATGTGAGCAGTGCTGAGACATTGATGTGGTTAAATCACTGTTCAAGCAAAGTCACAGATTAGGGAACCCCTCCTGAATTTCAGCTCCCTGAGGTTTTTGGGTGGGACCAGTGCATTGGCGTGCACATACACTATATTACCAAAAGTATTGGGATGTCTTTACACGCACATGAACTTTGATGGCATCCCAGTCTTAGTCCATAGGGTTCAATATTTAGTTGGCCCACCCTTTGCAGCTATAACTGGTTCAACTCTTCTGGGAAGGCTATCCACAAGGTTGAGGAGTGTGTCTATGGGCACTGATGTTGGATGAGAAAGCCTGGCTTGCAGTCTCTGCCCTAATTCACCACAAAGATGTTCTATCAGATTGAGGTCAGGGCTCTGTGCAGGCCAGTCAAGTTCCTCCACCCCAAACTCGCTCATCCATGTCTTTTTGGACCTTGCTTTGTGCACTGGTCCAAATTATTTTGTGGAGTGGGGATTATGGTTTGGGGTTGTTTTTCCGGGGTTGGGCTTGGCCCCTTAGTTCCAGTGAACTGAACTCTTAAGGCGCCATCATACTAAGACATTTTGGACAATTTCATGCTCCTAACTTTGTGGGAACAGTTTGGGGATGGTCTCCTCCTGTTTCATCATAACTGCGCATCAGTGCACAAAGCAAGGTCCATAAAGACATGAATGAGTCAGTTTGAGGTGGAGGAACTTGACCGATCTGCACAGAGTCCTGACCTCAACCCGATAGGGATTAATTATAGCAGATACTGCGAGCCAGGCCTTCTCTTCCAACATCAGTGGCCTAACCTCACGAATGTGTTTATGGAAGAATGGTAAAACATTCCCATAGACACACTCCTAAACCTTGTGGACAGCCTTCCCAGAAGAGTTGAACCTGTTATAGCTGCAAAGGGTGGGCCAACTCAATATTGAACCCTACGGACTAAGACTAGGTTGCTATTAAAGTTCATGTATGTCCCAATACTTTTGCTAATACAATGTACTCTTACACCACACAGTGCAGCATGGGCTTTATGAACCATCAGGGCAAGAGAGATAGTGTAAGTGGACCTAAAGGACAAAGAATTATGCCTGTTGTAGACATCCCACTCTTATGCCGCGTACACACGATCATTTTTCGGGTTGTAAAAAACAAAATTTTCAGGCTCTAGAAAAAACGACGTTTTTGTTCCAACTTGATCATTAGAACAGCCTTGCCTACACACGTTCATGAAAAAAAAAATGCTCTAGCAAAGCGCGGTGACGTACAACACGTACGACGGCACTATAAAGGGGAAGTTCCATTCGGATGACGTCACCCTTTAGCTGATTTTGTGTTAGTAAAAGACGATTCACGCTTTTCAGTCACAGCGTGATGAATGTGCTTACTCCATTACGAACGGTAGTTTTACCAGAACGAGCGCTCCCGTCTCATAACTTGCTTCTGAGCATGCACGGATTTTTCATGTCGTTAAAGCCCACACACGACCATTTTTTACAACCCAAAAAACGACAACGTAAAAAACATTGTGAAAAAATAGAGCATGTTCGAAATAAAATTTGTCTATTTTTTAGAACCCGAAAAATGCTCTGAAGCCCACACACGATCGTTTTTAACCACTTGCCGCCCACCCTATAACAAAAAGACGGCGGCAAAGTGGTTTCAATATCCTGACTGGACGTCATATGACGTCCTCAGGATATTGAGCCGCTCCACGCCCCCTGGGGGCGCGCATCGCTGCGATCGTTGTTGCAGGGTGTCAGTCTGACACCCCACAACACCAATCCAGGTAAAGAGTCTCTGACGGAGACTCTTTATCACGTGATCAGCCGTGTCCAATCACGGCTGATCACAAGGTAAACAGGAAAAGCCGGTAATCAGCTTTTCCTCACTCGCGTCTGTCAGGCGTGAGTAGAGGAGAGTCGATCAGCTGCTCCTCTGACGGGGGGTTTGTGCTGATTGATTATCAGCGCAGCCCCCCGAGGATGCCCACACTGGATCACCAGGGATACCACTAGACCACCAGGGATGCCCACCACAGGAATGCCACCCTAGACCACCAGGGATGACAATTAGAAATAATGGATGCAAATCAGTGCCCACAATGGATGCCAATCAGTGAACACAATGGGCATCACTGATTGGCAGGCATTATTGTTTGGCACTGATTGGCATCCATTAGTACAACACACTACAGTACATTAGTGCCACCTATCAGTGCCCATCTATGCCCATCTGTGCCACCTATCAGTGCCTATCCATGCCGCCTATCAGTGCAGATCCATGCCGCCTATCAGTGCAGATCCATGCCACCTGTCAGTGCCCATCCATGCAGCCTATCCGTGCCCATCCATGACGCCTATCCATGCCCACCCGTGTCGCCTATCCATGTCGCCTATCAGTGCCCACCCGTGCCGCCTATCAGTGCCCATCCGTGTCGCCTAGCAGTATAAGTGCCCATCATCAGGGCCCATCAATGCCACCTCATCGGTGCCCATCAGTGCCGCTTTATCAGTGCCCATCAGTGCAGTACCCTCAGTACCCATCAGTGAAGGAGAAAACGTACTTATTTACAATGTTTTGTAACTAAAAAATTTAGTTTGGGTGCAGTGTAGCATGACCGCGCAATTGTCATTCAAAGTGCAACAGCGCTGAAAATTGGTCTGGGCAGGAAGGTGTATAAGTGCCCTTAAAAAAAAAAAACATTTTTTAGAACCCGAAAAACAGTCGTGTGTACGCGGCATTAGGAATGGCTGATTGAATTTGAAATTCTATATTTTATATACGGTAATTCTGAATGTTTTTTTTTAGCCTGGTGACAGGGCGTAATCTCTAAACAAGTAAAAGCCATTCTCTCAAAGTAACTTTTATCTAATTGAGCAAAACAATATAATTAGTAACAGCAGCAAATACATTAAACCACTTCCAGTCTGGGCCAATTCTGACATTTCCCTCAAAAAATTTAAATATCAGCCTTTTTTTTTTTTACAAGAAAATTTGGAACTCCCAAATGTTATATATTTTTTAATCAGAGGATATTTTTTTTGATGTCACAATGTAGAGAATACGATTTCCTATCATCTGTGCCCAGTCTTGCCACACAGAGTTAATCCAGCTCTGAGCAATCCTCTTGTATTGTTCAGTGAAAATTAACAGACTTCCAGATAAAAACCTGTCTAAATAAAAAGTCCTTTCCGTCCCCTTGCTTCGAGTGACAGGGTTTTTACATATCTTGTGCACTAGCTTGGACACATGCACAGTCCTGGATGTTTATCATAATATGGGGGGTGATCACAGTTCATTGTGAGAGGTAATGGGGCAGATCCACGTACATCGGCGCATATTTCCTCAAAGAATGCGCGCCGTAAGTTACGGCGGCCTAGTGTATCTTTGGCGGCGTAAGGGCGCACAATTCAAATCGATGTGATGGGGGCGTGTTTTATGTAAATACGTCGTGACCCGACGTAAACAACGTTTTTTTTCTGAACGACGCATGCGCCGTCCGTGGGGGTATCCCAGTGCGCATGCTCCAAATTAAACCGGAACAGGCCAATGCTTACGACGGTGACGTCATTCTACGCAAATCCCTATTCGCGAACGACTTGCGCAAATGACGTAAAAAATTCAAATTTCGACGTGGGAACGACGGCCATACTTAACATTGAGTACGCCTCATAAGAGCAGCGGTAACTATACGCCGGAAAAAGCTGAACGCAAACGACATAAAAAAATGCGCCGGCCGGACGTACGTTCGTGGATCGCCGTATCTAGCTAATTTGCATACTCGACGTGGAATTCGACGGAAACGCCACCTAGCAGCCGCCGGAAAAATGCACCCAAGATCCGACGGCGTACTAAGATGTACGCCTGTCGGATTGATCCCTCATTCCGTCGTATCTTGTTTTGTGGATACAAAACAAAGATACGACGCGGGAACTTTGAAATTACGCGGCGTATCAATAGATACGCCGGCGTAATTCGTTTGTGGATCTGCCCCTATGTATGTATTTTCACTGAACAATAAAAGAGGATTGCTCAGAGCTGGATTAACTCTGTGTGGCAAGACTGGGCACAGATGATAGGAAATCTTATACTCTACATTGTGACATGAAAAAAAAAAAAAAAAAATACACTTTAACCACTTAAGCCCTGGACCAAAATGCTGCCTAAAGACCCAAGGGGTTTTTACAGTTCGGGACTGCGTCGCTTTAACAGACAATTGCGCGGTTGTGCGACGTGGCTCCGAAACAAAATTGGTGTCTTTTTTTCCCCACAAATAGAGCTTTCTTTTGGTGGTATTTGATCACCTCTGCGGTTTTTATTTTTTGCGCTATAAACAAAAATAGAGCGACAATTTTGAAAAAAATGCAATATTTTTTACTTTTTGCTATAATAAATATCCCCCAAAAACATATATAACATTTTTTTTCCCTCAGTTTAGGCCGATACGTATTCTTCTACCTATTTTTGGTAAAAAAAATCGCAATAATCGTTTATCGGTTGGTTTGCGCAAAATTTATAGCGTTTACAAAATAGGGGATAGTTTTTTTGCATTTTCATAAATTATTTTTTTTTTTACTACTAATGGCGGCGATCAGCGATTTTTTTCGTGACTGCGACATTATGGCGGACACTTCGGACAATTTTGACACATTTTTGGGACAATTGTCATTTTCACAGCAAAAAATGCATTTAAATTGCATTCTTTATTGTGAAAATGACAGTTGCAGTTTGGGAGTTAAACACAGGGGGCGCTGTAACATTTAGGGATCACTGTGTATGTGTTTACTAGTGTAGGGGGGTGTGGCTGTAGGAATGACGTCATCGATCGTGTCTTCCCTATAAATAGGATGACGCGATCGATGCGCCGACACAGTGAAGCACGGGGAAGCCGTGTTTACACACGGCTCTCCCCGTTCTTCAGCTCCGGGGAGCGATCGCGACGGAGCGGCTATAAACGAATAGCCGCGCCGTCGTCCCGGATCGCTCCTGAAGCCACGGGGACCGCCGCATGTACTGGGGGGGGGGGTCCCGATCGGACCCCCGACCCACGTCAAGCAGGGCACGTATATATACGTTGATGTGCCTGCCTGTGCCATTCTGCTGACGTATATGTACATGAGGCGGTCCTTAAGTGGTTAATGAGTTTTAGTGAACACAAACACAATGTAATACCCACTTTTTTTAGTAAAATAATAAAGATGATGTTAGTCTGAGAAAATACATACTTAAAATGTCATGCTTTAAAATTGTGTACGCCTGTGGAACGGCGACAAGCTACCGTACCTCAAAATCTCAATAGGCAGCACTTTTAAAGCCTTTACAGGTTACACCAGTTTAAAATTACACAGGGGGTCTGGCACTAGAATTATTGTGCTCACTTTAATATTCATGGTGATACTTTTTTTTTTAAATCCTCTTTCTTTTCGGTATGTTTTTTCAGTTTGACAGCCAGTTGTGGAAAGAATAAAATGGGTAGGAGCTGGCTTCCTGGATTAAGGAGCCATGTTACAGTAGGAGATTTAGGGCCTGATCCTCAAAAGGGATACGCCGGCGTATCTACTGATACGCCGTCGTATCCCTGTTTCTATCTTTGGAACTGATCCACAGAATCAATTTCACATAGATAGGCAGAAGATCCGACATGTGTAAGGGACTTACACTGTCGGATCTTAGGATGCAGTACCGCAGCCGCCGCTGGGGGCATTTCTCGTCGAAATGCCGCTTCGGGTATGCAAATTAGCACTTACGGAGATCTACGAAGCTTTTACGCTTCATTTTTTCTCCGTAAGTATTAGTTTGCTGTCGCAAAATTAGGGCTGCTTTTACAAGGCCTAAACTGTTTACACCTTGTAAAAGTAGACCCTTCTACCCCGCGTCGCTGTTTTTTTTTTTTTTACATTTTTTTTCCCCGCCGCAACTCGTTTTTTTTTTTTTACGCCCGTCGCGATTCTTAAAACCCGGCGCAATGTAAAACCGCGCAAAGCACGTCGGGAAAATGACGTCGGGAGCATGCGCAGTACGTCAGGCGCAGGAGCCTTGCGCCGGACGGATTTAAGTTACACCGCTCAAAATTTCTAGGTAAGTGCTTTGTGGATCGGGCACTTAGGTAGAGATTTTGCGGCGGTGTAACTTAAATAGGAAAAATTACGTTCTGCCGGGTTTTTGTGGATTAGGCCCTTATTTCCTATCTCTTTATGATCAAATTAATCCAGAATTCCCCCAGATGTTCCCATTCTTCTCTTAGGTCTCCATCCAAAGAAATAAATGGGTTTGGGACATCTCATTTAAAGTCCCAAACCCATTTCTTTCTTTTGTTGGAGGTTATATTGATGGCCCTTATTTATAGGCTTACTATTTTTGTTAGATTGGCTTCCAACATATTAATTTCCCACATTTGGTTGTTGCCGTCCTATACAACCTTTCCATTTAGATAATACTACTACCATTTATGCCCTCATTTGGCAGATTGTCCGTTGTCTAGGACCGGAGTTCTTCGGACTGGCTTTTTCCCGTTATTTCCGGGAGTTGTGATGCTCACAGCCATACCTCCCACTCCCCCTCTGACCATTGGTCGGCATGGGGAGGTGGGCGGATGTGCGTCTCTGCGCATCAGCACCACGCATCCACCTTATGCATCCAGCGTCGTCTGACGTTTCTTGTCGGGACGTGTCTAACCATCTGGCCAACCAGAAGGGATGAGCCTGGGGCTATATGAGCGACTTTTGTCGCTCCAACCTCGGTGCTTCACTCTATGATATGCCAGCGTGACGCTGTTGGATTCTTCTGTTTTTTCACGTTGGTTAGAACCTTTCCCCTTCACAAGTCACGGGTCACTGTATTACCAATCTCAGTTCATTCACTGAGCACTACTTACTGAAGCACTGTCTATTCAGCATTTCAGGTAACCCATGTTCACTTATCTTCCCCCCTACTTTACTAACCACTACCACTCTATCACTACAATTTGGTATGCACACCCGCCTTTTTCCTCTTTCCTCCATCCCATTCTTACTTGTCTCCAGGAGTCTCTACTACCTTCACTTAACTTGGTTTATATACCATGGTAATACATATTATTACTTATTTGTAGATTTGAGCCCCTGGTGCATCCCAGGTTGGACACACAATGTCCTTGGGCAATCACTCTCACTTTCCTTGCTGTGCCACAAGTCTCCACCTCAGCTCCCGGTATGAACAATTATGCTGGCCCATCTGTTCCCATATAGATATTCTTACAGACTGTCAATACGTAAGTAGCATAGGAGATCAGCACCTTCCCTCCTACTATTTCTATTTTATGTCTCTGCTTCCCCTTAATGGGTTGCATGATCATACATTTTATGTGATATTTACATCTACCCACAGATTTTACATATTACGCATTCGCCCCTGAAGAGTGGCCTTAGTGCCATGAAACACGTCGGACTTACAAAGATGCACATGTTTTATACTGACAGGCTAACACCTGGAATTTTTAAGATTTCTGTATGGAGGATCAATTCTTTAAAAATCGTGTGTACTATCTGACAATTGCTGTATATGCTGATGGTTTGTAAAATGTTGTTCATGTGCTTATTGTACTCTATGTATCCACTGCTGCATGTTATTGTTGTGTGTTTTAGACAATAAACACATAATTTTACTGCCTTGTTTTCCTTGTCAACTCCTATCATAATACCCCATTTAAAGTTCCAAACCATTCTTTTATGCATAGGTCTCCATCTAGGAAGACAACCTTTTTGGATATGTAACCTGCAGGTTTTTTTCGGAAAAAAAAAAAAACTGTCTGTGCATTGGTTGTGATAATTACATCTTCAAGCCTACAAAAACTAGATGACAGTTTATGTACTTGTTCTTTGGTGGGATTGGATAAGCTGTGGAAATTAAAAGGGAGATCATCAAAGTGGGAGAATATCTCATGAAGGAAACTTACACCCGACTCACCCCTGCAATCTCTGTTACTTAGTACTGACCTCTGAACTATGTTTTACTTACTCCCAACCCCTGCACTCTGTGCTACTTAATACTGACTCCTGCATTTTGCAATACTTACTACTGACCCCTATTCTCTGCATTACTTACTACTAACCTCTAAAATTTGGCCAAAGCCACCATTCAGTGCTCCATGCACTGCTATTATCTCGGTCCCAGACTCACCTCATTAAAAGTGAGCATGGTCAGTAGGGTGTCCCAGGACTTCATTTTTTTAAATCTAGTCACCTTAGCTTACGTATTGACATGTCTCTCTGACTGCAATTGGAGCTTATAAGGTTCATTCTAGGTTACGATTTAAGTCTAAAAAGTTATAGCTTCAAAGTAACACAATTGACATCTTAAATACTCTTATTTATTTGCAACATATTTATGGTCAACTGTGCAGGAGGAAAAAAAGGATTAAACTCATCTGATTGAGCAGGTGCCAGAGAAAAAAAATATATTTCTATTATGCATCAGATTGATCAAAACCACCATGTTACTTCTTGAATACTGAGCTAATGACTGACCTCCTTAATAACCAACAGATGAAGATGTTTTATCCATTCAAGGAGGTCCGATCTGCTTCTCATTAAACAGGCTAAAAATAGCAAGAAAGGAATCTATCTTTTCTCTCTCAAGAATATAACATTTTGTCTTTACTGTTCTCAGTTGTGAAACCACTTTCTTTAGTAGCCCATGGGGATGCTAAATTGCCTAAATAAAATTAACACTTATGCTCTGTACACACGATCAGGCTTTAGCCCGACCAAACGCACATCGGAATTCTGACAGAATTTCTCAGATGGGGCATATACATGGTCGGAATTTCCGATGGAAAAAGTCAGTCAGTTTTCCATCGGAAATTCTGATCGTGTGTACGAGGCCTTAGTCATGGAGTCCTCTTGTCCCTCCCAATTAGTAATGCCTCATATGCGGTGCTGGTCAGGAAAGTAAGGCTGTGCTATACTTTTGGTAGCAGTGAACAAGCTGTCCATCCCTGAACTATTCATCAGACCTTCAAATGAGCAAGTAGATGACATGCAACACAATCACTACACATAAAGCTGCAATGTCTTTTCCTACTAAGCAAGCAACATAGAGATTTACCCCCCCCCCCCCCTACTTCCTGAATCCTTTCTTGGGACTCAACAGCAGTGATGGGATACCATCACTAGGGGCTTCCAATTTTTCTCTTCGATTACACTATGCATAAACTGACAGACAGACACTTAAAGAAGGCAACAACACCAAGAAGTAAAAAGTCCCAAAAATAATTTTTATCTGAAAAACAATGTACAATTATTAATATTGCACCTTTTTTGTACAAGAAACCCTAATAAATATAAACAAAAGCTATACATACATAGACATTTTATATTATTATTAATAACAATAACAATATGCTGTATCATTGCAAAACACACTTTGCACACAGAACATCTTTTCACAAAGTGGCTGTATCAGGTGCATTTTTCTTAGAAAATGTGTAAAAAAAAAAAGGGAGATCAATTCAGTGGTTTCAGGTGCAGCCTTTATGATATTTGTGAATAAATGTTTTTCTTTTACTGTCCATAAGGTAGTGGAGTAACTGTGTAAGGATGCAACTGCTCTTTGGGCCTGAGGCTTCGAGAGAAGGCTTGGGAGGTCACAGGAAACATGCAGATGCTTTTGATGAATTATGCTCTTCTAGGACTGACAATGAAGCAGTCCCAAATCCTATAAAATGTGGAAGGGTCCCAGTACGGTTACACAGTGCACTGATGACATCATTGTGCCACTGCAAGAAGTGTTACAAACCGCTATGTTAAAAAAAATGCTACTGTTACCTTTACTAACTGGTCAGTACTGAAATATTGACCATGGAATTGATACTTTGCAGCAGGAATATGTAGGGTGCTCATAGCCCTGGAATAGCTTCTCTTTTTTTTTCCAGTTTTTCATTGCTTAAGCATGAAAACAGTTTCAGCTGGTTCTCCAATGTGGTCCATAAACATGATTGACCCAGCTATACTTAGGAGGACCTGGAAACCCTTAACCCTCATGTATTTATATTACAAAATTCTTGGTGAACATCTTCCACAGCTGTTTTGACCAATGCTCCTTAAGCTGCTAAATAGCATATATATGAGCACTCTGGACTGGTGGTAACCTTTAGATCTTAGAGGGGGGCTGCTTTTTTTTTCACCACAAGGTCAAGAACAGAACAATAACACTCTGCTTTTGACAAACAGATCATTTAATACTGCAAAACTACCAATCCCTAGACACTCATTTGGTATTACATCACATTAGAATTAGGACCTTTAGTTACACATAATTAAGTGGGGAAATAAAACATTCAGTTTCATAAACACAGATATCCTACTAAGGCCCCTTTCAGACAGAGTGGAATCCGTCAAGCGTATTCGCCTGCTCAGCAGGGTATCTCTCCGCTGATCCCCACTGGGCAGGCGGATGACAGGTCTGTGTCCCCTCTGCCACTGTTCTCTATGGGAGCGGTCAGATGGAAATGTCCTGCCTGTCCGTTTCCACCCGACTGTCATCTGTTGCTCCAGAGAGAGCAATGGGTGGTCCGATTGGGTCCGCCTAATATACAGACAGAAAACAGACTCAAAAACAGACCCAAGCAGTCCGCTGGTGTGAAAGGAGCCTAAAACTTCTAAGAGCTTATATTGTTGAATAAACATGAACATTGCTAAATCATGGGTGCTCAACCAGTGGCCCCCCAGCTGTTCCGGAACAAAAAGTTCCATGAGGTATTGCAAGTCTGTCAGTTAAACAAGCATGACTCTCACAGGCAGGGGCATGATAGTACTTGAAATTCAGCAACAGCTGGATGGCCACAGGTTAAGCACCCATGGGCTAAATGGTCATTTTAACTTGATCCTCCATATCATGTATAGGTGTAAGTTCCATTGGAATCTCCTATTAGGTAAGGTTGTACCATTTATTTTACTATGGCTAAAATCATGGGTGCTCAACCTGTGGCCATCCAGCTGTTTCAGAACTACAAGCTCCATGAGGCATTGCAGGTCTGTCAGTTAAACAAGCATGACTCCCAAAGGCAGAGGCACGATGGGACTTGTAATTCCACAACAGCTGGATGGCCACAGGTTAAGCACCCATAAGCTAAATGGTCATTTTCATTTGATCCCCCATATCATGTATAGGTGAAAGTTCCATTGGCATCTCCTATTGGGTGGGGCCATGCCATTTATTTCACTATGAGACTCAGAAGATAACTCTTTGACAATCTCAATGCCAAGGCTACTGACCTCCAAACTTTATATCCATATTGCTTCGTGAGACATGATTAACTAGGGATTAAAATCAAGCTCTATAAGCTAGTTTGATTTTATGTCATTTACCCTGAGTACCACATTTCAGTTGAACAACCAAAAAACACGTGCTAATTGGTCTTTGTCAATATGGAAACAGACAACATTGCTGAGAGAATGAATAGTTTTTGGCATTTTGAAAAGTATTCCTATGGCTGCTTATAAGCACAGAAAATTTGCACCTTGCAAGTAATACATTTTTTTTTCTATTTTTAAACACCATAAAATATATTATTAGTTATACTTTTTAACTACATCTTAATGAGCTACTGGAGGGGATGCCAGCTTTTTTGCTGTTTCTTACTGTAGCCTTCAACAGTTGTATGTGTTCCAGATATTTATCACTGGAAAATCTTGGTCTAATTGCAAGGGGATTTTAAGTGCTTAAAATAGTTGGCAAAGAAGAATGGAGGACTTTGCAGTGTGTTAATTGGCACTTGTTCGGCTGAATTAGCTGTATAAAATAAAAATGTTTGATTGTGGAAAATTTCTGAAAAACACAGCCAATATGAGTATCTTTTGTTTAATATCAATATGCTGGTAAGCATATGCAGGTCACTGTCAACGCATGAATATGTGACTCAGCACCTGTCATTTCATGTTTATGGGTACTTTAAGGTCTTTCTAAGGATTATAAGGGGAGTCACAAAGTGGGAGGCCATTCTGTGTTACTATACTGAAAGTTCAGACGTTGGGAGATTTCTTATTAGAGTAGAACATCACTTTCTCAAAGTTCCCACCATAAAAGCTGCAAAACCTATACAGTATTGGTTTATTTAATACTGCAGTGCACTACATACAGTAAGCCATATAAATCTAAAGGAAATTAACCTTTAACATTCTTAATCCAATAAAATAAAATCTGATCAGTCACTCTGTGTTTCTTTTCTTTGCATAGCATGACCCATCACCAAAGCTCGTTTTAACATCTTAATAAATATTGCTTGTATGTGAGACTTGGTATGTGGTAATACGACATTGAGGTAACCAGCCTTTTTCTGGGGCCTAATCATTTTATTTATGTAAGTGCTCACTTGCCAAGGAAATGGCATTCTGCTTTTACCATTGGTATGCAGGTCATTAACTCAACAGCTCACAGTGTAGAAATAGTGGACAAGCCCACGCTAGCCCAGTGGCTTCAAATTGTACAAGTAACAAAGTGCTATCTATTGAGAACCCTGTCCATGTATTCCTAAAATTCGCTCGACCCACTAAAAAGAACTTTCATTGGATTTGAACATAATCTGTTTGCTATGTTACTTTCAAGCAACACATTATCATAAAGTGCCTGTAAAGACAGAGGTGGCTACCATTTGTCCGTTAAATGCATTGCGTCAGAAGTCACCATTTCCTTACATCTACTAGGGAAGTATAATTTCACAAGTTTTAGAACATCACATGTCATTGCAAGATACAACATGCCCGTAACCCTTGTCATCAGGAAGATTAAGGCGCAGTATTCACATCTGTGCGAGAAACAGGCTCACAAGTCAGCAATGCTGTTTTTCTAATTGTGATTGTTCATATAACATAGTCTTATATTTGGCTTTGTAGAATCCAGGGAGAAGATTGGTCCCAGCTTTTTTATTCTGTAGTGTGCATCAGTGTGCTATGCTCTGTGTTCCATAGTGCGTATGGCAGAGACAGCACAGTAAAAAAAAATAAAGTAGATTGAAACATAACACAAATGAAAAATACATATACATCCAAAAATGTCCATCTTATTTCTACCCAGAAATTTGGTGTCCCAGCAAATCCCTTTGTTCCTATGTTGCTTCAATACCCTTTTCTAGGTTGCACAATCCTCACTGTCCATGGTACAACCATAAGGATTTGTGTTCTGTGTCCTTGGCTTACAAATAAACTTCTTTCCCAAGTGCAGCACACGTGAAACATGCCAGTCAGCTATTCACGGTATTTTGTCTTCCAGCAGAAATGGAGGACATCTTTGTCAAGTCCTTCTTCATGGCCAGACAACACAAAAATAAATATGCTCACAGGATCATCACAAGCCTGTGAAACAGCTTTTTTCTTTTCCGCATCTCTGTGCTTAGCTAAAGCAAAGTTAGGCTTTCAAATGGGTCATCGGGTCTTCTGAATGAGTCGTCAGGCTTTCCTACAAGTCCCGCAGCAGCGAGATTTGAACTGTGCAAGCTGACAAAGTTTTAGCTGTTTCACTTTTTCACAGTACCGTGTCGTATCTCTGCAGTCAACTGCAAGCATAAAAAGAAAACAGAATAAGTCACATCGGGTCATATGTATCCTTTCTGAAAAACATTTCACAGTTTTACAATTATTTCAGAAACATATGAGATATTTGGGCATCTGGTGCCAATATGTATTTTTCAGAATTTTGTGCAGAAGTAAAAAAAAAAAAGTGTTTTAACTTTTATAGCACCAGTAAAATTGTGTTTCTTTTAGAAATCTTAGGTTATTACAACATATTATCATTCTGGGGGAGATTTCCACATTTTAGGAAGGGGACATTGACAAAGGATGGGGGCTGTTATTGCTGGTCTCCTGAAGATAATGCTTGTCGTCTGGCCATGAAACTAATCTCTGAAAATAACATGCAAAGTCTATTTTGTAAAAAAAAAAAACCTTTTTCGCTATTTCCTTTGTGTACACTCCCTGCAGCACATTGCACATGTGCAGCTCGGTACACACTCCTAGCAACTGTAAGATGAAAAGAATGGAGCTGGGGTGACTCATGTCTGTATGTGCTGCCATTGGCCACCCAATGGCTAAATAGGATGACTGGGAAACAGCAGACAACAGCAGCTGATGGAGTGGAACCTGACAGCCTGGATCATAGGTAAGTATGTCATATTGCATAGGTATGCTGTGAAAACTTGCACATTATGACAAGAGCCCACCCCAGCCACAGGACTATCATTTTCAAAAGGAGAATTCAGCAATGGCAGCCTCCATGATTCTTACAAAGTGGATCTCTAGGTTAATGTGCACTGCGATCAGAAGTGACATCACACACTTGCGGAGGATATGGTGGGACGCCGGAATACCCAAACACTGAGGGAGATGCAGGGAAGTTGGGGCATTGAGGATCATTGTATGGTCATAACACATGACGTGCCTATATTTTTATCATTTTTGTGAGTAGTATTTTGAACAATACATTTTAATTATATTTGTATGGTAATGCACTATTGGAGTTCTTATCTCACATTTGAGGGAACATTGACTGGGAAGTGTTTGAAATAATAAGAAAAAACAATGTGTGTGATGTTACATCTGAATGAGTGATTTAAGACAAGCACATTTTTATTGTATTTTAAATTATCCGGTGAGTGTAATTCACATGAAGGAATGGTGGCGCAACTGAAGTTAGAAATTCGCACTTTGGGTCTTTTTTCACACCATCTTCATCATCACTGTTTAATGGGGCAGTTTGGCATTCATTAAATTATAAAGACTCTTTAACTACTTGCCGACCGCCCACCGTCTTTTTACGGCGGCAAGTCGGCTCCCCTGCGCGAGAGCCCGAAGTATAACGTCTCTCTCGCAGGCCACTACGGGCGCGCGCCCCCGACCCCGTGTGCGTGCCCGGCGGGTGCGATCGCCGCCGGGCACACGCGATCGCTCGCTACAGAGCGGGGACCGGGAGCTGTGTGTGTAAACACACAGCTCCCGGTCCTGTCAGGGGGAGAAATGCTGATCTTCTGTTCATACAATGTATGAACAGAAGATCAGTCATTTCCCCTAGTGAGTCCACCCCCCCTACAGTTAGAACACACCCAGGGAACATACTTAACCCGTTCCCCGTCCCCTAGTGTTAACCCCTTCACTGCCAGTGGCATTTTTATAGTAATCTAATGCATTTTTATAGCACTGATCGCTATAAAAATGCCAATGGTCCCAAAAATGTGTCAAAAGTGTCCGAAGTGTCCGCCATAATGTCGCAGTACCGAAAAAAAAACGCTGATCGCCGCTGTTACTAGTAAAAAAAAAATATTAATAAAAATGCCATAACAATACCCCCTATTTTGTAAACGCTAAAACTTTTGCGCAAACCAATCAATAAACGCTTATTGCGGTTTTTTTTAATGAAAAATATGTAGAAGAATACGTATCGCCCTAAACTGAGGAAAACATTTTTTTTATATATTTTTGGGGGATATTTATTATAGCAAAAAGTAAAAAATATTAATTTTTTTCAAAATTGTCGCTCTATTTTTGTTTATAGCGCAAAAACTAAAAACCGCAGAGGTGATCAAATACCACCAAAAGAAATCTCTATTTGTGGGGAAAAAAGGACGCCAATTTTGTTTGGGAGCCACGTCGCACGACTGCGCAATTGTCAGTTAAATTGACACAGTGCCGAATCGCAAACAGTGCTCTGGTCTTTGGTCAGCAATATGGTCCGGGGGTTAAGTGGTTAATATCCAGCACCTCTGAAATCTATAGACTTTATTGATTTCTAGTTTTATATGTAAAGAATACCTGCTGTCCATTGTAAATAAATATACACTTTTATATCTGGTAACATTACATTTGGTAAGGTGCGATTTTGGTGGGATGTGAAAATGCAACTGCATTTTACACACTCTCCCAAATCGCAGGCAAATGAAAGGAAAGTCCTAGTTTCATGTGAACAGTACATAACTGTACAGTTTTAAGCACATCTTCCCTTCCCAAACATTTTGCAACATACTGTACAAACAGTTATATTGAGGTTTGACCAGCGATTTGGGGAATGGTAACATTTAAACCCACCTACATCGTACCTTAGTAAATCCAGCCCTTACAGCCCATACCGTTCTCACAAGGTGCCATGTTACAGCGCTGCCAATTTGAGGGTCGTGGTCTCCAGGAACACATGTGATCTTGTACGGTTCTGCCAGTTTTATGATGAACACACTCAACACGTCTAGACTGGAAACCATAATTGCCACAGGTGGCTGTGCAGTGGGTCCACGATGAAACTCTCCAGTGTACGCTGCAGAGGTCTGCCCAGCAGTTCTGTGTGTTACCAGGCCTGGTTAATAGAAAAAAATACAACACTGTGATAGCGAATTCAGAATATAAAAAAACATGAAATGCTGATAAAAATGTTACAACTTAAATAAATAAAATAAAAGCAAACTTGTGGCCAAGACACAACCATTTAGGTATTTACATAGTCTTGACAAACAGCTTTTTAAACAAGCCCTTACTGACCTCTGTAGCTGCAACCACTATGATAAAATACATCCTCAAGGTTCACAGCAGAATAGCTAAAATAATTCAAGCCATTCCAGTGGCGGCCGCTCATTCAATGGCGCATGGACGCCACCTCCTCTTATCCATGCGCCTGACCCCTAATCTACATGTAGGGCACTGGACGCATGGATTTCAACTGGGTTTTTCTTTTTTTTTGGAAGCACATGATTAGAGCCTGACATAAACAAGTAATGCCTCGTACACACGACCGGGATACCCGACGGGAAAAGATCCGTCGGAAATCCTGGGGGGAAAACCAAGAACCTGCTTGGTAACTTTTTCCCTGTACACGCGAGAGGTTTTCCTGTCGGGAAAACGCAGATGAGAGCTTTGGTCGGGAATCCCGACCGTGTGTATGCTCCATCACAGTTTTTCCCATTGGAAAACTGTCAAAGACTGCACGAAAAAAGTCCGCCTGGAGTCCCGGCAGAAAAAAGAGAGCAGGTTCTCTTTTTTTGTCAGGCGGTTTTTGGGCAGTTTTTCCGTCGGAAAAACTGCAAGGAGCATACACACAGCCGGGATTTCCGGCCAAAAGCTCTCCTCGCAGTTTTCCCTTCGGGAAACCCGGCCGTGTGTACTAGGTATACAATGCACCACAGTAGATAAGGGATCTACAGCATCTTTTGTAGGACCCAGTGATGTATGCTACATGGGGTGGTTGGAGAAATTAGCTAATATTGTGAGCAGTAGACAACTACTAGGTGGGACAATAAAGGTAATCTTTCAGGAGTGAAAAAAAAGAGCCACATTTGAAGGGGCCAGCTCAAGTGATGTCATCTATATCCTTGCTTCACTGCTTAGTGAGGTAACAATATGCAATAAACATGTGCATATCTTATGTTCTAGGTCAGTGATCTGCCAAGATGTGAAGGAAGGTCTAGGATATCAGTCCAGGATCTTGCAACTTCAAGTACAGTTTAGCAATGGTTGCCCCCACATTTCTATCCTTTACATCAGGGGTCCTCAAACTACGGCCCTCCAGATGTTGTAGAACTACACATCCCATGAGGCATTGTAACACATGACTAGGCATAATGGGAATTGTAGTTCCTGAACAACTGGAGGGCCGTAGTTTGAAGACCCATGCTTTACATGTTCCTCTGAGATGTAGGATGCATTCTTTTTGATCATCTCTAGCTTATAGAAACACAAAAATATATCTGCACATTGCGAGAAAGAGGGAAAGGGGGAGGAACATAAAAATATGGTAGATACATTTACAGATTTATGGAAAAAGAAGCAATAGAATACTGGAGGTCCAGATATAAGCAAATTACCCTATAGGCCATGTGGCTTAAAGAGCTTACAGTCTGATTGCCAGGAATCTCATAGCATCTTTACATTTTCCTGAGGAAATCACTAGATGAAATTGAGCATGGCTATCCTATTCTGAGTTCATTAAAAGGCCAATTTAAAACAGATACGCTAGAAATCCTGAAAAATCTACACACACAAAGAGCATTAATGTATTTTAGGGTGAACTTAAAGCATACCTCTGTACACACTTCTCAGATAATCAAGTACAAATTTCCAATCTTATAAAGATGTTTACAATTTTTTTTTTTTTTCAAAGAGCAAGAATGTAAATTTCTATAGAAGCTATTACCCTAAAATACAAGACTTTTCCATTTGTATTGTAAGAGGAAGACTAAAGCACAATTCTGACAAAATTGCAGAAATGCTTCCCCAAATCTGCATACTCTGTGGGAGGAGAGGGTAGCACTAATGCTTAGCATAGTGAGAGAGAGGGGGACTTTGGTGCTTGGTGAGATTACAGTGGGAACATTGATGTCAGTGGGGGCCATCAGTGTTCATTGGGGGCCATTCATGTTTAACGGTGTTTAATCAAATACCTGCCTGTCCACACTCAGTATCCTATACCGCTGTCTCCATCTGTTGAAACTATAGTGCTAATATCGAGCACAAAATCACAGAGCAGCAAATGAGCTGAAGACAGATGCAAGGATAAGAACTTCAGCACTAAGATGGCAGCAGGACACAGAGAATGCTGCGACTATAGAACTCCTTTAATACATTCAAGTTCAATCATGGAAAAACTGCTGTATATGAAATCTTATATTTACTAGGTAGTGGACACCTGCTCTGTTGGCAATAAGCTCAACAAAACAGTTTCTGCAGCTGCTAAGGATCTAAGGATGTGCATAAGTATTTGGTCACATATAAAAATATGATGTATGAATGGAATTTGATTACCTTGGCAGAGTTTGACATTGTTCTGGAGATACGATCGTTCCTTCCCGGGTCTGACAGTACACTTGTCTATGCTGTACAGCTGTGCGTGGTCCTAGGCATGGTCCATGACACTGAACAAAGATATAAAAAGCCTTGTCAGGTAACAGCACATATTTAAAAATATCTTAAACTCCATTAGTCCTATATAAACCAATACACCCTATTGTACATGGCTGCAATATGAAGATTTTATTGCAGAATAAATAATATTTTGGTATTAAATAAAGAGGTTTTTTTTATATGAGGCATTAGAGGGTAATTTGGTTCAAATACTCAGTGGCTAGGTGTCATTACTGTGTCTCTATCTTAAAGCATAATTCCAAATTATTATTTTTACATAGTTATATCATCCAGCTTGGACCAATGTACCTATCCATTTACCATACAAATTGGAATCCTTTTAGAAGTGATCTACACTAGCTTCTGAGTCCTGTTCCGAGCACATGTGCTACTGCGTTGTGAACAAAGGATCTTATCCGCTCAGCATGGGCCCCATTTTTCCCCATTCATTGGAATGAATGCAAAGTGTTCTGATTGGATGAGATGGAGAGTGTGTTGTCACCAAATCCAAATAATGCTTTACATTCATTGAGAGAATGCAAAGTGATCTCCTAAATTGCGGCCATCCTGAGCAGATGACCTCCTGTGTTTATTATACAGCAGGGCAGTGGCTGGGCATGGGAAAAGCGAGCAAGTGGAAATCACTGGCATAGCAGAGTCTACTACAGTGATTTCCAGCCACAAGAGGGATACTACATGTATGGTATATGTATAGTTACAACGGTCCAAGCTAGACCAATATGAGTATGCAAAAATATTCATACTTGGAATTCTTCAGTAAAAACTGTTAAGAAATTAGCTACATGGGGAGTGCATTGTTTCAATGAGTCAGCTGACTTATAGGCTTGTATTATGAGAAGGACTAAAACATGACCATTGTGTAGCACTACAATGCAGGAAGCAGACCCTGAGTGTGAACTAAAAAAATATAGCTGCACCCAAGTAGATATATAATCACAAATAATAAGCAGATAGCATTTTTTTTAATACAAATAAAGTATATCTAAAGCTAAACAATTTTGCTATTTTGGATAGAGCAGGGGATGATAAAACCCCTAGCCGTTTTTTTTATTTGTGTGCTACAACAGAAAGTGAAAGAAAATCTCTTACCACAACAAATGTTCCCATTGGAAATCTACCATTCTATTCCCATTTTAGTAACAGTGACAATTTTGGATTTTTGACAGGCAGCAATATAAATCTAAAAATAAGTTTTAGCTTTAGATACACTGTGACATTTATTGTTAAATGGTAAGTTCCCCTTTACAGAAAGATCTAGCCTGGAGCCCTGTCACCCTCTAGAACACCTCATATAGCACCCTCACCTGTCCGGGGCTTAATTTCCTAAACGTACCTCGACAGGAGGTACGTTTAGGAGCATTATAATTGGTCGGCGCCATCACATGGGCGGCGCCGACCAATGAGAACCCGCCTAGCCTGTCCTGTCACCAGTCCTGTGCTAGTTTAAGGTTTTTCATTGTTTTAAAACAAAAAGTACCAAACTTTGCCACTTGATGTGTCATCTAGTGGCCAAATACTGTATTTTCCATTCTTAAATCAATGATAAACACATATCCAGCACAGGAAATACATGAGCTTTTATGCACTTTCACTAGGTGAATTGCTATGCATTTTTTTTACTCAACTCCACTTATTCTTACCAACTCCACTTACCCTCACTCCACCAAGTCTTACTAGAACAAATGTAAACCTAAAGCCTCTTTCACAGCTCACAGATGTTCCTTTTGTTCCCAGGGTAAGACCTCATACACACGACCGAGAATCTCGTCGTAAAAGAAACGTCGTTTCCCTCAACGAGGTTCTTGTCAAGCTTGACGAGAATCTTGTCAAGCTTTCCTTGCATACACACTGTCAAGACAAAATCTCGTCGTTGTCAAACGCGGTGACGTACAACACGTACGACGGCACTATAAAGGGGAAGTTAGATTCCACTGGCGCCACCCTTGGGGCTGCTTTTGCTAATCTCATGTTACCGCGTGTTAAGTAAAAGTTTGGTGAGAGACGATTTGCGCTTTTCTGTCTGTTATAGCGTGACGAATGTGCTATCTCCATTACGAACGCTACTTTTACCGAAGGTGCGCTCCTGTCTCATACTTTACTGTGAGCATGTGCGGGTTTCTAAGCATACACACAAATGTGTTTCTCATTCTAAACCAGCCTGACGAGAAACACGACGAGGAAATTGAGACTCCTGACGAGAAAAAGAGAGCAGGTTCTCTTTTTTTCTCATCGAGATCCACAAAAGTTTTCTCAACGAAAAACATACACACGACCGTTTTTCTCTGCAAAAATGCTCTGCCAGCATTTTTCTTGATGGATTTTGCCGAGGAAAACGGTTGTGTGTGTACGAGGCCTAACTTGGACAAAGGTTCCAAGCATGATAAATCTTCTACTTCAAGGTCTCCGACAAACTGCTCTAAGCAAGGTGGAGGAATGTCGAGATTTTTAGGAGGCTATTGGAGCAGCAGAATTTTGCATGCAGGGTTTAAGAGGTTGTTTTTTTTGGGTTGCAAGGTATAATTTCATTCTATTTCTCTGAAGAGAATCTCTGCGTCAAATATTTGTTTGAGTCTCTAGAAGATGGCAGACTTTCATCGGACTGTGAAAGGCCTGATTGCTCCATAGTTCAAAGGCTGTGCCTCTCAATGTTTCTCAACTACTTTTACGGTGAGTACAACAAACTCAATTTTTCTTGAAGACCAAAAAACTAACATGCTCAGAACACATAAATGTCAAGCAGCCATGCTTATACCATGCCACCACAGCCAGAACATGCATATATGATAGTATTCAGTGAAAGTACTAGTGAATGCTGTTTTCAAAGTATTGAAAGTTTTCAAAGTATTTTAAGATTAAAAATAATCGCAAAGTCAGTGATAAATGACCGAATAGTCATAGTCATAGTCATCAAAAAAAGGTAAGTTTTACAAAAGTCAGAGGAGCTTTTTTAGACATTAGCATCTTTTTATTGTCAGTCACTTTAGCCAAAGCTGTATATTCTTTGGACTGTGCTTGATCTATTCATGGTGTGTTCAGTAAAGGGCAAATTTTCAGCTACTACCTCGTGGCCTACATTTTACAGGTGAGTACAAGTGCCCTTTTTACACCAAATCTCTAAGAAGACTCTGGGTGCAGTATCAAGCACCTGTGAGTGCAATCCTTTATTTAAAGCAATACTGTGCCCCTTTTCTGCTGTCCTTAGCATCCAACAGATTCTTCTCTTCATTCTTTAATTTAAAGGGCATTGACCTCTATGGCAACACAGCAGTATACATAGTTATTACTGGTACTTTTCACAGAAAAAAAACCTGCCAAATTGGAACATAGCCACTGCTTTTAATAGCTTTGTGTGGTAAATCTATTTGCTACTCCTTTTTTCTTTTGAGCTGGATAGCTACTAGGGTCACATGTACACAAACATTTATTGGTTGTTTACACACGAAGATTTCATGGTGACAAATGGGCAGTCTGGAATTCTGTGTAAGAAAACACATGCAAAACACATGTTTGAAGCACTACTGACCCATGGTTCACATAACACCTTGTGATAACACATAAGAAATACTTAACAACAAGCAAAATATGTCTCAGACCTGGAGAACATATTATATCACATTTTATAAGAGATACCTGTTTTACACACATATTTATTTATGCTTTTGATTAAAAATAAATGTTATGTTTGGTGAAACTTTTCTCTTTGCACAACCACTGACAATGGGACAGCTTCATGGCATGATGCCTTGAGATGGCTTTCCTAACTGATTTGGCCTGGCTGAATAATGCATCTAGTGCTAAGCTATAGCATGGAAAATAAAATATTTGTGCTTTTTATGTAGCTAGTATATGTATGTGTCTAATATGCTTCAGTATAATTCCAGTATAATTCTACAGCTGAATACTGTGCATTAAACCTTTACAAGATGTACCCCCTTCTTCTAAGTTCCAAGCAGTATTGATACATTGGACCTTAGAAGAAGGGGGTATTTCCCAAAAGTTTGTCCTAAAAAAGTAACTATTAGTGCAAATTAAAAAAGTATCACAGATAGTACTCAACTTAAGAAAAGACTTGTCAAAAACTGTGCTTATGTTTTTATTTACTACTAACAATTATTTGGTGATTCACACAGAGAAGGCGGAGGGGGGGTATCTGGTAGTCCGATAAGATGAAGGTACGTGTACTGGTATGGTCAAGGAGGGGGGAGTGTGCACTCCTCTCCCTCCTTTCCTGCTCTGGCACATTGTATGCTCAGGTAATGATCAGGTATTTTGGGGGGACTCCATGCCATTTTTTTATGGTGTGGGGCCCCTCTTAAAACCCATACTGGATTTATAGGGCCTGGAATGAATTTTGGTGGGGATCTAACACCATTTTTTTTTTTTTTTGTGAGGTCCCACCCAAAATTCTTAACAAACCTGAAGGGTCTGATGTAAACTGAATCAACTTTGTCTATGCATAAACGTGACTGAACAAATGAGGCCCATGTGAAAGAGGCCTAATTCTTGAGTGTGCCTTATTCTCCTACTAGTAAAAATAACTAATACCCAAATCAGTTTGGCACTTTTACCCAAAGTCAGTTGTTTGGTTTAGAGTTAGGTCAACATCAATGGTCAAAAGTCCTCACCTGCCCCCATGAAGATGTGGTCCACTCTACACACAGCTGTCTACTGCAGCTTTGACTATCAACAGGACGTTTTGAAGACAAGGTGCACATATCATTTGACACTGGTAAAGAGATCCCAGTTCCTGTCAGTTTTTGGCAAGTCACCCTGCGAGTCTGTACTCCACCTCCACAGCTCTGTGAGCATGCTGACCAGGAGGTTACCATCCACCTAAAGGAAACAAGCAAAGAAAAGGTTCAGAGGAACTCATAGTATAATTAAGCTAAAACTATGTGACACTTTTGAGATATTACTGTAAGATATGGCTCATTGTTAATCCCAAGCTTTGTGTCAGAATGCCTAATTTATAGATACTCTAGAGTAGTTATTCCCAATTTATTACCAGCAGTTGTATATGGTTTCATTCCCAGCTGTGACTGCTGAAAGTTTTCCAGCAGGTGTGCAGCCGTAAGAATAGATATGTCAGTCCAATCACAAGATACTGCTGCCTGGTGTTTCTTATGACTGATAAGCAATAATGGTGACCACCTGACAACCCAAAGGAACCCAATTGTGGGATATAATATTAAAAGATGGGTTAAGGCAGAAAACAAATGCAATAATTGTTTCAGAATCCAGCAACTTAGTTTATTTAAATCCATGCAGTCCCGCATGCAAAAATGCAAAAATAAATTCTGCAAGATTAAATATAGGGTTATGCAAAGAGCAGTATAAGGAGCAGTAGCATAGCAGCTAATGCAAACTAACCATTCACTTATCTGACTTGACAAAATGAAAATTGTATTCCATGCAATGGGTTGCTAGAAATAATCCACGTTCTTTGCACTACCAATAATGCTCATGGCATTATTTTGGCAATTGTAAGGCCTGGTGTACAACTGGACATTATGAGTTTATTGCTTGTACAAAATTCACATTGGCACAGACATTTTGATTAGTTACCTGCCGTTTCCAGGCACAAAACATTGTAAAGAGACTCAAAGTCAATGCACTTTTTATGCATCTTTCTAGCAAAGAGCCAGAGATTTAAATAGAAAGGCTGATGATTCGGAATGGCAACATATATTTAAAAGTAACAGCAGTGTCCCATAATGAAAACATGACAGCTTTGCCTTAAAAGTATGTACTTAATATAAATATACTGTATATCTATCTATCTATAATATCTATATATAAGTATCTATATATATATAAAAAATACAAATTCCACTTTTTATTTTACATCCAGTTATTACATTTTTCTCTACGTTACATGATGTCCAAGTTGACTGGCAAAAATAGCAATGATTATGACCAAGCTATAACACTGCCAAAGGTGCTTAAGGCAGACCCTACTGCAAGGTCTGTTTATAATGTCTGGCAATATCTTTCCAGGGAGATTGTTTTTTCTTACAATAGCATCTTCTTGTGAGATTTTGGAATGTGATGTATTCCCCAGGATCCCGCCAGAAGAGTACCCGTTGTGCCTGGTGCCATGGACTAAAGACAGGGGTAAGGCAAGTACATAATCTAGCTTTTTTCTTTACAGGTACAGTTTCAGGCATACTAATGTCAGCGATTTTTTACAGGGGGGGGGGAGGGCTGGGCATTATAAGTGAACCATGTATTGTATCAAAAGGTCCACTTAAAGAAGTTTCAATGACAGTCTTATTTTGTTTTTAATAATTCTTTATTGAGTTTTCCTAACAGGTTTTACAGTTATTCATTTCAAAACGGAGGTAATATAATTTTTTTTAGCACAACCAAGCCAGCCATGTATGGAATAGGCCTAACAAGGCCCAAAGCTAATATAGCACTATATGAGAACAATCTGTTTTAGAAAAGAAAAGTTGAGAAAATTAGGCAAGGGAATGAGAAATAGGGATCAGAAAAAAAGAGGGAGGGAAGAAAACAGAAGAGTGGACAGAAGGGGACAAAGTGGGAAGGGTATGAGGGAAGGGGTATTGGAAGGTGAAGCTCACTGGAGTTCGGTCAAGGCCACCAAGGTCAATTTTCTTCAATAAAATGTAAAACACATGCACACACAGGCCACCCAGCTCAAGTTTTTTTAAATAACATATAAAAACAGGCACCAAAGATAACTATTCAAAAAAGCCTTCTCATTATTATAGATTGTTTTATTCTCTGTCACTCTTATATAAAAAATCATCTGACATACAAAAATGCAAAACAATAAATATACTGAATTCTAACTTACGATTTTCAGAATATAATATTTAGTGATACTGGTCCTTTAAGGAAAAAAGTACTGTCCTATACAAACTCAGAGCATCATTCCATAATTTTACAGGCAACACCCTATAGTCACACAGCTGCAGAAGCTTCAGTTGAAAAGTGCATAAAGTAGGAATGCACATTTTGACAGATCTACAAATCCAACTTGGAACTGGAGTGAAGCTGTAAAGTATAATACTCACTGAAGAGTTTTGCCCTTTCTAATCCCCAGAGGTTACTTTCTTTCTTTTATATAATTAGCCACAATGCTTCCACCATAGAGTTCATATATTTCAAGCCAAGACCAATGTTCAGGTTGAAATGAAAACAGGATGTAAAATGATTTTTGAGACCATGTAATTTTCCCATACATTTTCCTTCAATGCTGGCAAAGTAACTTTTCCTTGGAGGGGTATCATCACACGTAGTGTTATGGTTGAACTAAAGTTTAGTAATAACTAGGTGAGCAGCACAAGATCAGTCAGTTAAGGGAATTTTGTGAACTCTATTTTTACTTCTTTAACTCTTTCTGAGAATTCACTTGCTATTCAGTCTTGACATATGTAGTTGTAGTTGAGCGTATACATTTTTCTTCTCAGAATTGCTAAAATAAATGTTCAGTAGTTCATAGAATATAACAAAAGCTACAAAGCGCAATAAGCTTAAAGTCACTTTTGGACAAGAACTGAAAAAATGGCACCAATTTTATTCGCTGGTCAAAACTGGTTATGCTATAATTTTTGGCATTGTAAAAATGGCATGAAAACAATGATGGGTTAATTTGCCCATATTTGATTTGCAAAAGGTTCTACAAATCGTGTTGGAAACCCAAACGTAGAGGTGAATAACATTTTCTATAGGGGTGGCAATTTTCTTGTTAAATTCTGGCCATTTTTAGGGCTAATAGGCAAACTATAGTCAAAAAAGGCATGTAAAACTGGGCACTGCTGTGGGGGACATGTATCAATGCAAACATTTTTTTTAGATATACCATACAGCGGGAAGAGGGTTTTTTCATGCAGCTTCAAAGGCAACACTAAAAATAAACAAATCCTTTAAGAGCCGGTTCACACAGGGGCACACGACTTTGTGCACGACTTTGCAAGGCTACCTGAGCGCGACTTGAGCATGAACCACAGCGCGACTTGGAGCAACTTGACTTTGCCAGTGGCCAATCAAAGAGTAATCAGCTCTGTGGGAGGGAGGGGTTTGCCGAGAAAACAATTTTTACTTCCTGGAAAGTTGCTTCGGTTAAGACAGGGGATCCGACTTGGAGGCGACTTCTATTGAAATCAATGTGTACAAGTCACCTAGAAGTCGGATTGAAGTAGTACAGGAACCTTTTCTGAAGTCAGAGCGACTACAGTAGTGTACATTAAGACAGCTCCCATTCACTTCAATGCAATTTGACATGTCGTGCAACTTGGGGCGACTTCAAGCCGGATCCCAAGTCGCCCCTGTGTGAACCGGCTCTAAATGAAATGCTTGGGGGATGCCTTAAAGCTGTACTTAGTGTTACATAACAGTGCGATTTTCATGGGCATTAACAGCATGCAATGATAGCACATATTTGGCTGTGCAGAATTTTATTAAGAAAGGCCATAGATGGATCAAAATGTGGCCAGTTCAGCATGGACCAGTTGAATTTTGATCCATTTGGTTGTACAGAAGTCGATCTACCAATCACCTTGTGTACAACCACCCTGTCGGATTTTCTTTGCATGATCCACACAGGGTATAGCCTGCAGTGCTGATCAGTGTATTCTGAAAGAGGGGAAGTCTCTCCACTGTTAGAATACAATAGCTCAGTGAGGTGGATTCACGTTAAAGCAGAGTTAGACCCAAAAATGGAACTTGCGCTTCTTGGAATCCTTCCCCCTCCGGTGTCACATTTGGCACCTTTCAGGGGGAGGGGGGCAGATAACTGTCTAATACAGGTATTTGCTCCACTTCAGGACATAGATAGCTGCGATCTACTCCATGTCTGGCCCCTCCTCCAGCCCCCTACTGTCTTCTGGGAGACACACAGGTTCCAGAAGACAGCAGGGACCAGTGAGATAGCGCAGTGCGACTTGCACAAGCACAGTAGTCAACCAGGAAGTGAAGTCGCAAAGCTTCACTTCCTGATTCCTTTATCGAAGATGGCGGAGGCAGATCGGACAGGGACAGGTGCTGACATTGCAGGCTCCCTGGTAAGGTAGGTGTCCTAATATTAAAAGTCAGCAGCTGCAGTATTTGTAGCTGCTGACTTTAAATGTATTTTTTTTTGGCGAAACTCCGCTTTAAATGTGTGGATGGGGAAATTGGGCCAGTTTTTTCATTCAACATGCTGGTTGAACTAAAGAAATGGACTCATCTATGAGCTGCTTTAGTCCTGCATGCTGATATGGAGCAGATCCTTTGGTGCAGGTGCTCTCTCCTGTCTGACTCTCTCCTTTCACATACCCCTGGCCAGCAAATCCCTCTACTGATGACATCTACAAACTGAAATACTCATTCACCACATGGGCTGCTGAGTACCTGTGTCCTACTCAACCCATGTTAGACCATGTAGGGCAATCAGGAAACCAATAGTTATTTACTATTAACCTGTGTCAAGTACAAGCAAATTAATATACTACAAGGCATCCTTGGTTTACCACAAGAATTTGAAAAACAGCCAAAAAGAAAAAGAAAAATTCTACAATAAAGTATATCTAAAGTATAGCTAAAACCATACTTTTATTTAGGTATAGTTGGGAAGTCTCAAAGTATGTAAAGGTTGTGATTTTTTTAAATATTACAAACATGTTGTACTTATCTGCTCTGTGTTTTGCACAGAACAGCCCCAATCCTCTACTTTTTGGGTTCCCCACTGGCAGTCCTGACTCCTCCCTTTTGCTAAGCGCCTCCAAAAGCAAGCCTCCTGCTATGGGGCCCTCGTGCAGGCTCGCTCCCTAGCTTCACTCCTGTGATGGACATTGTCCGTTCACACACAGAGTTTCAAACCGAGAAGGTTTACAAAGGTTTTATTGTCATATAAACCAACAGTACAGATTCACAACAGTATTATAGCATACAAAGTATAAAGTAGATCTGGACCAGAGAGCCCACATCAGCATACCAGAAGCAAGGTCTTATGCTATACTCTATTGAAAAGAGAGATGAAAAAGTCAATAGAACAAAATGGTCTAAAGTCTGGGCATCGCGGGGCTATCTGTAAACCTGTAAAATGGGTGTGCCATTCACAACAACAGAAGGATCAGAAAGTTAGCATCCTCAATAAAAGTATAGAGAGAAAACAGCCAAGGAGGAGACTGTAAAGGAGTTAATACAAAGAAAATATTGCGCTTATTTTAGCAAAAATATGTGAAGCTGCGATCAAAAAGTGTTATACTACACAAAGACAAATTGTAAAGGGAAGGAGATCGCGCTAAAAGTAACAGTGAATGGTGAAAAAAGTTCAAATCAATGTAGATAGTCCCGCCACACAGGCAAATTCATAAAGTAATCTCCCAGGTGCACCAACGAAATCCACAAGAAGAGTGCTTTAAAGGAAAGATCCTCCACCAAGGTTAAGAAGGGCCTCTTACCGGATGGAATTGATCTCCAGATTATAAGAGATCTCACACAGCATAATAAGAGGTACTGGAATGATATCACATAGGCAGCCACAGCATTGGAATCCTTATCAGAGTGAGTCCTCATTAAGCCAGAAACTTCCCATTAGATCATCCACAGGTATGCAAGAAAACAAAGGCTCACATAGTGTAAAATCCTTATGTTTAATAGAGAAAGTAAATGCAAACACACTTACATGTAGTAGATAAAAAACGAGCACATAAAAGCCGGCCAGCTTTGGAATCACAACCCGTATCGGGTGAAAGGTACGCGGTGACGTCAGCACGCCGCCTCCCAACGTTTCGTCGCAATTGGACTTGATCACGGTAAAGGAGTTAACTATTACATCATTCAGGTGGTTTTTGACTGCCTCAAAGCTAAGTGTGGGGGTCTTCCAAGCTCTCGCAATTGTCAGCCGAGCCGCAGTAAAGAGATGCTGGGCTAGTTGCCTTTCAGGACACAGTAATTCCACGATTGGCTTACCAAGAAGTGGTACATAAAGGTCCCTTTTAATGTTAATCTGAAATAGATTACGAAGGAGTGTGTATACTCTAATTCACAGTCTGCACACCCACGGGCAGGACCACCAAATATGCACCATGGAGCCCTCCTGGGAGCATCCCCTTAAAAAAGAGCGGGGAATAATTTGGGATAAAGCGGGCCAACCTCGCCGGTGTGTAGTACCACCTATACAATACTTTATAAGCATTTTCCAAAATCAACACATTACATGAGCACTTGGACAAGGTTAGTGTCATCGCCTGCCAGTCCTCAGGGTCTAGCTGCTTCCCCAACTCCTTCTCCCATTGGAGGTGGTAAGGCCTCAGCGGGGGTCTCTTTGAGGATATCACAGCCGTATATATCAATGATATTAAGCCCGGAGAATGGGGTCTGGCTCTACAGAGACCCTCAAAGGGGGTCAAAGTATAAGGGGTAGGTTGAGTCTTGATAAGACCCAACACAAAATGGCGAAGTTGCAAATAGCGATAGTGCTCTCGCAAGGGAATAGTGTGGGAAGAGCGTAAAGCTTCAAATGTCAAAATCCCAGTAGGTCTCAACAGCGAGTGAACATCCCCAGAAGGTTTTTTTTCCCCCTAATGCATAGACTGCATTAAAGTAAAAAAAAATTCTGCCTTTAGAACCACTTGACCCTGGTTGTTTTTTCTGCCTGTGTGTGTTGGGCCTTCAATTCCTGTCCTAGGCATATGAACAGGTTAACAAAGGTCTCAGAAGAATCTAAGTACAAAGTAAAAAGCAAGAATGCACGAAATCACACATCAATGATGTCAGATTACATCCAACTTTATTAAAGCCGGACAAAGCATCCACCTAGGACCATTCCAACTCTAACATTTCGACTTAATGCTGGCTTGATCACATCTCTGTGATCAAACAGTATATTTTCATAACCCAAATATGTATGCAATAAAAATATGATACAGTTTCCTTTTTAAGCTCTATAAATGTTGCCTGCCTTAATTGTGATGACCATCATTGCCAATCGACCACAAGCAGTTATTCAGTTAAGGAAAAAAAAAAACATTCTGTTCTCTCAAAATCTTTTTTGAGAATGAATTTCCTTTTGGAGCTTCTCATTTCCCATGCCTTGGCTTAATTCAGCTACCAAATCCATTTAGAATGAAAAGGGGGCATTAATTAGTGCCCACAACATGGGGAGAGTGGCTGGCAAAATAAATAAAAAATAAATAAATAAATTAAATTTACAGTAAACGTTATTATATGTCTGTTTTAAAAAAAAAAAAAAAAAAAATGGAGTCCTGTCAGCTTCACTATGGCTGTCAGGTATAATTTGGGCGGGCAGAAGCCTGGTTTTGGGCGGCAAAAACGTGTTTTTGAGCGGGAAGGCTGAAGTCACGTTTTTCCCGGTCTTTTCAAGTCACGTTTTTCCCGGTCTTTTTCAAGTCACGTTTTTCCCGGTCTTTTTGGGGCTATATAAGCCCAGCACCCCGAGGCATTAACCAGCTGTAACCTGGATCAGCGTGGTGTGCTCCCCCCCCCTCGTACCTTGGAGTCATGGAGTCATTGGTCCGGAAGATCCTGGAGCGTGCGGCAGCTGAAGGCGGCGAGGAATGGCTGAGGAGATGCGTGTCTGAACCCGAGGCGGAGTTCCCTCTCGTTCCCGAGGAAGAAGAAGACACAGCGGGTCTTTCTGAGGTAACTCAGGACCCTCTCCCTCTGCAGCCATCTTTTCTCCCCCACAGGTCTCCTAGGAGCCAGCCGCCTGAGCGCCCGGCGAAAGCATCGGTGTCCCGGACGGAAGAGGAAGCCAGCATGAGCTCAGCCAGCGTCACACCTCGCAGCAGTCTCCGGATCCAGAAGAAGAAGCAGAAGAGGTCGGCCTCTCCCTCTCCTGTGCGCGTCACTGCAGGGCGGGGTAGAGCCCGTCAATCACAAGCAGAAGAGAGGCCTTTTTTATTTCCTTTGCAGGTTCCATCTTCATTGGAGGACTCCTCAGCGTCACTAGTCTCCAGGCAGAATAGGCTGGATGAGGTGATGGCTCAGCGTCATTCAGAAGCATCTGTACAAGCCTCAAGCTCTCAGAACAGCGCGTGCAGTACTACAATTTCACCACAGGTGGCAGCAGCGTCCTCTGTAGATGGTGAGTCTGCTGGCCATTCAATGCTAAATCAATTATTAAATTCTATTAACAAATTGCAAGATGTCATTAGTAGCCAATTAAATTCACAAGTGTCCCCAGCTAATGTGTGGTCTAATCAGGTTAACCCTTCGCTGATCCCTAGCATTTCTAACATTAATTCTTTGCAGGATCCCGTTTGTTCTTTGCCAGTCCCTGCGCAAGTCCCTGAAATTTGTTTTAAAGAACCCTTGCCATGCGATATTTCTCCGCTAGGTTTTCATCTGTCAACTAATATTAAAGAGAAAATTTGGAAGGGTGATTTTATTGATTTATTAACTTTACTTCCTGGCAAAGAATTTTCTGGGAAGTTTGATAAAAAATTAGATGAGGTTACTGATGATAGGCGTCGCACGGTCCCAAAAAATTTTTATAATTGGCTTCAAGCTTTTTGTATTTTTTCTGCTATTATGGGAGAAAAATTCCCTGATAAATGTAGCGGTTTATTTCAACATTTGGAAAATATTTTGGAAGCCTATCGGAATTTTGGCGGATATGGTTGGTTCAATTATGATGAATCTTTCCGCCAAAAAATGTCGGTTTACCCCAACTTGAAGTGGGGTATGAAAGACGTAGGCTTATGGCTAAATTTAATTCTTCCTCAAAAACCGGCTTTTGCAAGACAATCGCCGGCAAGTCAAAATAGTTCAATTAAGAAAGGTCTTTGTTACGCTTTCAATGAGTCCCAGTGCAAGTGGTCGACCTCGTGCCGTTACAAGCATGAGTGCTCCTTTTGTTTTGGGACCCATCCAGTCACAAAGTGTTTCAAAAGAAATTATCCACATTCACAACACAGGGATAATTCCAAAAGCTTGCACGCCGGTGAAGCTGGAAAGAATGCACCCTTGGCTAATGCTGTTCCCAGACAGGGAGAAGGCGGAGGCCTTAATTGAAGGTTTTTCCTTAGGTTTTAAACTACCAGTGTTTTCAGGTGTCGGTTGTACCATGGTAAGCAATTTAAAATCCGTTTTGATGCATAGCCAGGTAGTAAGGGAGAAATTGATAAGGGAGATAGCTGCCGGTAGGGTTGCTGGTCCTTTTGTTTCTCCTCCCTTTACAAATTTTCGCATTTCTCCTTTGGGTGTTGTGCCCAAAAAGGAGCCTGGCTCATATCGCTTGATACATCACCTTTCGTATCCCAAAGGTGATTCATTAAACGATGAGATTGATGGCTCCTTGGCCTCCGTTTCGTATGCAAGTTTTGATGACGCAATACGACTCATTAAAAAATTCGGTAAGGGGGCCTTGTTAGCAAAGTCTGATATCAAATCTGCGTTCAGATTATTGCCTATTTCCCCTGAATCCTTTAGCTCATTGGGTTTTTGTTTTGAAGAAAAGTTTTTCTTTGATATGTGCCTACCCATGGGTTGCTCACTATCGTGTAGTTATTTTGAAATGTTTGCCACGTTTTTGCAATGGGTCATCACCCACGAGTCGGGTTGCGACGGCGTCATCCATTACCTAGATGATTATCTTTTTATTGGACCGCCAAATTCTCCCGTTTGTTTTTTATTATTGAAATTATTTTTAAATATCTCGCAATATTTCGGCGTTCCTATTGCCACTGAAAAAACGGTTTTGCCAGTTACAGTTATAGATTTTTTGGGTATCTCCATTGATACCATGTTATGTCAGTATCAACTTCCTTTAACTAAAATAAATAAAATTCAAAGTTTGATTTTTCTTTTTCTAAGAAGAAGGAAGGTCCTGTTAAAAGAACTTCAGTCCTTTTTGGGATTATTGGCTTTTGCAACCAGGGTCATGCCGGTTGGCAGGATTTTTTCCAGACGGTTGTCTTTGGCAATGTCTGGATTAAAATCTCCTTTTTCTCATATTCGCATCACTTCCGAGCTGAAAGATGATCTTTTGGTTTGGTCTCAGTTTTTGGAAGATTACAATGGTCGTACCTTTTTTCAAGAAGATTTTATTTTTTCAGCGGATATGGACCTTTACACTGACGCAGCGGGTGCACATGGCTTTGCTGCAATTTGGAGCACCCACTGGTGCTGTGGTAGTTGGCCTCCTTTTTGGGTGGCCAATAAGGCAACCAAGAATATAGTCCTACTTGAATTATTCCCTATAGTGGTAGCCTTTGAACTGTGGGGGAATATTTTTGCAAATAAAAGAATTTTGGTTCATTCAGACAATAAAGGTGTTATTTTTGCACTAAATTGTCTTTCTTCAAAATCCATTTTGGTGATAAAGTTACTGAGATATTTTGTTTTATTATGTCTAAAACTTAATATCTGGGTTAAAGCGAAGCATGTAGCTGGGAAAAGTAATCTGATAGCGGATGCACTGTCTCGTTTCCAGATGGCTCGTTTCAGACAACTCTTTCCGGAAGCGGACCCAGTGGGCTACACTTGCCCGAGTCATTTATGGGATTTGATATAACTCCTGTTATATCAGCCATTAGAAGCTCTATTGCCCCCAAGACATGGATCGATTATTCGGTTGCATGGAGGAAGTGGCTGTTGTTTCATGAGGAAGTAGGTTTATTTGGTTTTTCCCCTACGGAACAGACAGTCCTGGCATTTCTTTGTTCTCTTATGCAACAAAGTTTATCCTATCACTACATCAACAAGAGTTTGGCTGGGATTTCTTTTTTCCTGAAGTTGCATAATTTGCCGGCCTGTAACAGCTTCTTTTCAGTACGTCAGGTCCTAAAGGGTTATAGAAGGCAGACATTTACACCAGATACGCGTAGGCCCATTTCCATAGAGCTTTTAAGGAATATTTGTTTAGCTACAAGTAAAGTTTGTTGTTCAGAATTTGAATCCTTACTATTCCAGACAGCTTTCGTGTTAATTTTCTTTGCAGCTCTCCGCATATCGGAGCTAGTTCCAAACAATAAAAAAGGTAATTCTGGTTTGCAAGTAGGGGAAGTTTGCATCTCGCAAGGGAAAGTACAAGTTTTTGTCAACAAGTCAAAAACTGATATTTTTGGCAGAGGGCATTGGCTTACCCTGCATGCCTGCGGTGATCCTATTATTTGCCCTTATATAGTTTTATCCAAGTATTTTTCAGTTAGGCCTTCATGTGCAGGTAATTTTTTGGTTCATCTTGATTTTTCTCCATTGACAAAGTTTCAATTTTCTACCATATTTCGGCGCTGTTTGGTTTCTTTAAATCTTGGTCATTTAAAATTTTCCCCTCATTCTTTCCGTATTGGAGCTGCCACGGAAGCTGCTAGAATGGGTCTTAACGATTCTGTTATTAAAAGTCTGGGTAGATGGGAATCTAAGAGATTTAGTATATATATTCGCCCTAATCTATCTGTTTGATTCTAGGTTCAATATCTTCCGTCTGGATAATTGGACATTCATTTGTTCACTGGGCTCACAAAAGGGCAGGTCAACGTTGCTACTCTACTAATCTTTCTTTACCCTCTGATTCTTTTAAAATCTTCTGGGAAGGTATTCGTGGCCTCCGGTGGAACAATCTTTTTCAGCATATTTCTTTGCTTTCTAATGTTTTGCCTTACCCGGATATTTTAATAATTCACCTAGGAGGGAACGATGTAGGTAAATGTTCAACGTTGGACCTAATTTTAATGATAAAAAATGACTTGCAACGTATTCATTTATTTTTTCCAGGTACCAGAATAATTTTTTCAGAGATGATTCCTCGTTTGATCTGGTTATCTTTGTCAGAGAAAAAATCTTTGGAGAAGATACGTAAACGAGTTAATCATTCAATTGAGAAATTCATGCCTGTGTTGGGCAGTTTTTCCTATAGGCATACTGAATTGGAGGGTGGCTTATCTGGCCTTTACAGGCCAGATGGTGTTCACCTATCTGATATAGGTTTAGATATTTTTAATATGGATTTTCAAAACATGATAGAAATGGCCACGGTGGTGGGGTAGGCCGCTTTTGTTAGCGGACAAAAGCGGCTGGTGGGGACTTGTATTTATTTATTATTTATGGTATTCGCTCGAGTTTTATGACTGAGCGAGATCTTGAGAGAGAATTTTAAGTTTGGAAAGTTATTTTAAGAAGTTGAATATTGAAAGTTTTATTTATTAAGAAGTTAAATTATTAATTGGATTATTTATTTATTTATATATATTTATATATTTACCAATAAAGGTGCCGCGGCCATTTCTATTACCAAAAAAGAAAATGAATAAAAATAATTATTATCAATAAAATTATTTAAATACACTTTGGTATGTTGAGTTTTTATTTATAGGTATTAGTTATATTTATTTGGTACAGCCTACATTCCCATGAAAAGGGGGCATTAATTAGTGCCCACAACATGGGGAGAGTGGCTGGCAAAATAAATAAAAAATAAATAAATAAATTAAATTTACAGTAAACGTTATTATATGTCTGTTTTAAAAAAAAAAAAAAAAAAATGGAGTCCTGTCAGCTTCACTATGGCTGTCAGGTATAATTTGGGCGGGCAGAAGCCTGGTTTTGGGCGGCAAAAACGTGTTTTTGAGCGGGAAGGCTGAAGTCACGTTTTTCCCGGTCTTTTCAAGTCACGTTTTTCCCGGTCTTTTTCAAGTCACGTTTTTCCCGGTCTTTTTGGGGCTATATAAGCCCAGCACCCCGAGGCATTAACCAGCTGTAACCTGGATCAGCGTGGTGTGCTCCCCCTTCCCTCCCACCCTGTCGCAGCACCTGTTATGTATCATGTCACCCTTGAAGTCAAGGGGGGACTTGTATTTATTTATTATTTATGGTATTCGCTCGAGTTTTATGACTGAGCGAGATCTTGAGAGAGAATTTTAAGTTTGGAAAGTTATTTTAAGAAGTTGAATATTGAAAGTTTTATTTATTAAGAAGTTAAATTATTAATTGGATTATTTATTTATTTATATATATTTATATATTTACCAATAAAGGTGCCGCGGCCATTTCTATTACCAAAAAAGAAAATGAATAAAAATAATTATTATCAATAAAATTATTTAAATACACTTTGGTATGTTGAGTTTTTATTTATAGGTATTAGTTATATTTATTTGGTACAGCCTACATTCCCATGAGATAGAAAAATAAATAAGTGTGCAGTGAATATCAATAATGTAGATGTTGTGGGGGTTTAGATGTCCATCTGATCACAGCAGGTGATGAAAATGTGAATAAGTAAGTTCCAGCACATCTTGGACTTGGCTACAGTTTCTATCATACAAGCTGTGAGCGCTATCCAGGTCCTCGAGAAGCAGGGTTTATTTTTTTTTCTTTAACAACCAAAAGTTGGGTCAAGCCAGGACATGATTACACTGACTCTTTCACCCCTGGTTATCATAAATCCCTTTTCAATAAACTGATGTGAAACACTCAAATTTGATGTCAAGAAACATTAATTAATTAATGTCACAACTCTGTTTTGATGTATGGGACACCACGTATCGCAGAAGAGCATTTATGATCAACAGGAGTAATTTATCATTATGTCATATGCGCTTTTCTGACATCCCTCATCGCATACACTGCAGGGTCACTGGCAAGAAAACCGACCTCCTGGCTTTTAATATACATTTGTGGTTTACACCCATTATTTGGAGGCCCATAGTGAGCTGGAAACAACATCTGTAGCTTGTTGTATGAAAACATTCCAGCTCTCACAAAACAGAAAGTGTTCCTGTACCTCAGAAACAGATTAAAGACACATCCATTATTTGTGTTAGAATGTTCCTGTCAGCACATTAGATGCCTGATATGGATGACAATGGCCAGCATATTTTATGCTTTATGTTAAAAATATACTGTATATAGAGATAGGCCTCTGATACAAAAGTAATACAAGATGAACAGAAATAAAAACACAAATTCAGATAATATTTTTTAGAGCACTTGATATGTTAAGAAATCAAATGAGTCATTAAAGTACCAAGACAAGCTTACATAACCTTTGGCAAAGCATGCTGGGAAATGAAGTTCAACAACAGTTCAATGGTCACTTAATCCCTAGCTATAACAACAGTCAACTGCCTTTTTGACAGAAGAACCAACATTTTATCGTAACAGATGTTCTGTGCAATCCTTGGGTTGAGAATGTATAAAAAGAGTAGTGTGGTAATGATAGCTCACAAGATGTCTCAAAACACTTCCATTATTGTATGAAAGGTGGTTAAGGCAAACCATTCAGTGTTATTCTAATATATCATTCTGGCAGGAGGGCATTGCCCTAGACCTATCTGGACAAAAGACTCATAAATTTCATTTTCATGCAATTAAGTACAATAAGTAAAATGCAATTATAGTTTATGGAAACCCTTGCAATGAACTTTTCCTAATTTCTCTGTTTTGTTTTGTTAAATTCGTTAAATAAAAATTAAAAGCATTTTGTGATACCTGTCGATAAGTGCAAAAAAAAAAAAAAAAGGTTTATCCTGCCAGAAATCTAGTGCCTTGGGTCTTTGCACTCTACTGTCTAATCTTAGGCATTGTTATTAAGCCAGCCTAGTTCAGCTTGGACTACGGAATGTCTCCCCATATGTTATGAAGAGAAGGAGATAGTCCTAGCACACTTCTGTCCTATGACAACGCTGCTTCTCCAGAGATACAGTATGGTGAGTGTGCTCAACAGGTGGGAGGGGCCAGGAGCACCGAAGAGGGACCCGAGAAGAGGAGGATCCGGGCTGCTCTATGCAAATCCACTGCAAAGGGCAGGTAAGTATAACATGTTTGTTATTTTTAAACAAACAAAATGTGACTTAACAATCACTTCCTTAAAATAAATAAAAACGTATGTAGTACACATCTACAATGATACCCATTTTTCCATGTTTTATCTTTTAAAAATGCTACAAATACAGAAAAACACCTGCTAATCCTGCCACAAATTGAGTGAGTTTCTAGTTTTCTGTAAACTCTGCTGCTGTCCAATTGGACTACAGAACACCCTCCATATTATGGTGATATGGGAAAGTGGAAGGTGTTCTGAGGTACAGTAAAAGAGAACTACGTAGGGCTGACAACACTGCTTTGGAGTTTATTGCAGTAAAGGCACTCTTTTGTTAGCTCACTATAGTAATTTAGGAGCTCACTAGACTTCTGCCAGATCAATAAGTCATTTTCTGTACTTGCAGAGACAAAACATGGGGTCATATGCATGTGTTACAGAGATAACTTGCATGTGTTTTTATTTTATTTTGCCCAGGCGCACACTTTAAGGGCCGAGGCTCTTTCTGAGTTTTGTTGTTTACAAGTTAAAAACTTCTGCTAGAAAATTACCGGTACTCAGAACCCCAAATATTATATATATTGTTTTTTAACACCCTAGAGCAGGGTTTACTGTCCTTTAGACTTTAGGGGGCCGGACTGTGGCCAGTGAGAGTAAACATCCAAACATTTGGTATTAAGGGGGTAAAAATGTCCCATCTTTGGTATCATAGGGAGGAATAATGCCCCATTATTGGTGTCAGTGGGAAAAATTATCCCTCATTGTTGGTGTCAGTGGAAGAAATGGTGCCCCATTGTTGGTGTCAGATGGCACAATAGTGTCTTATATGAGTAGAAGCAATAGTGCCCCAAAGGCCAGTTTAAAAAAAGCAAAGGGCCGCAGTTTGGAGATCACTGCCCTAGAGAATAAAATGGCGGTGGTTGCAATACTTTTTGTCACACTGTATTTGCGCAGCGGACCTACAAACACACTGAGCAAAGTGAGCCCAATTAGGGGCCAGATTCAGGTAGAATTCCGGTGGCGTAACGTATTGCATTTACGTTACACCGCCGCAAGTTTTACGGGCAAGTGCTTGATTCACAAAGCACTTGCCTGTAAACTTGCGGCGGCGTAGAGTAAATTCGTCCGGCGCAAGCCCGCCTAATTCAAATGGGGCGTGTATCATTTAAATTAGGCGTGTTCCCGCGCCGAACGTACTGCGCATGCTCTGTTTAGAAATTTCCCACCGTGCTTTGCGCGAAATGACGTCGCACCGACGTCATTTTTTGGCCGGGAACGACGGCCATACTTTAACATGGCAAGTCAAAATATAAGCCAAGAAATAGCAGCCTTAACTATACGCCGGGAAAAGCCGACTAGCGACAACGTAAGAGAATGCGACGACCGCGCGTACCTTCGTGGATCGCCGTAAACAGCTAATTAGCATACCCGACGTGGAAAAGGACGCAAACTCCACACAGCGGGCGCCAAAGTATTACACCTACGATCCGAAGGCGTACAAAGCCGTACGCCTGTCGGATCGAAGCCAGAAGCCGTCATATCTTGGTTTGAGGATTCAAACTAAAGATACGACGCGGCAAATTTGAAAGTACGCCGGAGTATCAGCAGATACTCCGGCGTACTTCTTCTGTGAATCTGGCCCTAGTTTTTTATTATGTGAAAGATAATGTTACGCTGAGTAAATTGATACCCAACATGTCACGCTTGAAAGTTGTGCCCGCTCGTGAAATGGCGACAAACTTTTACCCTTAAAAATATCTATAGGCGAAATTTAAAAAATTCTACAGGTTGCATGTTTTGAGTTACAGAGGAGGTCTAGGGCTAGAATTATTGCTCTCGCTCTAACAATTTCGGTGATACCTCACATGTGTGGTTTGAACACCGTTTTCATATGCGGGCTCTGCTCACGTATGCATATGTTTTTCTCATTTATTTTACTTCTTTTTTTTTTTTTACACAGTTTAAAAAAATAAAATAAACATTGGGTCACTTTTATTCTTATTATAAGGAATGTAAACATCCCTTATAATAGAAAAAAAGCATAACAGGTCCCCTTAAATATGAGAACTGGGGTTAAAAAGACCTCAGATCTCATATTTAGACTAAAATGCAATAAAAATAAAATGTCCCTTTAAGAGCATTGGGCGGAAGTGACGTTTTGACGTTGCTTCCACCCTGCAATTATATGGAGACGGTGGGGGCCTTCTTCCCCTCACTCGTCTCCATGTCAGCCCAGGAACAGGACCTGATCACCTCTGCCGCTGCCGATGGCTCCGCAGAGTGGTGGGGGACCCCTCTCCCGCAGCCTATAAAAGTGATCTTGCTGCGAATCCGCCACAGAGACCACTTTTATCTGAAAGTGGACCGTCTGCTCTTGAAGAGGGTACTGGGGTTATGGTAGCTAGCTGCTACCATACCAATGATATTCCTCTTCAAAGTAGCAACCTATAACGACGGCGGGCGGTCCGTAAGTGGTTAAGGTCCTTTTTAGGCACTTTCTGTCTTCCAATTGTGCTTCTGCATTATCACCCCTTCACATGTGCCCATGGAGATGACTACAATTGGTGTACAAACACACACTGGGGTTGGTTTACTAAAGGAATGAATATTCACTTTTTAAAGTGAATATTCACTTACCTTAGTGAATAAGGCAAAGCTATGTGAAAATGTACTTTGCAAAGAATACCCAAAAGGATTTTTACTCACACATTTGGATGATTGAAATCAGCACAGCTTAAAGTGGTTGTAAACCCCCCCTTTCAGCTTGCACCTACAGGTAAGCCTAGATTAAGGTGCCAAAAGGATTTTTACTCACACATTTGGATGATTGAAATCAGCACAGCTTAAAGTGGTTGTAAACCCCCCCTTTCAGCTTGCACCTACAGGTAGGTGCAAGAAATATCTTCTTAACCTACACGGTTAAGGAGATATTTGCTAAAAATACAGCACCGATGTCTACGGCGCATGCGCACCATAGACAACGGCGCAGGTGCACTGAAAGTGATTTTTTTCAGCCTGAAAAATTCGGGTGAGATACTCCGAATAGGAAATCACGGCTAAAGGGATGCAGGCCCTGCAATTTCCCTCATTAGAGCTCTGCAGGTGCAGCAGCTGGTTGATCATTTTGAAACCACTCCCATTAGACTGACTTTGCACATTCTTCAGAATAACAAAAGGTAGGAATCTTCAACAAAGTTTGTTAACATCCTTGCAATGTACATAGATCACCCAGAGGGGGATTTTTTTTCTCAACAAAAGGGGAGTTACTCTTTAACTCGTGTCTCTGCCTGGAGTTCAACATTAATTGTTATATTAGTGTGCATTGTTTCTGTTACGTAATTGCAATTCCTGTTGCATTGTCTAGTCACTCACTTTTCTTTGGCTCTTATACATGAATGTATTGCTAAATAAACGTAAGAATTCATGTTAACATGTAAATGAACACGTGAGTTTAGTAAATACCTTGGTGGGCAGTCTCGTCTGTTACATGAAATAGGTTTTAGGGATGGTCTGGGCTTATCCAGGCAGTAAGATGTATTAGCTTCTTGCTTGTCGAGGACACATTTCAGCTGTGGTTGTTGAATACCTCTGTTGCCACACGATGCTGTACATGGCACCAGACCAGTCACTGACCATTGATAGTCGGATGATGTTGCTGCAATTAGAGAAGAGGCTATAGTACAAAAGACCTCCATTTTGTGTTTCTGAAAAATGTATTAGAAGGTACTACCTAAACTGATTATATCTTTATTTTAAAGCTATACAATTTTGTGATATATTTACTCCAATGCACCTTCCCCAAGGCATCAGCATTCCAGGATGAATAACAGCTGTGCTGTCCATTCAGAGTGCAGTGCGCATGCGCCAGTGGCGTCATCAGCTGCTACAAATGTGAATATCTTCTAAATGATGCACTGTACTTACAGGTAAGCTATATTATAGGTTTACCTGTAGGTACAATTCAAAAAGCACTTCAACACAACACAAGTCAATGCGTGGTGTAACGTTCATAAACACTAATGCATTAATGCACTGCACATCAACCCTTATTTTTCTGTCTTGTCTGAGAATATATGCAAGACTAAACTTGGTGTAATCAATTATTTTCAGTAGAGAAAATATGGGGAAAAGCAACACAATTCAAAGTAGTGTTATTATTTTTTCTGGATTTTTGCTCTTTTTTGATGGTTTTACCTAAATTGTCTACCATTAACCATTTATTTATTCTTCATATGAATGTTACAGCTTGACATTTTTTTTTAACACATGTGAGGAAGTACAATGGAACTAAAGGCAAATGTGACTGATCATTATAACTAAGCTCCTATATCTGGCTATGATGGGTTTCTTAACCTTACAGAACCTAATGGATATCCCATTTTTACCCCACAGCAGCATCAAAATCATTACCACAAGTCCTTTAAGATACCAATATAACTTCAAAAGATGTAAATAACTTGGCTTTACTTAACATATTGCTAGCTTAAACAGAAAGGCTCACAGACAGTAAGCGCTTTTATCATATTTATATAAAAGCCACTTAAAAATATATACATTAGTTACAACCAGGAGTTTTTCTGTTTTTTCCTGGCAATCAAATGAAACTCAAGTTGTTTTTTCCAATTTGATTTCAGGTTCAATAATGTGAGAATCATGTTTCAGTTTTTTATTAGTTCCTAGACCCCCGAGTGGTATGGATAATAACAGGTAAGAACCCTTGGGCTGGAAAGGCATCCAACATCCCAACCAAAATTCTTTAGAAATGTATAGGATGGGCAATATACATTTACAAAAAGTGTCCTGTGTTTTCCTGTGAGATTTGACTGGTGTGTCTGTTATTTAGTGCTTATTGCAATCCGTAGAACCCTCTACAGGCCCCAATACTAGAAAACATGTTAGATGATAAGCACTGTGCACTGCGTAACCTCCTACTCTGCTCTTCAGGGGACTGTGGGAAGATGACATTAAGACATTTACCCGGAGTAAAGGATACTTTTCATATTTTCCTTGAATTTTGTTTCAACATGTTCACCATATTTATGCTAGTGTTGCTGTTAACCACACACATTTTGTGGGATACCAGTCTTTGTAAAAATAATATCTAACATTTCCCAGTATTGAATACACAAGATAAGGGCCATGTCTCAAGCCCCTTCACAGATTTGCCATTAGGCACACGATTTTCTCATGAAGGAACCGCCCTTGTGTGTGAGATGCAGGAATGGAGGAGCATTTCTAACATTATCTAAAGGTTAGTAAAGTGCCAGTCACTACAGGAACCTCCAGGTATCTGCTTAGCTGTATAGCTTTCTTGAGTGTTCCAGGAACCACAAATTCGGAAGTCCACTGGCATGGTTGAGTACTTGGCTACGCTCTAATAGCCCATCGTTATGATAGACAGCTTCAGTGGCCTATAGTGAGATGCTAAGGGTAGCAGGGAATTGACCCAGACACTCAAACACAGGAGTTGGTTGAAATTTGCATACAAGTGAACAGGAAAGTTAAACTGATGTGCAGGTATCTGGAGATGCCTGCATTGAAATGCCACTGCTTTGCTAGATTTTAGATGGTTTCAGTTTCTCTTTAACACATGAATAAAGCTGGACTATGACAAAACATACATACTCCTCCATCATTTTTTAGCTGATCCTAGAGAATAATAATATAAACAACTACACATAATATGACCCTCTGGAACAATAAAATGATATCCAGGTTGTAAATAAATATGATATCTAGTTACCTTGAATTGACAGAATAGCTTGTTGCATAAGTGAATCAGAAGTATTGTTTACGACACAACTGTATTGTCCTAGATGATCGTTACTTATATTAGTTAGTCTTAGAATCTGTCCACCTTCCAGAATCTCATATGATGGGCGTGCTCCATTATTCAGTAGCTGATTTACATGAAACCAAGAAATGCTAGGCACATATTCTCCTTTCACAGGGCATCCTGTCGAATAAACAAAAGACATACAGTCAGTTAAAGCAAATCTATGGTGAAAATTTTAATTCATACAGTATATTCATTGCTACATAGTATTAAATCATGTCAAGCCTACTCCTATTAACTTTGTGAAGATCCCCAGACATTTACTTCCTTGAATACGGTGACACATATTCACTATGATTCACTATGCCCTGTAAATAGTGTGCCACACATTTCACAGAGCCTGCCTTCTGAACTACAGAGGTGCTGGGAGGAGGAGTTTAATTTTTTTATTTTATTTAAACTTTATTTTATTTAGGAATATTTCCGCATACAATACAAAATACATATGCATTTTAAAATCTTACAAACATCTTATATTTATTTAATTTTGTAGTGAATGTAGTCCTTGGAAATTGAAAGTAAACAACAGAGGAGAAGCTTCAAAACATGCAGGGAATCCAGGAAGTTGTGGAAAGAGATGGACAGCAGACAGGCAGCACTCACACCACCAAAGAAGATTTTTCAAGTAAGCTTATATTAGATTGTCAATAAGAACTATTGTTTGTTTTGTTCTTAAAATGTTGATGTTATAAAATTATGGTATATGCTGTGACCACAGATTTTTTTTTAAAGTGATACTAAAGTAAGTATAGTTAAAATATTAAAAAACAAACAAACATGTTATAGTTACCTGCTCTGTGCAATGGTGTTGCACAGAGTAGCCCCAATCCTCCTCTTTTGGGGTTCCCGCCGGTTCCGTGGGCTCCTCCCCTCCTGCTGAGTGCCCTCATACCAAGCTGCTTGCTATGGGGTACTCGTGCATGCTCGCTTCCAAGCCCCGCTCTGTGTGCTCACTGAGACACATAACGGGACTTAGCCCCGCCCCTGCTCCCTCATCACTTTCTTTGATTGACAGCAGCAAGAGCCAATGGCTTCCACTGCTGTGTCTGAGCAAATGAGAAGGGAAGGAGTCAAGAGAGCACCTGCTCCCTTGGACATCACTGGATTGAGATCAGGCTAAAGTAAGTATTGGGGGGGGGGGGGGCTTAGAGGGAGCTGCACACGGAAGTTTTTTTTACCTTCATGCATAGAGGTAACCTTTTAGCCTTTAGAACCACTTTAAAGGTAACTTGCAGGAAAAACAATTACAGATACCCATAATAGAAGAATGAATAAACACCGATTAGCTTTAATGTGCACACATGTATACGCTTGCTTGTATTTTCCCTGTACAAGGACTTTATTCTGCCGCACAAATCATATTACAACTGGCTAATACAAAACAATAATCAGAACTGTACTAAACACTTTTGTATCTAAAATGACATACTGCACCCCAATAGAATTTTAGAAAGTGTAGAACACATTATATGAAAAAATATTAGACTGTTTACCGGATCACCTTGCATTGAACTGCCACCTACTTGGGCCTGTATTTGGATATTTGAGACCACTCTTCTTCCTCAGCATATAATATCTAAGTACATCTGAACTAGGAATAAACTCAGCACCCATGATGAAAGAGAAGCTGGTTTGATTTCACGATACATGCGGTTAGTATATTTTAAAGAACCATTTGGTGTGATGCCAATGTATCATGCCATATGCCATAGTAGCCATAGTTTCTTTACTGATGATGGCCAAAAAGATTGGAAAAGCTGTATGCAGTTTGGAATAAATGTCTCTATATTATTAAGCTATAGTTACCCTATACACTGGCATCTCTGTATGTACATCTGGCTGAAAAGGTAAAAAGCAATAATTTGCATGGCTCTGCCCACTTTCCTGAGACTTGAAATTATCCTTTTAGATTGGGTATACACCTATCAATAGTCGGTCAGTACGTGTGTACCGCTGTCTGTTCAACAGAAGCCAGTCCCCTGATCGGCTTCTGTCAAACGGTCATGCTAGAAAACTAGCATTTAATCAGCGCTTGCAGCCAATGGCTGCAGCACTAATCTGTGTATTCTGAAATAAGAAGGAGTCCCCTCTGTCATAGTACAATAGAACAGCGGGCAGATCGCTGCATTAACATTCATTATGTTGATGCAGGGATCTGTGAGTTTTTTTTTTTGTTCAACCCTTTTAACGCTGGTTAAACAAAAAGAAAAACTCAGAGGGCCGGATTCAGAAAGGAGATACGGCGGCGTATCTCCAGATACGCTGCCGCAATTTCAAATGTGCGCCGTCACATCTTTACGCCGATTCAGAAAGCTAGATATGCCTGAAAACATGGCTTCAGCCATCCGACGTAACTTGCCTACGCCGGCGTATCGTGGGCGCATAGTTACGCTGGACACATTCGGCGTTCCCATAAAAAAATATGCAAATGAGTAAGATACGCCGATTCACGAACGTAGTTGCGCCCGGCGTATCAATATACGTCGTTTACGTAAGACATCTGACCGGCGTAAAGTTACCCCTGCTATATGAGGCGCAGCCAATGTTAAGTATGGACGTCGGAACAGCATTGAATTTTACATGTTTTACGTCGTTTGCGTAAGTCGTCCGTGAATGGTGTTGGGCGTAGGTTACGTTCTTGTCGACTAAGCATTGAGCGGGCGTAATTTACGGAGACAATTC